>NW_024350923.1:3857441-4032868 GCF_902729225.1 Pteropus medius | reverse complement strand
TATGATTCTAATGCTGTTTGTGCAAATGTGATCAAAGATTTTTTTTTTTAAATATAGGGTAACTAAACCTGTCTCATCTGTCCACTGGTCTCTGGGTCCATCTGTGCACAGACCAATTCCCGGTGAGTAGGATGCTTCTGGGGGGGATTTTTGCACTGGCCAGGAGGCTGGACTAAATACCTCCAGGCTCACTCTACAGCAGGCCTCCTTGGGCACCTGCCCAGCCATGCCCTTTTAGTGAGAAATGTCCCTCTGACACTGGCCACAGCTGATTAGCCAGGGGTGGGTGCCTGAGCTTTGCTGGCTGATCAGAATCTCTCCAGAGATTCTATAGCCCTGACTCCAAAAGGTCACTGTTGCTCCAGGCCACAGAGGAGGGCGCAAGGATAAGCTGAGAGAAGGAGCCAGAATAAATTTCCTTTGTTTGAAACCCAGTACCCAGTGTGCCCCCAGCAAAGCTCCATTCCTTCCTCACACCCCGCTTCACCCCTTCTCTCTCACCCTTCCAGAGAGGCGAGGCCTCTCACAACTCCCCAGCTCCCAAGGCCACCAGGGCAGCCTGAGACCCATGGGCCAACAGCCCCTGCACCTCTTCAAGGTCGGGGTGACCGCCCCAGCCCTCAAGGGGACAGCAGCATCACACCTGATGAGCACAGGTGTATAGAGGAGGGCCCCGATGGGCATCACGTTGATGCCGATCAGCATCTTGCTGTCGATGTCGGGCAGTCCCATGTTGCCATACTTCACCTCGCGGTAGGTCTCGTCATAGTGCAGGATCAGCTGCATCTGCAGGAGGCCTGGGGACAGGAAGCAGGCGTGGAGGGGGCCACCTGGCTGGGGGAGGGGAGGCGGAGGCAACCAAGCAGAGGCTGGAACTCTTTTACCAAAGGGATGCCGGATTCCAATGCCCATGAGGACGGGGAAAGCCAGGCTGGGACAAGGGCCCTGCCAGCCATGGCAGCGTCGGCGACTTGAGTCCGGGCCGCCTGCCCCTGCCCCTCCACCCTCCGCCTAGCTCCCCAGGTCTCTGGGACCTCAGCGCTCCTGATTCCCCAGCAGACCTGCCCAAGGCACCCAGCCCCCTGCCCGCCCCGGGAGAAGCCTGTGGTTGGGTTGGGAGCCGGGGCCACTGCGCGGTCTCGCCCCGCCCCACGTGGCGGGGCCGCAGCTGCAGCTCGAGGGCAGCGGGCAGGGAAGTGAAAGAGGAAGGGTGGCCAACGGGCCCCTAAGGTTTCTCTTTCCCTAACCGGGTCTGCGGAGGGAGGGCGCTGGGCGGGTGAGGACGGGGAAGCCGTGGGGCCGGGCGCAGCGCCCTCGGGCTGGGCGCGCGGCGGGCGGGTACCCAGGTAGACGCCGTAGGTGAGCGTGCCGCCCGCGCTGGCCGCCAGCACGTTCTTGAGCACGCCCAGGCGCTTGCGGCGGTAGTAGCGGCGCTCCTCTTCCTCCTCGTTGTAGTTGGGGTACGCACCCACCAGCTCGTCCAGCTGCGGGGGACACGCGGCGCTCGCACCGGGCTGGGGACCGAGGGCCCCGCACCCCAACCTCGGCACTCCCGCTGCCGGCCGCCCGGATGTCCCCGCACTCCCCGCCTCAGGGGCAGCATCCCATCCCCGCCCGGGGGCCCTCGGCCCCTCGGCCCCTCCTCGGGTCCCTGCTCACCGGAGCCTCGGGCCCGTCGGGGACCCCCAGTCGGTCCTCATCGCCCGGAGAAGGACCTGCGGCTCCCGCCACCGGATAGAGCAGCGGCTCCGCCTCCATATCCCTATGTCGCCAGAGGACTCGTGGTGGCGGCCCCGGGTGTCCCAGCAGCAGGGCCCGGCACTTCCTACCGGCGGCCCGGACCTACCCCCGACCCGCCCCGTCCCGCCCCTTAGGCCACCGACCCCGGGAGGGGCGGGAGGGGCGTGAGGCGGGAGAGGCGGCCCCATGGGGGCGTGTCGTGTGTGTGTGTGGTGTGTGTGTGTGTGTGGTGTGTGTGTGTGTGTGTGTGTGGGTGGTGGTGTGTGTGGGGTTCACAAAAATCAGGACCCAAGCCCTCAGGGATGCGAGATCCAAGTTGGAATCTCTGTTCAGCCACTTCCTGGCTTTGTGACTTGGGTAATTAACTCCATTTCTGTTTCCTTACCTGTAAAACGGGGCTACTGGGCAATACAGTCTAGGGCTGTTGCCAGATTATTGAGTTACGGGCAAAGCCTTAGAAAAGTGTTAGGCCCGTAAGCTCTCCTCAGTGTTGCTGGTCATCCCTAGCCCGACCTCTTGGCCTCATTTGGTGTGTTTGCAGGTGAGCAAGGAGTCCCCATAGCAGCCCACAGAGGGCTCCCACCACGGGACTTGCTAGCCGCGTGCCCACCTACCAGGAACCCTCGAGCTTCAGCTTGGGCATCTGCAAAGGAGCTCTGGCAGGGCTGCTGGGAGGCCAAGATTGCGGTGGGTGCTGACTGACCCCATCCTCACCCTGCAGCAGGGTTCACAGCTTCCTGAACCTGCCAGGCTGGGCCCTGCAAGGGAGCCCGTGAAGTTCCCACCTTGCCCAGGCTGACGCTCCATAGCACTGGCGGGCACCCTGGTTAGAAACATCTGGAAAGTGTTTTAAACTATGCATTTAGTTCCCCGGATAGCCTCTTCACCAGACAGTGTTGAAGAAACTGGGTAACCACATGCAGACAAATGAAACGGAACCTCTATCTGATACCACTTATAAAAATTAACTCAAAATAGGTCAAAGACTTAAACGTAAGACCTGAGGCCATAAAACTCCTAGAAAAAAAAGTAGTGAAGAGGCTCTTTGACACTGGTGTGGATCTTAAAAATAAAACAGCCAGTTATTGTGGGTAAAGGGGATCAAATATACAGTAGCCGAAGAAAACTGGACTTTGAATGGTCAACGCACAATGGAATATACAGATGTCAAGTTACAATGTACACCTGAAAATTATATAACTGTATTAACCGATGTTCCCCCGATAAAGTTAATTTAAAAAAAAAAAAAAGCCAGTTATTTTTACCAGCAAAATGGGTTTACTCGGGAATGGCAGAGGAATTGCAATTCGGGACACGCAAGCTGGGATAAACCTTAAGTAAGTCTGGAGAACAAAGGAGAGGAATGTTATTTTATAGAGAAAAAGGGTGAATTGGGAGGGGCTGGGATAAACAAAATGGCCATTGGAGGAAACCGGGAGTTCGAAGCATAGTGGCTTTCCATTGGCTGAGTCCTGGCAGCTTCTCGTGGGCTGTGTCTGTTGCTATGCCAGGAGAAAATCTTCCCTGCTCTGGCTGGGGCAGCAAAGGAGGCTTCTTCCTGGTGGAGTCTGCAGGGTGTGGTGAGTGCTGCCCCTCTTCAGGGCTTCCCAACTCCATTTTAAATGAGATTTCCTTTATTCATTTTCACATTAGTCTTGGCAGTTATTTATTTTTTTTTATGTGACACTAAAATCACAAACAACGGAAGACAAAAAATCAACAAGTGGGATCACATCAAACTCGGATGCTTCTTCATTGCAAAGGAAACAAGAAAAATATAAAGTCAACCTACAGAATAGGAGAGAATATTTGCAAACCATGTATCAGATAAGAGGCTAATATCCGAAATTTATAAATAACTCATATAGCTCAATAACAAAAAAAGAAAGCAAGCCATCTAATTAAAAAATGGGCAGAGGATCTGATCTCGGAAGCTAAGCAGGGTCGGGCCTGGTTAGCACTTGGATGGGAGACCACCTTGGAAGAGCAGGTGCTGTAGGTGTAAAAAATTAAAAAATAAAGGATCGTAAGCTGACAAAGTCCTTACAATCTGTGAGGTCAACCAAGAGTTGCCTCGCCTAAAAAATATTTTAAAATATTTTAAAATGTTTTAAAAAATATTTCAAAAAAAGCAAAAAAAAAAAAAAAAAAAAATAGGCAGAGGAGCTAAGTAGACATTTTTTTTTTCCCAAAGAAGACATCCAAATGGCCAACAGATATGTGAAAAGGTGCCCAACATCACTAATCATCAGGGAAATGCGAATCAAGACCACAATGAGCTATCGTCTCACGCCTGTAAGAACGGTTGTCTTCGAGAAGACAAGAGATAACAAGCGTTGGCCTGGATATAGAGAAGGGAACTCTTGTACACTGTCAGTGAGATTGTAAGCTAGCCCAGCCATCTTGGAGCACAGTATGAACTTTTTCCCTTCTGGGTTTCTGTGGTTTCATTGTCTGTCCCCCCAGATGGCTGCTCACCATGTACCCTTCAAGTAGAGGACTGTGTCAGTCACTTAAGTAGGGGTTCAAATGTGATTGGATGGACGGACAAAAGAATGGATGACAAATATCCACCCCAGCAGGGCTGCCGGGAAGGTGGAGAGCTGGGGGCGTGGGGGGCATGAATTTGCAGAGCTTTCGAGGTGGCGGAACTGCCTCTGGACCACACCCAGGTGCGGGTATGGGTGAAACAGACAGGTAGAGTCGCGTCAGCAGTGCCTAGAAGTGGGAGACTGGAAGGAACCGAAGAGAAAGCAGGGCTTGAGGTCCAGCGGCTAGGAAGAGGCTGCAGATCGGGGATGGAAGGCCAAGGCTGGGAGGCCATGGTCAGAGGGTATATGCAGTAGTGACAAAGTCCAGCGTGTGGCCATGGCTCGGGGTAGGGGGCGAAGGGTCAGGAGGTCATGGGTCTAGTGGGGGATCAGTGGACTTTGATGTCCCAAGAGGATGCAGTCTTGTAGGATTCAGCGGGCAGGCAGGAGACACGGCCAGGAGGAGGGAAGATGGCTGCCTCAGATGGGCGGTGTGACCCGAGTGGCTCGGTGGAGCAGGGGGTGGGAGGCCAGGGGTCTGTAGGCTCTGCAGGAGCATGAGGCCGCCAGGAATGAGCCTTTGCCCCTTCGGGAGTGCAACTCCCAAAAGCCTATTGGAAATGGGGCCCTCGGGCCCAGGCGGAGACCAGCATCTATGATCTATCTGCCCCGCTCTCTGCTTGAGGCCACTAAGTAAAGAAATAATTCAGCCAAGTGCATCTGGCTGGTAGCCACGCCTCCCCTGATTCCTCTGACAGAGAACCCAGCACAGCCAAGGGAGGAAAAGGTCAGGGAAGGGCCCTCTTGCCATGAAGCGAGGTCTGTAGGCTTTGCAGGAGAATGCTGCCTCTCAAAGCTGCAGCCTGAGAGCCCACCATCTGGCCCCAACCACTGTGCGAGGCAGGGAGAGAAACCCACAGACCCAGTGGACGCATGTCAAGGTGGCCAGGTGTTTCCCACCCTGAGGCGGGGTGTGTCATCCAAGGAAGGGGAAGATCTCCAGGTCAGGCTTGTCTGCTCAGGGGAGAAGGGACAAGGCTTGTTGAGCTCATTGGTTTTGTATCTCTCGCCAGAAGAGACCCCCGCCCCCCGTTCCCCCAAGATGAAATTAAGCAGAGTACGTTTTAAGAAACAGCCAGAAAGCAAAGAGAAGATAGGATCGGAGCAGAGCCCTGCTTAGGAAGTGGTGACCGGCTCCGTATGAGGAAGACGCCAGGGCTGATGTGTCCCCAACACCCCCATGCCAACCCCCACCAGCAACACCTGCCCGACGGCATGCTAGCTATTTCTTAGATGCTGACTTTTCATAATATTGCACGATTTCTCTGAGGTCCCAGTCCATGCCTAAAAAAGAGGCTATCCTGCAGTTTAGAGTCCCAGGATGATTTAAAGTCCTGATTACACATGGACTCCTGTGTTCTGTCAGTAACTTTTAATTTTAAATTGCTTTATTAAATTGGATTCACTTTGGAACATTTTCCTGGTAGCTTGTTTCATAACCTGACATTATGACACACAATGATTAATGATACTATTCTAACTTTATTAAAAGCAAACGTGTATATCTATATACATATATATATGCATATATATATTTACATCTAAATGACAAAAAAAAAAATTATTTTTTAAAACACTGTCACAAAGAGTATAAACACGAATGTCCGGAGTTGAGTAAGGGTCTCTTCAGTGTTCCCATACGGTGATACCGGATGCATTTGAGAAGCAGGCACTTTCAACTCCAGGCCTCCCCAAATTCAATGCTCAGTAACTCTGTCATTAGCAAAACAACACCAGATCAGTCCAGACGTGGAGTTTGGCCGTCACTGGCAAACTGCTCCTGGAGAGGAGAGTTTTCAAATACATGAGCGACAGGTTCTCTGATTAAATTCATTGGATGGGAGGCACTGGGAGGAGACAGAGGTGGGGGAAAGGGAGAAGCTGGGGTATTTTTCAGGGACCCAGCACCCACAGATCTGGCTCGTCTTGGTCTAGCTTTCCCTGGTTGCCCCTGACCCTCTGGGGGCTAATGATACCACCTCTTCCCTTAGACCCTCCGGCCCTGGGACTGCCTGCCAGCTGGCATGGAGGGACCGGCTAAACACGGATGGTGTGGCCTGCAGGGCAGAGAACCAAACAAGGCCAGCAGGTCCAGACTGTAAACACTGACTGTCACACCCCCAGAAAGGAGCAGCCACATCCCCCTCACCGATGTCAAATGATTTTCTCTGGAATAGGTAGTAGGTTTTATGTTTTTGTTCTCATTATAAAAATAATAGTCGTTTCTTACAAAAAAGCAAACAGGAGCGATTGATGTCGCTCCCAGTTCAGACACTCCTGGGGTGTCGAGAAGCAGAAAAAGCATGTTACCCGTGCCTTGTGTCCCAAACAGGAGCACACCGGGCCCACTGCGCACCCAATTCCGCCACTTCCCTGCGCTGAGGTGAATTGAAGCTCTACCATTTTTTTTTTAGATTAAAAACCATGAGGACAGTGATCATCACAGGCTGTGCGAGGTCCCCAAGCTGATGTGCCGAGGACTCTGGCCAGTGCCTGGCACAGCAGATGTCTAGGAAAAGGTGGCTGCTGCTTCCAGCTGAGACATGAGGCTCCCAGAAGTGGGGGGTGACCCTCACTCGAATCCTACACGAGGGCCCGGAAGTCAGGCCTGGCTGGGCTAGAATCCCCACCCGCCCCTCACATTGTGTGGTCCTGGCCTGGTCACTGCACCTCTCAGCCTGTTGTCTCATCTGTAACAGAGGCATTCAACCCAGAGAGGGGAGAGGACTGGCCCCTATTCCTCCTCGAGGAGCAGTTCCCCCTCATACTGGGGGGGCTTCACTGCCAGACCAGAATAGGATTGCTGTGCCAGGAGGTCAGGCCTCTTTGGGGACCTCCCAAGATGTTCCTGAATTCATGGCAAGTTCAGAATTAGCCTTTGCAGGGGGTCCCTGGCTAGGGAGAGGCCCTCAGGATTCTGTAACACCCCTCCCACCCACCAGTAACTCCCCAGGTAGGTCCCTGATTGCTGTGTGGCCTCAGACCAGTGGCTGTCCCTCTCTGAGCCTGGTTCCTGGCTGAGGAATTCCAGGCTCAACCCCGGCTCAGCCCCACCTGGTGCTGGCTCAGCCCTCTGCCTCTTCCTGGCTCAACTCCAGATAGCAGGGCAGGGCTGTCACATGCTGAGCCACGTGACAGGCAGCGGCTGGGGGCTCCATTCCATGCAGAGGACAGGACATCTGCAGCCCCTGACCCCTGTCCCCAGTGGCTGAAGCCTCCAGGGGCTACCGGAGCAGTAGTGGGCCAGGAGACCTCTCCTGCCCTTCCAGGTAGGCAAGGGGAGCGGGGAAGCGGGGGGTGGTGAGGAGCTTCTCCCTGGGGCCAGAGCGGCTCAGAGGCCCCAGTCCAGGATCCCAGGTAGACTCAAGGCACCAGAGCATAGGGTCACGGGTGGCAGGCCCAGGGCGGCAGGCACAAGACGATGGCACAAAGGATGTTCCTGCCCCCACACCTGAAACCTAATCACCTGCCTGCTTGATACCAACAGCTGCTCCTGCTCAGGATCATTCCCCTATCCGCGGGCTCCTACAGGTATGTTTGGGCGGAAGCCAGGGCAAGGCAGAGGACAGCAACCCCCACTCCTCAACCCTCACTCCCCGCACAGCTCAGGTACCTGAGGAACACAGGAGCCACCATGGTGACACTTATCATCACGAGGGTTGCCCTAGAGGGCAGAGGGCGGCACTTTTCCCCAGGAGGCAGGAGGCGACATCTGGGAACAAATGGACACAGGCTTCCGATGTGGGTCCCAGGCCTGCCGCTCACGCCCTGTGTGGTCAAGTCCCGTCCCCTCTCTGGAGTGCCATCTCCTCCTCGTGAAATGTCAGGGTGTAGGACAGTCTCTGTGAGCGGGGTACCGGATGAGGTGATGTTGATTGACACAAACGCTTGGAGGGCAGGGCGATGGAGCAGGCAGCGTCGGGGTCTGGAGTGTATTTCTGGACTCCGGCCATGTCTGGATCTGCCCTCTTCATTTTGCAGATGGAAAACTGAGGCTCAGAGGGGCTGAGGTTGGGGGCGGGGCTTGCTTTGCTATTCCAGGCCACTGGGTCCCACTTCATGCCATAATTCCTAGGGCCCTCCTCCTTCTCCAGCTGGGCCTCGGGCTGGACCCCTCGGCTCAGAGTCCCCTGGAAGTCTGCCGTGTGGCCCTGGCCTGCTGCTGGCCCTCTCTGGGCCCTGGCTCCTTCTCTAGCTCCAGGAGAGGATCTAGAGGCCCCTGAGTGTTACGTAAAACTTCCTGGGGCTGAGAGACCACAGAGAGGCTGACAACTCATCATCGCATCGAGAGTTTATTAAGGGAGCAAACAGAAGCAGTGTGTCTTGGGCGGTGGCAAGACAAAGTGGCTATTCTCACCCCACCATGACAGGCCAAGACAAGTAGGGGTACCAAGGCGCGAACGTCCCTAGATAAGGGAAAATGCCTTACAGGCTTGCCTGGGGAAGGGTGGGGGAGGGGGGTCTGGTCTGGCTCTGATCCAGCCGAATCGACTTCGAGGGTCCCTCAGCAGTCCCGTCACCGAATAGTCTCCTCTTCACACCGAGGGAGGCGGGAGGCGGGAGGCGGGAGGCGCAAGGCGCGGAGAGTCTCAGGCCAGGCCAAGTGCCAGCAGCCCCGCCCCAGGGGCCGGCTGGGCCTTAGACATTTCATAAAGGCCAGGAGGGCGGCCGCAGAGCAGGAAATGCCTGGAGGAAGGGCAGCTTGGCAGGACCTCAGGTATGGTGTCTTGGGGACGCTGGGGAGACAGCTGTGAGCAGTCGGGGCTAGACTCGGGGTGCTAGTGGCCCAGGCAAGGGGGGTCACTTAAGGCCACATACAGACTGGCTTTGTCCTCCGCCTGCCTGGGGAGAAAGGGGAAGGACAGAGGGACTTCTCTTTGATGGTAAGACAGTTGAAGCAGGAAGAGACGAGGCGAGGCCTGGGAGGGGTCCCCGAAGCCAGGCGGCCAGCAGATGCCCTTGTGTTGTCTGAGCTGGGCTACCATCCCCCCTCTCACTGGGGTTACACGTCCTTTAGGGGAGCCCAGGGCCCCAGCTCTGGGCCCATGGGCCACTGGAATGGCAGTCCCCCATCCTTGCGGTGGCAGGTGGGCGTGGGGTGGGGTGAGGGGAACTCGAACATCCATTTGGCCACATGCATTTCCCGGACACCACCACGTGCCTGTGCCTGGTGTTTGGCTGAGGGTCCTGAGCGAGCGATTCTCGGAGGCTGGCTTTGCACAAGCCCGTTGGACCTTTCTCCCAGCAGCACTATGGACCGACCGCCCCCATTTCACAAGTGGGGAAGGGGAGCCGCGGGGAGGCCCAAGCCACCTGCCCAGGGGCTTCTAGCTAATACACGGCCTTGGGTGGATGTGGCCGGGGGCCAGGAAGCGGGGCCGGTCAGGTGGGCCTGCCTCGCATAGGCGCTGATCATCAGAAGGACTTTGCTGGTGTTGGGGAGCCTGCGGCACAGCCCCTCTGTGGGCTGGGACTGCGATTGGTCCCCACCCCTCCACGGTCTCCATGGAACTGGGGGGCAGCCGCCCAGAGCTTGGGGTAGCCCCATGGACGTCTAGGTTAAGGCTGTGGGATGGGGGGGATCAGGTAGGAAACAGCAGGGCGTCAGGAGCCGTTTGTGGCAGGGCCCCCACCGCCCGTGACCACCACCTTCTGGCAGCTGATCGGGGTTCCCAGGCCCGCAGACCACTATGTTTACCTCTGTCACCTTTGCCACCTGGGTCTCAGTTTGATGTCCTCGCCTTCCTGCCGTCCACGCTGGGCCCAGGTCTCCTCGGGCTCTCACCCCAGGGTCTCCCCACCAAAGCCCCCTGTCTTTCAGTCTGAATGATTGCTCAGAGCCATCGTCACCGAGCCCTCACAGGCTGGCTTTGCACGAGCCGGTTGGACCTTTCTCCCAGCAGCACTGTGGACCGACAGCCCCCATTTCACAAGTGGGGAAGGAGAGCCACGGGGAGCCCGAGCCACCTGCCCCGGGGCTTCTAGCTAATACATGGCCTTGCTGGGGTTCGAGCCCGGGTCCCCAGGCCCCCGACGCGTCATACGGGTTAGGTGCTTTTAGAACACCTCTGGTGTAGGCAGAGGTCGGGGTAGGATGGGAGCAGGGGACCGGCGCCATCGGAGGGCTCGTTGGCAGGGCAGGCTGGGGCACGGGGACAGTGAGCCTCGCTGATGCCCTGGAGCCAGCAGACCTGAGTGCCCGCCCCGTCTGCTTCCCTCTGGGGTCCCACGCCCCCTCTCTGGGCCTCAGCTTCCTTCAGGGCCCCTGGGCGTTAGCTGCACCCACGCTGGCACAGTCAGTGCCTGGTCGTTTTGATTAGAAGAATAGCTCCAGGATCACGGCCTCCTGGCCAGGGAAAACAGGTCTGTCCCTTGTCACCATCAAGTGACTTAGCAACTGGCCCACCCAACCCTCACCTGGAAGCAGTGGGCCTGGAACAGTCAAGCAATACAGGTGGTTGAAGCTGGGGCCACCTCAGGCCACTAGGAGGGGTCCACACCCCGAGACCCCCAGGGCGGCCAGCCCCTGGGACTTCAGCAGCTCGGCCGGGGAAGGCAAGAAAGGGAGGCGGGTGGGCATGTCAGGAATGGTGGGGAGGCAGAGGCCAAGGGGAGGAGGCTACGAAGAGCACACCTTCCTGCGCCCCACCCAGTGCCCCGGTGCCCCCCAACCCCACCCCACCCACGTGCCACTGCCCCCCTGGCCCTGGGTCTGCAGCTCAGGCTGGCCTGGAGACATCCCCTCTCCGCAGGGGTCAGGCCGCCCTGCTCCCGCCCAGCCACAGGTGGGAGGATAGGGCGTGGGGGTGGGTGATCCTCTGGATTCCGGATCTCCAGGGTGAAGAAGCTGGGTGGCCTCAGCAAGCCCCTTGCTCATCCTGTGCCCAGGTCCCATCCCCTTCGGCGAGGAGAATCACAGTGGCTTTGCCTGGCTGTCGTGATGGTGAACTGAGTCACATAGTCACAACTTCCTTAGGAACTCACACATCTCAGACGTGCCCCAGAGGAGCTGGGCTTGGGGCACCCAGCCTGGTTTGATGAAGGAATCCCCTCATCTGTGGGTCACAGGCCCGGGGTCCCCCCAGGTGGAAGATGGCCTTGGCTCCTGTGCTTGCTGGGTTGTGCTCAGCTCCCCGGTCCCCAGCGGGAACCCCCTCGGGGCCTTGGTCTGGAGTGACCAACCAGTAGGGGGCAATATGGGTTGAGTTGGCCTCAGGGTTGCCAGGAGAGGCTGCTGGAAGGTTCCATCCAGACTTCCATCTGCACAGTTACCCCCACCGCTCACCTTGCCCGGAGGTGTGCCATGCAAGTGACATGCCTTACATTTTTGTGGGTTCGGCATGGACTCTAATGAAAGCTCCAACAACTGAGGAGGCAGGAGAGGGTGGGTGAGCCGTGCCCTGGGCAGCCATCCGCGGAGTCTGCAGGGGAGGGCAGGACAGAGAAAGGGCTGAGGGGGGGCGGAAATAGAATAAATATCTGTGGAGTGCTTAGTAAAAATAACCACAGCTGACTTGTATTGAGCACTTATTACGGGCACAGTGGCAAATGCTTTCTGTGGCCTCATGTCCTTTAATCCTCAGGATGGCAGCAAGTGCTCTATCATCCCCACGTTACAGACAAGGAAATCGAGGCAGAGAAAGGCTAAGTGCCTTGCCCAAGGTCACATGGCCAGTACGAGGCAGAGCTGGGGGACAAGCCCAGATGGCGACTCTAGAGGCTGGCAGGGGTCTTGCTCCAGGGTTTCAGCACCGGCCAGTATACTTTCCTCCCAAGAGGCAGGGGACAAGCCTGGGGCTGAGGGGGGCTCTGAGAATGTCCCCCTTCTGCCACACTGCCACCATCTGTGGGAGCCATGGTGCCCAAGGCCACTGCCCGGTTTCTTCCTACCAGAGCAGGAAGCCAGTGGGATCCCTTGGCCTCCATTCACACCCAGGGGGAAGCCTGGGGCTCCGGCCAGGCTCTCAGCAGTGTCAGGTGGCCCAGGACATCCTGTTGGCTGCAGCAGGCTCGGCCCTCAGGGCCATGGAGCCTGCCAGAAAACTAAGGGCCAAGGTGACAGTAGCCACTTAACAGCAATAGCTGGCAGCTTTGAAGGCACTAATGCCCAGCCCTGGGCTCAGGACTGGACGGTGTGGTCTCGTCCTCGATAAACAACATGTCGGCTGGTGGGTGCTATCATTATCGCCCTCACAGATGAGAAGATTGGGGTACTAAGACCCTGATGACAAATTAAGTAGGCCAAGAGCAGCCTGCCTCCCAGTCCAGTGGGAGGGGGAGCAGGGGACAAGGGGGAGGGCCAGGGGAATGGAAAGAATGAAACTAGGTATCTATCTATGACCCAGTGTGGCGAGAAGCAAAGCCAAGGGCCCATTGTGAGAGTGTGTGAGGGAGTAATTAGGGTGGGCTGCCTGGAGGAGGCATCGGCCAAGCTGATACCTGAAAGGAAGAAAGTCAGAGAAGGCAAGAGAGGGTCCCCGTGGGCTCTTGGCAGCAGGCCGAGGAGTGAATGCGTCAGTGCGCTCCTCTGACGAGCTTCAAGTAAACAGGCAGGGGCCCGGGGGAATGTTGGGGCCCTCACCCCACCTGCCAGCCTTGGCTGATGACAGCATAGAGGCATGACTACCCCCTCACCACTTGCCCCCACTGTTCCCTGCTCCGCCAGCACGGGCCGGCCCAGGCTGGGGTGGGCAGCAGGGCCGCTGGGAGGCTGGGGCTCTCTCCCCGTCTTGCTGGGGAGCTGGGGCATGGAGAGAGGAGGCTACAGCCTGCTGTCACCCAGCCCTCTGAGCCCCCACCAGCCCGCCTGGCCTCCCGAGGCAGTGCTGCCAGGCTGGGGGCAAGGGACAACAGAGCATTCTGTGTCTGGAATGTCCCAAAGTGGTGGCTGTGGTAGAGGTTGTTGGACTGTCCCTCTACTTACCAAACTCCTTCTGGTCACTCTGTTCAGGCCTGGCAGGGGCGAGGACGGCCCCATCTCCAGGAGCAGGGGACGGGCCCTGGGGCTGATTTCTGTGTGGTTACCGGCTGCCTCCCCACCCTCAGGGGCTGTGCAGTAGCTGACCCTGATCCCATGCCAGCCCTGTGGCTGCCTCAGGGTCCAGGGTTCTCCTGCCCACTGGCCGAGAGGAGTTGTCTGTGGGCCACTGTGTGTGTGTGCATGCGCGTCCGTCTGCAGGTGTGTGTGCGTGTGTGTGGGGGGGCAGGGTATGTAGGTGTGGGTGTATGGCCAGCCCTGGCCCTCTGGGGTTACACAGGAATTCCATAGGGATGTCTGTGGGCCCACTGGGTGCAGGCAGGCGGGGGTGGGTGCCGAGAAGGTGGGGGAGTCCCGGTCCACGACGCGCCCCCACCCCCTGCAGGATGGACCCCTTCGAGGACACTCTGCGGCGACTGCGGGAGGCCTTCAGCTCGGGGCTGACGCGGCCGGCCGAGTTCCGGGCTGCCCAGCTCAAGGCCCTGGGCTGCTTCCTGCGGGACAACAGGCAGCTTCTGGAGCAGGCGCTGGAGCAGGACCTGCGCAAGGTGAGGGGGTGGGGGGGAGGCAGGCGGGGGCCTGGGGACAGCTGCACCTCCATCAAGTGGAACTAAAAGCCCATCCACCGCCACCTCCGACCCTGCGCCAAACCCGCTCTTCCGCACTCATCCACCCTTTCGTTCCTTCATTCGCTTGACTATTTATTGAATACCTACTATGTGCCAGGTACCGTTCCGGGCTCTGGGGATACAACAGAGATTAAAACAAAGTCCCCACGTCCAGGCAGCTGGCCTTCTGGGGAAAGACACCACGTGACAATAAGTAAATAATCACATAGCCCGTCGATGGTAACGAGCGCCCTGGAGAAGGGGGCGAGCAAGGGCCGGGATCGGGGTGCCGTTTCACGTGTGTGGGTCGGGGACGGTCTCTCTGAGAAGGCGGCAGGTGAGCAGAGACGTGAAGGAGGGAGAAGGGGCCACGCAAACCTCGGGGAAGGGCAGCGGGCGCCGGACCGAGGCCGAGGCGGGAGATGCCCGGTGTGTTTGTGCCTGAGGGGCGGCGAGGCCAGCGTGGCCGTGGGAGTGGGGGAGGCAGAGGCGGACGAAGGCGAGGTCCAGGGAGGTGGGGCGCTCCGAGCCGGGCCGCACGGGCTGCGGGAGTGCAGCTCCTCCCGTACGGGCATCACGGCCTCTGTCCAAACCCCGGAGGCCTGGGGGCTCAGCCCCTCCCGCTTCCAGCAGCAGCCGTGGCAGGACCCCAAGAAGTGCACTTTCTCAAAGGCAGCCTCCCACCCCCTCGGCCCCCAGGGCCCAGCTGCCGAGCGGCCCCGGGACAGCTGGCCCCGAGAAGTGACGGGATGGGCCCAAGGTCTTCTCTGGACAAAATGTCTCCTGCGCTTGTGGCAAAAGCCACAGCTCCCAGCACCACCGCTTGCGTCCCGCCGGCCCCTCGCCACCTGGAACCGCCAGGCCAGGCCCGTGACTCTGCCAACTGGTACTTCACACCTGGGAAGGTCCCACGGTGGATGGCCGCCGGCCAGCCCCTGTGGTTACTTCCCGTCCCCAGGCACAGCAACAGTCCCATGTTAGCTCGTGCTGGGTGCTGGGCTCGTCTTAGTCCTGAGCCCCGGCTATGTCCAGGAAGGGCTTGGGGCTTCCTGAGCCCACCCACGGGCTCTAGATCGACCCCTGGGGACCCCTCTTGCTGCTCTTGCTTGTTTAGACCCTCGCGGGACGGCGAGCCCCCACGCTGCCCCTCCGCCCTCCCCACTTCCCCAGTGGGCTGGCCTGCTCCGCTCAGGTCACGAGAGAGGTTCCGGCAGCAGCTGGGTCAGGGGGCCCTCGGCAGCCTCCCTGGGACCCGCCTGGTTCCCAGGCCAAGCGTCTGTCTTGTCCCTGGAGCAGTCACAGATTCGAGACCAGTGCCTGGTGGCATCTGGAGTCAAGGGTGACGGATACCCCCATTCCACGGGGACAGCGGGGGCTGGCCACTAAGACTTGTCCTCTGGACATGGCCTCCTGGTGACACCTGCTCCCTTTCTCAGTGTCCCCAAACCTTCCCTTTATCGCAACTGCGGCCGTCTGTTTCTGGAATCATCCGTCGTCCCATTTACGAAACCGGGAACCCACCATACTCTCCTCAGCCCTCCCCCTCCCAAGAGGCCAGCTGTGTGCCCTTGTGGGGAGTGTCCCGGTCACTGGGCCTGGCTGGGGACTGGCACCCCCAGGGAGCCTGCCGCCCGGCCTGCCCTTCCATGTGAGACCTGAGCCAGCTGCCTACCTGGTCCATTTCTCTCTCCCGCCTCCCATGCCGACTCCTCCGGGCTCCAGGAGCCGGGGCCTCACGAAGGGAGCAGCGGCCCAGAAAATCCAACCCCTTCCCTCCCTCTGGTCTCACCAGCAGTGTCCCCCACCCTCCCAGCGGGCGGCCCTTGCCCTGCCCCGCCCCACTCTGCAGGAGTCCTCTCATTGAACCCGCAGGCCTTGTAGGTAGGGCAGCCATTCCGGTCACCCCCAGGGGAGGCTCAGCGAGGGCACGAGCCCTGGGTCAGAACAGCCTGCTCTTCTGAACACGGCCTTCAGCTGAGGCAGACCGTCCCTCATACAGGCCCGAACCTCCCTCAGGACACAGGCGACCTCCCAGGCACAGTGTTCGGGGGGCCAGGAGCGAGGGCTGTGCACACACGTGCAGGGAAGGCTTGCTTGACCAGGCCCAGCTCCTGGAAGCGCTGGTGGCTGTGGCCTCTTCCCCCAGGCTCCCAGCGCCCTCCTCCTCTGGGCTCAGCTCTGGCCCTGGCCTTGCTCCCGGGTTGATGAGCGGCCCTGGGCAGGGCGCCCCGTCTCCGGGCTCCGCTTCACCCTCAAACCCTCTAGCAGGGGAGAGCTTGTGCTGTAATGGCCGAGTCTCAGGCATCGGGACAGCCTGGCTCTGGTGTCCCTGGCCATGGGCCTCCAGCTGCCTGCAGCCCATGTCTCTGCTCGCTGGCACGGGTGGGGCAGACACACGGAGACAGAGACAGGGACAATGTCCCTATTGACCTTTGCGTCCTCCTCTCTCCTGCCCTAGCAATCTACCGATGATAGCTGGCCCCTGGTGTGGGAACTGGTGGCATTTACCAAGGGATGTCTGTCCCCAGAGTCCCCTGCAGACCGGTACCCGTACGGTGGGACACACAGACAGTCTTGGTAAAACTTAAGCTAGATCCTGTCCCGACTCTGCTCCATAGTCCTCACCCCACTGCCTGGCCCCATCGCCTCACGCACTCTGCTCCCGGCTCGCCAGGAACACGGCGAGCCTGTGCCCACCGCAGGGCCTCTGCACACGCTGTGCCCGCTGCCCAGAATGTTCTGCCTCCAGTTATCAATAGGCTTCCTCCCTCCCTTTCTTCCCTGCTCAAACATCACCTCATCCCAGAGGCCGGCACTGACCATCCTGTATAAAATAGAGCAAGCTCACGCATAAGTGCACCTGCACACACACACGTATGCTTGTTCACACGGACGCACACCCAGCCACACCTCACACGCTGCGGCAGTCTCGCGCCCCTCCCCCGCTCGACCTCGTCTGGTCCCAGTGCAGCAGTCGGCGTTCTCGACACCGAGTCCACTGACCCCCGTGAGGTCGGCTGCCTGGGCCGCTCTCTGTTTCGGTCACTGCCACATCCCTGTGCGCTGTAAGCACTGACGGGGCGCGAAGAGAGTGGACGGATGCGTGAATGAGCGCACGCCTTGCCCAGAGGAGACCATGCCCTCCCCAGGGCTCCCGCCACCTGCTGCCCCTGGCCCCATCTGCGCCCTGACCCCGCCCCTCCCCTGCAGTCGGCCGCTGAGTCAGAGATATCCGAGATCGCCATGGCCCAGGGCGAGATTGACTTGGCCCTCAGGAACCTGCGGGCCTGGATGAAGGACGAGAAAGTGTCCAAGAACCTGGTGAGCCGGCCTGGGGTCGGGTGGGCAGGTGCGCTCTGGGGTGGGGGCAGTTACTGGGCAGCCTCTTCTATGGGGGGAGCTGTTGAGGGGCTGGGGTCTCAGCACCTCACGACTCACCACCACGTGGGCCCCGGCACAGGCCACGCAGCTGGACTCCGCCTTCATCCACAAGGAGCCCTTCGGCCTGGTGCTCATCATCGCCCCCTGGAACTACCCCCTGAACTTGACCCTGGTGCCCTTGGTAGGCGCCCTCGCAGCAGGTGAGGGGAGGGTCTCCAGCCCCACGTCTCATCTGCACAAAAATCCTTCCGAAACAAAGCCCCCAGAACTCCATCATGAAGTGAGCAGCTTCCCCCGCCTTCCCGTGTCTCTGCCCTCCGAAGCTGCCCTGGGGGTGTCCCCTCTCCCCCACGTCTTCCCCATCTGCCCCTGCAGGCAACTGCGTGGTACTGAAGCCATCGGAAATAAGCCAGAGCACAGAGAGGGTCCTGGCCGAGGTGCTGCCCCGGTACCTGGACCAGGTGAGGGTGGCCCTGCCCCGTCGGCCCCCATGTCCCACCTCCCTGCCCCTGCCAGCTGGGGAGGTCCAGCTGTCCCCAGGGCCGGCAGTGTCCCCTGAGCCACCTGTTGCCTCGCAGAGCTGCTTTGCCGTGGTGCTGGGCGGGCCCGAGGAGACGGGGCGGCTGCTGGAACACAAGTTCGACTACATCATGTTCACGGGTGAGGGTAGCTCCGGCCAGTGTCCTGGGGGAGCAGGGACCTCCGAGAGCAGGGTCAGGAAGGCAGTGGGGGGAGGAGGCTGTGCCGAGAGGTGGGCAGCACCCCAGGTGGCGGGCAGCCGGGCCTCTGGGCCTTGGAGGGGTGGGAACCTGGGGCGGCAGGGCTGGGCGTGGATCTCAGAGGGTGCCTGGGCCACCTGGCCAAGGTCAGCTGACAATGGGAGTCAACTCCCACGTCCCCAGGAAGCCCTCGGGTCGGCAAGATTGTCATGGCCGCTGCCTCCAAGCACCTGACGCCTGTCACGCTGGAGCTGGGGGGCAAGAACCCCTGCTACGTGGACAACGACTGCGACCCCCAGACCGTGGCCAACCGCGTGGCCTTCTTCCGCTACTTCAACACCGGCCAGACCTGCGTGGCCCCCGACTATGTCCTGTGCAGCCCCGAAACGCAGGAGCGGCTGCTGCCGGCCCTGCAGAATGCCATCACCCGTTTCTACGGCGAAGACCCCAAGAGCTCCCCCAACCTGGGCCGGATCATCAACGAGAAGCATTTCCAGCGGCTCCGGGGCCTGCTGGACTGTGGCCGCGTGGCCATCGGGGGCCAGAGCGACGAGAGCGAGCGCTACATCGGTGAGTTCCGTGCGCCACCGCCGCACCCCGGCTGAGGCCCTGCCCCGCTGCGGCCACCACTGGGCCCGAGTCTGGGCCCGACTCGAAACCTCGGCCCTGCGGAGCCCAGCTCAGTCCACGGCTCCGCTGCCAGGAGTCCTGGGCACCAATGCCCACGTCCCCGTGGTCTGGGCCTGTGACCCCGCGACCCCACACTCCTGCCCAGGCCCTGCTTTTCTGAGCCGGCCCCAGCGTTCCAGGCTCCCGAGTGCTGAGTCCCAGCCTCCGCCTGACACCGTGACCCCGGCCCTGGGAGCCCACGATTTCCGGGTCTGAGCTGTGACCACGGCCCCTCCTGAGCACCCACGGAGCTGTCATTACAAAGCAGCCGCCGGCTCCCGGGCCGAAGGGCTCAGCGGTGACACTGCTGCTCCAACAGGCTGGGACCTGGGACCTGGGACCTCGGGCTCTAGGGGTCTGAGATCCAGCCACCTCTGACTGTAAGACCAAAGCTGGGGTTCTCTGGTCCCCGCAGGCCCCCGTCCATGCCGCTTATTCCCTAGAACCCCCCGAGCCTGGAGCCCTGGGTCCCTGGTTCCCATCCGAGGCCCCAGCCCTGGGCTGAGCCGCCCCTGTGCCCGGGCAGCCCCCACGGTGCTGGTGGACGTGCAGGACACGGAGCCGGTGATGCAGGAGGAGATCTTTGGGCCCATCCTGCCCATCATGAACGTGAGGGGCCTGGACGAGGCCATCGATGTCATCAGCCGTCAGGAGAAGCCCTTGGCCCTGTATGCCTTCTCCAACAGCAGCCAGGTGGGGGCTCAGGCAGGACTGAGCAGGGACTGGACAGAGGCAGGGGCAGATGCCAGCTTGGACCAAGGGGCCTGGAAGGAGGATAGGAGGTCCTGGCCCTTGTGAGGCAGTCACGGGGGTTTCTGGATGGTGGCACTCTCCGTCTGTCCGTCTTCTGGGAGCAGCTGGGCCTCCCTCTCCCTCCAATCTGGGCCACACTCTCCTGGGCCTTCGGTGGGCAGCTCCCCAGGATCTTCTCCAGGGTCCAGTGTCCCCTCTTGGTCAGTGCCACTTCCCTTCCTCCTCATCATCTTGGCCTGGTTGTCACAGTGTCCCCTTTCAATGCCTGGTTCATGGAAGGCGCACACAACATGGGGTGGAATGACTGGGAAGAGTGAGCAGGACACGCAGGCCGAGAATGCACCTTGGTCATCTCCGTCCCCTCCCTTCTGGCCCCTGTTCTGCTCAAGCTTCTGGGGACAGCTTGGGAGCCTCAAGGGCCCCGGGGCAGGACACATCTCCCCTTCCCGCCCAGCTCTGATGAGATCCCTCTCAGACTAGGCAATGTTTTTCAAATATATTTTTTATTTGGGAATAACTAGATTTCCAGAAATGTTGCAGAGGTAACCCAGGGACCATATATGCTACGCCCTGTTCTCCCATTCAGGGCCCTGACACTGGTCATGACTCAGTAACCAACTTTGCACGTTGCCGGTAACCGCCCTCTGGACTTGATTCAGACTACGCCAGTTTTCCTTCCTGCCCCAGAATCCACGCCTGGGTCCCACGGTGCATTAGTTGTTAGGGGTCCCCCAGCCTGTGACCGTCTCTCAGCCTCAGGGGTACCAGCCTGGTCTCTTGCCCCAAGTCCTCAATGTCAGCGGTCTGCTGTTTTTCTCATGGAAGAACACAGCAGAGGCAAGGGCTGAGGTCCGCCCACGCTATCAGGGGTCCGCAAGATCCACACGTCACCGGTGAGGTTAACCTTCACCGCTCGGCCAAGGTCGTGTCTGCCACTGGTCTCCATGAGTAGCGACCAATTTTCCTTTCCTTACTCCATTCCCAAAGTCTAGCCTTCGATGGGCGAGGGTGTCACTCATCTCCACCTGCTCAAAGGGGGACATCTACATATGCTACCTGGAACCTGTAAGGGAGATGTGGCTCTTGTCAGTGTCGGCGTGGACACGTGTGCACCTGCTTTATTCTCTGGGTTACGATCCAGTGCCGCCCTGTGTCCTTGCTCGGTTTTCCCGGCTTTGGGCCCTGGGAGCTGTTGTGTGCCCGAGACCCGCCCGTCTTCTCGTCCTCTTCACCACTTCCTTCTTTGCTGGGTCTACGAGATGCTTCAAGCTCATCTTGTATTTTCTCTGCCCAGCCCTACAATGAGCTCTTCCTCCAGGAGCCCTGGTTTATGTGGATTATGTTCACTTTCGAAAATGCAGCACAGGTGTTTTGGAATAGGGCTCATCTGGCAGAGAGGCTTTCAAGCTTTTCTGACTGCCTAGCACTAATCCCAGGACACAGTGACACCCGAGACACACGCCTCACTCCACGTGACGTGCCCATACGCCTCCTAAAGCACTAATGTTCCCCACTCTGACGTCTGTGTCACTACAGCTGGTCTTGAGGTGACCTCTGAGCCCACCGACTGGCGGTTTGCCCTCCCCACCATCAAATGAACCCCAGCCCAGCCGGTATCTGAAGGCTACACGCTCTAACTTAATATAGTGAAGTTTTCGTGAACGACTATTTAGGGTCTAGTAATCTTTTTTCCTCTTATTCTTCAGGTAAACCTAAAGATTGAAGAGAAAGGGCCTGCATTAAGTCAAGCAAAGACCAAGTTCACCTGTCTAAAATACCAATGTGACCATGTGGTCTAGTCTGACCTCCCTGTGCTACGTACCACACAGCCTGCCCCCATTTCCGTCCCCGGGCCTCCCCACCTGCCCTTCACTCTGCCTGGGGCGCCCTCTTTCTCTATCTGCCCGAATGACTCCCGCCGCCCCCCCCACCCAAGACTCGGCAGGCACGTCACATCCCTCCTCTGGGACACCTCCCTGACTACTCAGCACCTCCCGTGCACTATCCATGTCCCCAGGCAAACCCGCCTCCCCCTGGGACCTGAGTCTTTGTCCCCAGCACCCTGCACAGAGCAGCACGTCCTGAGTCCGGAGCTCGGTGGCAGGCTGCTATGCGGCCATGCCCTCCACCTGTCCCCCGACCCCCTTCAACTCCCATGGTGAACTGGAACCCTTCCAGGGCGCTGAGGGGGCTGGGCAGAGCCCTTGGGACCTGGGGATAGCTCCTGGGACCTGGCTTCTTGCTGCCCAGCCACCTAGCCTCATTGCTGCTTCTTCCCAGGTGGTCAAGCAGGTGCTGGCCCGGACCAGCAGCGGGGGCTTCTGTGGGAACGACGGCTTCATGCACATGACCCTCACCAGCCTGCCTTTAGGAGGAGTGGGTAGGTAGCGGCAGAGCCCTGCCTTCTCTTACCTTACCTGACCGAACGGCACCAACGCCTCCACCCCGCTCCCCTCTGCGGTCTGGAGAGGAGCCTTTTCCACACGTGGACGGGCGCGCAGACACACTGCGATGACCGGCCAGGGTGCTGCTGCTCTCCCCCCATGTCCCTGAGTCTGCCCGTCTGCACACACAGAGCAGCCTGTCCATGCTCTTTATTCCTGGGAGGCTACATACCGCTCCCTTAACACATGTCCCCAGTTCAACCCTCAGCACGTCATCCCCAGCAGACAGGAGTGATTCCAGATCCATTCACCCTAAGGGAGCCCCAAGCGAGTGCAGACGCCCCTTCTCCAGCCCCCATTGCAAAGGCCTGGCTCCCAAAGGTGGCGTGGTCAGGGGTAGCCACTTCCTCTTCAGTGGAGTGGCAGGGCTGGGGACCTGAGATCCTTCCACTTGTCCACACTCGGAACAAGAGGAAGCAACCAGCAGGGCCTGGCCCTTCCTGGAGAGTGGCTAGTGTCCCGGGAGCACACAGCAGGCCGAGAGCCAAGGCACTGCTGCTGTCCTGACCCTGGGACCCCCTTCTGCGCCCACCAGTCTCTACTCTAAGCTCCTCCCCGTCAAGGAAGCGTGGGGTCTGTCCGGGCATGAACCTGACCTTGCTGCTCCCAAAGGACACGTTCTGGACTCGCAGGCCCCTGAAGAATGATGCCAGGTCGCTGACTCATGGCTTCTGGGGCCGGCCACCCTGGTCTGGCCACAGTGTTCTGCTCCAGCCTCCTCTGTCCACTGCTCTGCCTGCTGCCCCAGCCACACTGAGCTCTGCCCAGGTCCTAACACGTTACAGGTCACCTACCTCCAAGGCTCTCTGAGGCGTCGCCAACCCCGGGTCCCTCTTGCCCACACTCGCCCTCTTTCTGTGGTCAGCTCCACATCCCTCAGGCCTCGCTCACTCTAGGACGCCCTCCCTGTTGCCCCCAGCTCCTTCAGGCTGGGCCCCCTGGACTTTCCAGTGCAGATGCTACTGGGTTCTTGACTGCATCCCTACCTAGACTCGGGACTCACAACAGAGCGCCCTGTGTCCACGGGTCGGAACACTTGCCCAATCCTCACAATTCTAGGAGGTGGGTGCCACTGTCACCACATGTCACAGAGGAGACCAAGGCGAAGTCACCTGCCCAAGGTGACAGAAATAGTTCAGAACTGGGATTCAACCCCAGGCAGTCGCTCCAGAATCAACACTCTTGACCACCATCTACATAGCTTGTCCTAACGCCTGGCAGGGCACCGGGCACCCTCAATGATTGTGGAGCTGGGGCCAGGCTCAGGGCTAAGCCCTTTACCCACAGACTCTCCTGATCAGCCCTCTTTACAGATGGGCAGGCCGAGGCTCGGAGGGGGCGAAGTAGCCTATCCGGGCACACTGTGTGTGACTGGCGGAGCCGAGGTCTGCCTGATGCCACCTCAGCTGGCTAAGGGCTTGTCGTGTTCCGTGCCACTGCACAGGTGCCAGCGGGATGGGCAGCTACCACGGCAAGTTCTCCTTCGACACTTTCTCCCACCACCGCGCCTGCCTGCTGTGCCGCCCTGGGATGGAGAAGATTTACTCCATCCGCTACCCGCCCTACACGCCGCGCAGGCTGCGGATGCTGCTGATGGCCCTGGAGCCCCGCAGCTGCACCCTACTCTGAATCCATCTCCAAGTGTCCCTTCCCGCTCACGTCTGAGTCCTCCACTGTCACCTGCGGCTGGTGGAGATGTGGGCTGGGCACAAGTAGGGAAAGACCTTCCAAGGCCACAGTCCAGAGCAGTGCCTGCCTCCTGCCTCCCGGGGATTCCCTCTTCGGGCCCTCGGCCTCCCCCATCAGCTGTCCCCACCCAGGATGGGCCCAGGTGAGGGCGTGTGGGAAATGGTGCAGTAACCTGCCCTCCCTCCCCACACTAGCCACCTGTGACGTGGGAGAGGAGGGCAAACGTGGGCACCTGTGAGTCGCCCGCTTCCTGTGGAGGGTGCAGCAGAAGGGGCGCTGGCATCTGGTCCCGGCCACGTCATAGACCCACTGTGATCTGGGCCGTCCCTGTCCTGAGCCTGTTCCCCACCTGCACAGCGGAGATGACTCAGAACCTGTATCTACTGAGAACATTGTGAGATTAAATTTACAGCTTAATAAAAATGAGTGGCTGACCCTGAGCTCCAGACGTCTGTCTCCTGGTTTGGGCGGGGCGAGGCTGTCTCCCTCCTCTCCCCCGACCTCTCTCTCCAGGTCCAGCTGGGGTGTCTGCAGCACGATCTCCCTTCCCTTCAACTCAGGCCTCTCTGGGACTCTGAACACATTCCTGTCCCCCCTGTGGCCAGCCCTAGGCCATGTCCCACACTGGACTCACTCTTCCCTGTCCTGCTCATCTTCCTGGGCCCTGCCATCATGGAATGGTCCCCCATCCGCTCTGGGACAGAGCCAACTCACCGGCCTCCTGCTCGACACTCCTTGAACCTCCCAAGTCCCACCTTTCAGCAAGTCCTGATGATCTGTAACACCACACGCTTCCACAACCCAAACACTAACAAGTGCTGCGCCCAGGGCTGTCCATCAACCGCTCTCCCTCCAGGCCCAGCCCTTCTCCTCAGCACACCCACTGATCTTCGCAAAGCTGGGGGACCACGCCAGCCCTCGGCCTGAATCTCTTCAGTGGCTCCCTGCTGCCCACAAGTCTGGACTGGCAAGTCTTTGGAAAGCTCTGCCACGACCCTGTGCCAAAACACTTGGCCCGTCCTTGTCCTCTTCAAACCCACGTGACCTGTCCTTTTTGGGAAGTCTTCTGCACACATGCCCCGCATGCTCTCTCTGCCCTTCTTGACCTGCTCAACTTCTACTCATGTTCGGCTTGGACATCACCTCCTCCAAAGCCTCCCCTGACCACCTCCCACTCCCTCACACACGCCTGCGGTCTCAAGGGCTTTCTCAGTGTCCACTGCCTTCGGGGTCCTTCTGCCACACAATTCCCTGAGGGGAAACACAGGTTTGGTGACTGTTAAGGGACGGGGCTCCCGAGTCATAGAGATCTAGCACCTCGCAGCTCTATGGATTGGGCAAAGTTATTAAACAAGTCCGTGCCTCAGTTTCCCATCGGTAGAGAGAGAATAATCGTTCCTCCATCCAGGGCTGCTGTAAGAATTAAATGAAACCTCTTGGGTGAAAGGTGAGCATAGAGCAGGCGGGATTACTGCCGGCTGCGATTCTCAACACCATCATCACAAACACCCTGCGGAGACCAAGCGTCTCCAGCAGCCCAAGGCGCCGGGTCAAACCCGGAGCCGCTTCCTGAACCACGTCCGGATGTCCCGCCTCTAGCGGCTCGGGAGGCCTCGCTTATTGGCCTGTCTGATCCAACATGGCGACACTCTACACAACTTCAAGCGCCCGCTTTGCTCCAGCCAATTGGAGGAAAGATGTTTCTGGATCCCGCCTCTGTCAACTCACCACTGGCCAATCAGACCACACCATGGAGGGTCAGCGCGGAGGAGACGAAGCCAGCCAGCTCAATGGCAGCGTCCTCGAGCGTAGGCTCCGCCTCTCGGAGGACAGGCCGCTGGGTACCGGGAAGGAGCGGCAACGCTTCAAGGTGGGTGTTCGCGGCGTGGCTGTTAAGGCCGCGCCTGGGCACCGCGGCGTCGGGGGCGAGTGTGATGTTCCCGTTGGCCTTGCCAGCTTTGTGCCAGGCCTCATCTCGTCCCACTCAGGAACCGCAGGCCCTGTGTCCTTCAGCATGCAGCGGGCGGGCCGGGACGCCGGCATCCTCTGGGCGCATGCGCCGCCGGCGTCCTTGGGGTCAGAGGTCATGGGGAAGGTCGAGGAAGGTGTTGGGTTGGGCGCCTGGTATTGAAGTCAGTGGTCAAAAGAAATGGGCCCGTTAGAGGTCACAGGTCACGGTAGGCCACTCTCGAGCCCGGGCTAAGTGCCGGGCTCTGGGCTAAACCCTCGGCATGTACAAAGCCCCTACATTCTCATGACCCCCCATTTCACAGAAAACAAGCCAGGTGACTCACCTGCTCAAGGTCATTTGGCAGTCTGGGAGACTGTTCCACAAGAGCCTTGATGCTGGGGAAAGGAACTTGATCATGAGGGTTATTTAAGCCTCATGGGTTAAATCAAGGGTTTCCAGCAGGGGAGGGCTGGGGGTGTAAAAGGAGGGGTCTGGCCTGGCTTCAGTTCCTGATCCCAACCCCCTAGTGTGTGGCTTTGGGCCAGTCACTCAACAGGACTGATATGCAGCTTCTCATCTGTGCCTCTCTCATGGGTCCCTCGTAAGGATAAAATGACAGTGCATGTGGCCCCTGGCACAGTGAACTTTCAGTAAATGCTGGCGGGAGAATAAATGGGAGGGGAGAGATGGGAGGGATGGGCGGTAGGAGGGATGGATTTTAAAGATTTCTTAAAAGGTGAAATAGATAGAACTTGGGATCCACAGTACTTCCTAAATCTTAGCCCAGCGGAGCTGGGTCAGGTAGGAAGGCTGGGAAGGCCACACCTAAGAACAGGAAGGCCATCTGTGCCTCTAACAGGAATGGGACAAGATGACACAGTGCCACTGAGTCAAGGGTCAGGGCTCCTGCAGTGTCAGAGTCCTGGGGGGCCGGGTCTGGGACCCACCGCACCTCCTATGCTTTTCATGCTGACAGATGCGCTGCCTGACTACACCCACGCTGCTTCGGGCCCTGGTCCAGGCCGCACACACAGGTAGGACCAAGGGAGCCTTTCTCGGGCCAGGGGGAGCACAGTGTCCCAGCACAAGGTTGCAGCTACACAGCATAACCTCTCTCCTTGCAGGGCATTCTAGTGGCCGGAGCCTGCACAGCGGCGCAGTGGCAGCCACCTATAGTGAGTCCAGGGCACCTGGAGTCTCAGGCTTTCCCGATCATGGTCCTGCCAGAGGCAGAGGAGGAGGCCTGGCTTTGCCGGGGGCTCCCCCTCTGAGCTTCAGTTTCGATTCTGTAAAATGAGGATGATGATCAAGATTGATATGATTCATGGCACAGTTTGTCATTGCAAGGGCTGAGGTGCCCTCCTTGTGGCTATACAGTGTGATCTCAGAGATCCCCTCTGTGGGGCAGGGAGGGAGCTGCCAAGTGTGAGCCCTGGGTGCCCATGCATCTTCACCAGGACCCCACCACCCAAGCCTTCCCAGCCCCCTCTACTCCTGGCCTCTAACGGCCAGACAGGCACAGGGAGGAGTGGGTGAGGACTGCCTGAGGCCAGAGGTCGAGGGGGGAAGGTTTGGTGAATGAACAAGCCCCCGGAGGGCCCACCTGTTGTCCCAGGCAGGAAGGCCAAGACTCATTTCCCTCAGCTGGATTCCTGGTGAGGCGGGGGAGGCTGTGCGACACCCCATCCCCACCACCAGCACAGTCTACAAGCCTCCATCTCTGGCAGAGTACGTGAACGCGCAAGAGCCCTCCATGGACATGAAGTCGGTGACTGACCGGGCAGCTCAGACCCTGCTGTGGACGGAGCTCATCCGAGGTGGGCCCTGGGGGCGGGGCTGGGTGGGCTGGGGGTAGGCACCGGTGGCCAGGGAGGAGAGGCCCCACCCACCATGCCCGTGCTGCTCACAGGCCTGGGCATGACCCTGAGCTACCTGTTCCGGGAGCCAGCCACCATCAACTACCCGTTTGAGAAGGGCCCGCTGAGCCCACGTTTCCGCGGGGAGCACGCGCTGCGCCGTTACCCATCCGGGGAGGAGCGCTGTATCGCCTGCAAGCTTTGCGAGGCCGTCTGCCCCGCCCAGGTGAGCCCCCGACCCCGACTGACCACCACCCAGCCCTTGCCACTGGCAGAGGGAAGCCCAGCAGCCCTGGGCCCGAACTCCATCCCCTTGCTGCGTGTGTGAAAACCCCTTTCCTTCCCTGAGCCACTTCCCCCACCCGTGAATGGGAACCATGTCACTGGGCTGACTCAGAGTCAGTGAATCCTGAGTCAGCAGGATGAAGCTTCCAGCCCTGAGCAGACCACGTGACACGAGTGGGTCCTCCCCGTGGGGGTCTGGTCAGTGGCATGAAACCCAGGCCTGTGTACCTGTCTCAGAGCCACACCCAAGGTCACACACCGCAACCAAGGCCCTTGCTGCCCCTGGTTGCCGTTCCTTTGAACCCCGGCATTCGGTTCTGTGGGAGGGTCCTGCACAGACGTCCTGCACTCAGGGCCTGTTAGTGTAGAAACAGAAGGACCACGGCGGACAGACCCATGGCACGCCCGGCAGGAGCCCCAGCAGGCACGGCGCTTACTCTGTCCACACAGTGACTCTGTTCCAGTGGCTGCTCCTGAGCCATGTCTACGTGGCTTAGGACGGCTGCTGTCCTAGCTCACCTCCTGGACCGCTCCCAGGTCCTCCAGGCCACGGGCCTTGATATCTTCAGTCCAGCCAGCAACCTGGAGCACCTAGGAGAGCCCCAAAACAACAACAGTGAGGGCTCCCCGGTAGCAAGCGCCGTCCGCAGACCGGGCCCTCGGCCAAGGTCATGACTTATCTTTACGACAGCTCTGAGAGGTAGAGATTGTCATCCGCATTTTCATATATGAGGAAACCGAGGCAAAAGAGGCGGAGCTACCAGCCAAAGGTCCCACCGTGCACGGCGGGCATTACGCTCCTGGGGAGGTGTGAGGGCCTCGGCCACACCCCTTTGTGAGGGTCCCCCTGCCTGTGGGAGGCCCCAGACCACCCCTTGCGCCAGCTGGCACAAGGCTATGCCCAGGAAGTGAGACCTAAGGACTGGCCTTTGAGTTTGGGCTCTGCCTTTCATTTGCTGTGTGGCTTGGGGAAGCCCCTCAGCCTCTCTGAGCCTCCATCTTCTCATCCATCAATTGGGAAAACTAAACGTAAGTGGGAGAGTTCACCATAAATCCAGCAGGAACTGAGAACCCGCTACAGGTTGTGACCCCTCGGGGCTCCAGGTTCTGTAGCAAACCACACAGGCCACAGCCCTCCCCTCGTGGGACTTGTGTTCTTGGGTTAACGAACAAACAAAACAGTCATCCAGGGCAAGTGCTAAGAAAAGGTTGGCCTGAAAGATGTGACAGGCAGGCTGTCGGGGGAGGAGTCAGGAAAGGCATGTCTGGGCTGAAAGTGGGTGACTGGAGAGATCTGCCCTGTAGGCCCCCAGGGAATGAGCCTCCCAGAAGGGGACAGGCGTGTGCAGATGCGGGGGTGGGAATGAGCAGTGAGGGCTGGACCGTGGGCCTGGAGCCTGGCGTGGCTGGCAGGCGGCAGTGCCCTGCGCCACTCCCCAGGCCATCACCATCGAAGCCGAGCCTCGGGCTGACGGCAGCCGCCGGACCACCCGCTACGACATTGACATGACCAAGTGCATCTACTGTGGCTTCTGCCAGGAGGCCTGCCCCGTGGACGCCATCGTCGAGGTGAGCAGGCCCCAGGGTGGGGGATGCCAGGGCAGAGGCGCCTGGGAGGGACCTGACATGGCCACATCTGCACTGCCACCTGCAGGGCCCGAACTTCGAGTTCTCCACGGAGACGCATGAGGAGCTGCTGTACAACAAGGAGAAGCTGCTGAACAATGGGGACAAGTGGGAGGCTGAGATCGCTGCCAACATCCAGGCCGACTACCTCTACCGGTGACACTCCTGCCCGGCTGGCCCGCAGCCCCTGCTGCCCAATAAAGAAGCTCTGCTCTCCCCCACTGCCTCTGTCTGCCAGCTGTCTGGGCCGGGTTGGCTGCAGCCCACCCTTGGCCTGTGGGTTCCTCCACTGGACCAGGTCCCTTACTGGGCTCAATCGAGCTGGCCCAGCCTTCCTGTGGGATCTGTGGGACCTGGGGCTGGGCCTTAGCCCACAACAGCCCTGTTGGCCACATGTCTTCCCGGACATATTCCCCAGGGCTCAGAAGGCTGGCTGTCAGCTCAGGTCTGTTCCCGTAACCTGGGTGTCTATCGCTGGGGCCTGGGCCTGCCCTCTCCTGAGCACCACCCACAACTAAGACCCCTATGTCGGAGAGCCTCCCTGGGCCTCAAGTGGAAGAACATGAAGTAGCAGAAACTCAGAAAGGCCCGATCATCCTTGTTGAAGGGCAGAGGGTAACAGTCACAAGGCAGTGACACAGGCCCTGCTGCCCCTGAGCTGGCCTTGCTTCACCTCCAGCCACATCCCCTTTCCTCCCCAAGTTCCCCAGACCAGGCTACTGGCTTGGCTTCTGCTCGGGGCTTCCTGCTCTGCAGTCCCAGCAAAGTGCTGTGGTTCCCTCTGGCCCACACACAGGCCCAGTGCCCGTGGAATAGCCAAAAACAGCCCCCTCGACCTTGGTGCTAAGCATGGGAAAGGATTTCAGCACATTCTCAGCAGTGGGGGAACTGGCTCAGAGGCGAAGCGACTTGCTCAGGATCACACAGCCTATGTCGGATGAGAAACTAAGGTCCGAGCTCTCAGTACCCCTCCATCATTTGCAAAAGTGCTTTTTACAGAACACTAATCTCCCAAGTTGCTTCTCGGATATGGTGGGTGGGTGTTCCATGGGACCAGTAAGCATGGGATGTGCTCCCAGTGCCGTCACATGGACAGATACTGCAAGTTATCGTAGTCAAGGCTCTGAGAAGGTCTGCAGCAAAGAAACAGTCCTTCCCAGCTCACTGCCAGGGGACCCTTTTCTCAAATCATGACACCTGGGCCAGGCCAGGCCCTACCACTGGCCAAGGCTTTGGGGCCCCGACAGCCTGAGGAGCAGGGCATAGTGAGCAATAAGTGCGGGGCCTGAAGGGAGGCCCAGGAGGTCCATGAGTCCAGCCCACTGCTAGTCCTGAGGGATGGGAGCGCCTCAAAAACAACAGTCACAGTGCGCTTTAAAGCCCCAAATCACTTCGAATTTTGTTTTTCTCAGACAACCAACATTACAGTGGAACATGCATCTGTACACGGATGAGTAGAATACTTTCATTAAGCAGGTCAGACTATACCCGGCTCCTGACATGATTCTTTTCCTCACTGACATGTGTCAGAGGCATTTTTCTCTAACAGCCTTTTGTAATGTGGTTGAGCCAGTTCCTCCTGTCCTGGGCAGGACCGACCTGAGACCCTCCACTGGTGCTGTCAGGTTGTGTCAAGGGTCCCCTCTGAAAACAGCCCTATGACGTTCTCAAACACATCCCCCACTGTTCTTGGATGCTGACCTTAGCTGTGACTCAGTTTCCAGTCTGGGCTCGGGGGCTCCATTTGCTTATCCTCTCGCACCCCTCAGAGGCCCTTGAAGTGAGGGGTTCAAGGATCACCAGAGCCGACGGGCCCCTGGTCCCCAGTGAATATGGTCCTGGCCTGTCTAAAGTGCAGGCAGCAGGACAGCCGTGAGCCCCAGCTCAGGGGTGCGGGGACATGGCGAACCTCCCAGAGCTAAATTGAAGCAAGGTCATTAGGACAACCCAGCAGCAGATGGAGTGACAGCTAAGCACAGAGCATTGCCCAGCACCTGCTGGGTGCGGGGAGGAAGGGGAAGAACACGACCGTGGCCTGGTCCTCAATGTCCTGCTGCCACTGAGGAAAGAGGCCCAGAAAGGAGCAGCCACCCGCCAAGGACGCAGAGCACTAGGCCTGGAGCCCAGGGCCCTAACCCGGGTCATCAGGCAGAAAGGTGTAAGGACCGGGTGTAACTGCGGCCTTAAGTAAGGGGAGGGGGTCCCAGAAGTGGGGGAATGTGCTAGTATTGAACCCCAAGCTTGAGCCATAGGCCCAGGGAGCCCCCCCGGTGGCGGAGGTCCCATTCCCTAGCCCTCCTAGCTGGGCTTGCTGTCAGTGCTAGACGTGAGCACTTCGCGCACTGGTCAGTGTCTCTGCTCCCGTCTCCACTGCCTCCTCGCCCCGCGGCCCCGAATGGTCGGTCTCCCAACTTCGGGGGGCGGGGGTGGAAGCTTGGCCAGCGCGAGGTCACAGCTCAGACACTGTCTCCCTGCCTGCAGCTCCCACGCCTCCCGGTTGAGGCCCGGGGAGGGGCGGGGCTTCACTGGCCCCGCCTCAGGCCCCGCCCGCGGGGGAAAGTGAGTTCCGTGGGCGCCGCAGCCGGGATCGCAGAGCAGGGAGCCCGGAGCCGAGTGGCGCCGCGTACGGCTGACCTGAGGGTGAGTGCCCCAGCCGGGTGTCAGTTCTTGCTGGGGGCCACAGAGGCCGACAGGGGAAGGAGGAGGAGGAGGATGGGGTGTTCATAGCCGCTGACAACTACCGAGCCCAACTCGGCCAGGCCTGGCGGTGCTCAGAACTGTTCTCTGCTGCGTCTTCCTCGTTGGGAGGGACCCATTCTACAGATGAGGAAACAGGCCCACCCAACGAGGAAGAGGCAGCCAGAAGCGCGCGGGGTCATTCCGACTCCAGATCCCACCGATCTGGACAGGAGGAGGTGGCAGACCCTGTCCTCTAGCCAGGCTCATCATCGTGGACCAGAGGCTCCAAGGAGAAACCTGGTGGCTTCCTGGAGGAGTTGGCCTTAGCCTCCAGCCTCACGAGGGACCAGGAGGAGAGGGGCGCAAAGCGAGGAGTGAGCTGGACCCTGAAGGCCATAGGACTAGATAGATACCTTCATTTGCTCTTTAAACAGGACTGAGGTGGCCCCTGGCTCCGGCTGGGGCCGAAGAAGATGAGGGGTGTGGGTTAGGGGAAGGGTCTGGCCAGCTCTCTACACACCCGTGCCCACCACAGCTTGTCCCACCCAGCGAAGTGCCCAGGCCCGAGCGCCCTGTGAGTCAGGGCCACCAGGCTGGATTTGCCACAGCAGCTGCCCAGGGCTGCTGCACTCTGCATCCTGTAGCTGGCTTCCTATAGTGCCCCGTTTGGCCAGCCCCCTTTTAGCGTGCGCTGAGTAGAGAACAGCCCTCCGCTGAGCACACACTGGGCGCTCAGACTTCCAAAGCTGCAGCCCCACGCCTGGCTCCTGCCTGACTTGGCCACCTGTTGATATCTGACGCTGGACTTCACCTCTCCAGGTCTCAGTGGACCCATCTGTAAAACTGGGCTGCAGTGCCTCGCCCCTCCAGGATTGTTGTTAGGTGTAAGTGATGTAGTAGGGTGAAGGGCTTACGTGGGGGCTGTGGTTATTTTTGTCATCTCCATACCTAGGTCCTGTCTCTGCTGGGGGCGGCCAAGTCCTATTTACCCAAAGAGGAAGTAGAGGCCCAGAGAGGGCAAGAGACTACCTCGAGATCACACAGCCAATCACAGCTTGGGCAGAGCTCCAAGCCCTGGTTCTTGACCCTCTGGGGATAGAACCCGCCCTTCGCTGTCTAGGGCCCAGGGCTCCTGCAGCCTAAGGCTACTTTCCTCGGCATTCTCTCCTCTGGGGATAGGGCTGCATTCCCTACTTAGACTTAAGGAAACCAGGCCCCAGGGGAGGAAGTGATTTGGGAAGCCCAGACAGCAGGAGGAGCCCTACCCCTCAGTGGGGCCCTAACCTGGGACTGTCTCCTCCCGCTCCCAGTCAGAGAGCTAAGGAAAGTGGATCGCACAGAGGGGAAGTGGCTGGTCCTGGGAACAGCAGCCATGGGTCTCTGGCTTGTGGGCTGGGGCATCCACAGGGCCCGTTGGAGGCCACCCTGGCCCTCCCTCCGCCAGGCCCCGCCGGGCCTTTCCGGCGCATTTCACTCAGTTTCACTTTCAATAGTTTCGACATCTGGAAGGCTGGTCCCACCCATACCCACAACGGTCGCTGCCAGGCCTCAGAGGAAGGTTCCCTGTTCATCAGTATCCCCTTCCAGGCCTCTGTGCCCTCACAGAACCCCTGGGGACCCAGTGGCGACCCCCATGTCCTCAGCACACCCAGACACCACAGGGAGGGAGGGAGGAGGGCTCCAGCTGCCTGTGGGGACAGGCCCGACCTCAGCCTGGGTGTTGGTTGTCAAAGATGATCCCTGGGGTAGAAGGACAAGGGCTTGTGGCCAGCGAGGGCTGTGGCAGCCAGGGCTGAGGCTCGCTAGAGGCACCCCCTGCCCTGGGGCCCCAAGGATGAGTAGGATCCAGGGCAAGGGCAGGTCACAGAGGCCAGGTGTCAGAAGAGCCAGTGTCGCCAGGAGCCAGCAGGGGTGAGGGGCAGGGGCCTCAGACAGGGCAGAGCCAGCTAGGAAAGAGCTTGAAATTGGGCTTAGAGTCAGGCCGTGCCGTTAGCCGGGCCAGGCTACTTATTTCCCGTGTGACCTCAGCACCCCATCGAGGCTTCCTGGGCCTCAGTTTCCCCATCTCTCAGATGGAGGTGGTAGCAGGACCTTCTAGGATTACGTGAGCTGAGGTTTATGGAATTCCTACCTGGCCAGGAACCCTCTGTGGCCCGCCCCCGCCTGAGCCCCGACCTCCCGCCTCCCCACAGGGCCATGGGCTCCATGTTCCGGAGTGAAGAGGTGGCGCTGGTCCAGCTCTTCTTGCCTACAGGTGCTGCCTACACCTGTGTGAGCCAGCTGGGCGAGCTGGGCCTTGTGGAGTTCAGAGACGTGAGTGGGTCTGGGACAGGTGCGGGAGGGGCCTCGTTCTTAGGTGTCCTGGCTGGTGGACCCTCTCCCCCCATACTGGCCCCCGCCCTGCTCGAATCCTGCAGCCTCTGTCATAGATCATCTGCTCTTAGGAAAGCCAGGTTCACTCGTGGCCGGGGCTACCCTGCCCTGGCCTGCTCTCCTCAGGGAGTGTGGGGTCTGCTCTCCATCTGGGCATCTGGAGGTTCACGGTGTGCTTAGCACCTTTTGCGGGGAGGCAGCTATAACCTGAGGAGAGCCAGGGTGGGAACCAGGGGTGGAGACCTTCCCGGCTCCCTCCCCAGAAAACTGACCCCTCTACACACGGCAACCACAGCTCAACGCCTCGGTGAGCGCCTTCCAGAGACGCTTTGTGGTGGATGTTCGGCGCTGCGAGGAGCTGGGCAAAACTTTCAGTGAGTTAGCCCCAGACCCACATCACGGGCAGGCTTCCTGGAGGAGGTGCCGGTCCAGCTTGGTCTGAAAGGGAGATTCTGGGTCACCCAGGGTGGAAGGCAGAGAAGGGAGGCCGGAACAGAGCAGCCGGGATCCGTGGAGTGTTCTTGGGAACGGAGCGGCCTTGGGTGAGCTGTGCGCAGGGCCTAGGCCACGGCTGGCTTAGAAAAACCTTGAATGCTGCACGAGGGCCCAGGAATTTGTCCTGTGGGGCCACCATGTTTTCTAAGCGAGAGAGAGGCATGTACAGAGCTTTCTCTGCTACAGATGGACGGGGGTGGGCAGGGGCCAGGATCTAGGGTCAGGTGCCCCCGGGAGCAGCTCCTTCTCAGAGTGGGCCAGGAGGGAGCCCTGCCCGGGCGCCAGAGGGACCTGCGAGGCGGGAGGCTGGAGCACACTTGTGTAATGGTTTCATAGCTCTTTGACAGCTTGTAAGCAATCAGGCAGGGACCGTGTGGGCCTCCGTGCAAGCTCTCGTCGCAGTACCCACAATGCCAGAGCTCGCCTGCCGAGAAGACCACACTGTGGGACCCAGGCTCTGGGCTGGGCAGTGGCCGAAGGGCTGGAGAGGGAGAGCAGTCTGGATGAGCTCAGAGGGAGCGGAGCAGACCTGCGGGGGGGGGAGGTTCTGCCTTAGGTTTTCCCAGGGGTCTCGGACTCAGTGAATCAGTTAGCTGGTGGCCACTGGAGTTTGGGGTGGCATTTGGGGCTCCTAGACATTAGCCAGCCCTTGGCTAACAGTGGCTATTAGCTGGTGGTGGCCCCTAAGTGGCCTCCCCTGACGCCCGTCCCTCTGCACTCAGCCTTCCTGCAGGAGGAGGTTCGGCGGGCTGGGCTGGCACTGGCCCCGCCCGAGGGGTTACTGCCGGCACCCCCACCCCGTGATCTGCTGCGCATCCAGGAGGAGACAGATCGCCTGGCACAGGAACTTCGGGATGTGCGGGGCAACCAGCAGGCCCTGCGGACCCAGCTGCACGAGCTGCAGCTGCACGCAGCTGTGTTGGGCCAGGGCCAAGGCCAGGGCCACGGCCCCCCGGTCAGCTCTGGTCTGGGCAGGGTGCACGGAGAAGGGGAGGGGTGCCAGGCCCTGTTTGGGGCTAGGCTCACGGTGCCTTTTGACTCCTAGGTGGCAAGCAGTTACACGGATGGGCCCTCGGAAAGGACCCCGCTGCTCCAGTCCCCCGGGGGACCACACCAGGACCTGAGGGTCAAGTAAGTGAGGGGCAGCTTCACAGCCAGGCCAGGCCAGGCCCCATTGGACTCCTTGCCAGTGCCCCTCCCCATGGTGCCACCTCCCTCAGGCGGGGGATTTACCTTGTTTATGGGGTTTCTCCTGGCCAGGTCTGGTGGGCTCCTGCCTTCTCCCTGGGGGCAGGGCCAGTGTGCCTGGTTGACCACCCGGGGCAGGGCCTGGCCCCGGGTGAGGTGGTGGTGGTGCGGGGGGTAGGAGCAGCGCCCAACAGCCCTGCCTGGCCCCGCAGCTTCGTGGCAGGTGCCGTGGAACTCCACAAGGCCGCCGCCCTGGAGCGTCTGCTCTGGAGGGCCTGCCGCGGCTTCCTCATCGCCAGCTTCAGGGAAATGGAGCAGCAGCTGGAGGACCCCGTGACGGTGAGCGGGCTGGGGGGCCCCAGGCTGGGGTGCATGCTGGGCGGAGCCAGGTCTCCGTGGTAAACTGGGCCCCCCGCTCTGGCAGGGCGAGCCTGCGCCGTGGATGACCTTCGTCATCTCCTACTGGGGAGAGCAGATCGGGCAGAAGATCCGTAAAATCACTGACTGGTGAGCCCCCCGGGGACTGGCCACCCGCTGCCCTTGTGCCCAGGATTCTGCTTGTCCCCACCACCAAGCTGTCCCTAAAGTCACTTCCACAGAGCCCACCCTGTCCCCTGCGCTGCCCCGTGAGCTCCCTCTCTGGACTCAGCCTTCAGCCTTTGCACAGCCCAGGACCCCTGGGGCCCCACCTCACGTCACCCGTCCTCCCGGCCAGCTTCCACTGCCACGTGTTCCCGTTCGCGGAGCAGGAGGAGGCTCGTCGCGGAGCCTTGCAGCAGCTGCAGCAGCAGAGCCACGAGCTGCGGGAGGTGGGCGGCCTTGTCCCGCTGGACGCTGGCCTGCCCCGCCCCCGCCTCCCTCCTCCTGCCCTCATGCCCTCCTGGACGCCCCGCCCTTGACGCCCCCCCCGCCCCGCCCCTCCTGACCACCTGCTCTGGTCTCAGGTCCTGGGGGAGACTGAGCGCTTCCTGAGCCAGGTGCTGGGCCGGGTGCAGCGGCTGCTGCCGCCCTGGCAGGTGCAGGTCCGCAAGATGAAGGCCGTGTACCTGGCCCTCAACCAGTGCAGCGTGAGCGCCACGCACAAGTGCCTCATCGCGGAGGCCTGGTGCGCCACGCGCGACTTGCCCACCCTGCAGCAGGCGCTGCAGGACAGCTCGGTGAGCCTGGTGGGGGCTCCGGCCCTCCCCTGCTACCTGTTTCTGCCTCACGACACACTGCATTTCCAGCGCCATGCCTTTGCCAGGGCCCCCCTTCCTCCCCCGAGTCCGCTTGGATGGCCCTGGGTGGGCTGTGGCCCCCTGGTGGCTGCACTGGGTGTTAAGGGAGAAACCAGGTTCAAAACCAGGCTCCACAGGCACCGGCCCTATGATGTTGGCCTAACGGGAGGGGAGCCGCAGGCTCATCTGTGAAACGGTGCCACGACTGTGCCTCCAGGGATCGCTGTAGTGTGAACACACCACAGGCTGCCGGTGCTTAGTAGGTGCCACCTCCAGCCGATCTCTGGCTCTCCCTAGATCCCCTGGAATGGGGGCAGGTGGGGCTGGTTTTCCTACATCACAGAGGGGCGGGGCCGCCCCAGGTGTCCCCACACCTGCAGAGCGAGCCCCCTCCATGCTCCACATCTCGATCTGGGCCTGGCCAGGGGGCCTGAGTGTCCCCGGAAGCCCTGCCATCAGTCTCGTCTGTCTGCCTGCCTGACCCCCAGAGCGAGGCGGGTGTGAGCGCCGTGGTTCACCGCATCCCCTGCCGAGACATGCCCCCCACCCTCATCCGCACCACCCGCTTCACGGCCAGCTTCCAGGGCATTGTGGACGCCTATGGCGTGGGCCGCTACCAGGAGGTCAACCCCGGTGAGAGCCGTGGAGCCCCACAGCCCTGCCTTTGGTGGGAGCCTGGGACGATGGCGTCCACAGTGGGCCTGTCCCACCCATGGAGCCGAGAGGCACGCTCCATTAGCCGCTGTCACTCCATGCTCTCGGGGCCCAGTGGGAGGCTTCGTGTTTATCCCAGCAACCCCCTTTGTGACGCTTACAAGGGATCCGGCACGGGGGTGCACAAGGATCAGCGGCTCTGCAGTAGGTTCAAGGGTTCAAGGTCCAACTCGCTCACCTCAATAAGTTTCTTAGCTTCTCCGAGTCTGTTTTCTCACCTGTGAAATGGGACTCACAGTGCAGACTCCGAGCAGCATCGGGAAGGCCAACAATTGTTGGAGGCTGCAAACGGCAGGCCACGGGCCACACTGTTTTGAAGTTTAAGTTGGGTGGTATCCCAGAGCCTGGGTTCGGGGCCACCTTGGGGGGCCCAGCTGACCGCATGGCCCTGTTCCCGCAGCACCCTACACTATCATCACCTTCCCCTTCCTTTTCGCCGTGATGTTCGGTGATGTGGGCCACGGGCTGCTCATGTTCCTCTTCGCCCTGGCCATGGTACTGGCCGAGGACCGGCCGTCTGTGAAGAAGGCGCAGAATGAGGTGAGGCGTGTGGGGGCCTGGGGGGGGGGGGGGGGGGGCCCGGGCAGCCCCTCATGGCCGCCGCCCCCAGATCTGGCAGACCTTCTTCGGTGGCCGCTACCTGCTCCTGCTCATGGGCCTGTTCTCCGTCTACACCGGCTTCATCTACAACGAGTGTTTCAGCCGTGCCACCGTTATCTTCCCCTCGGGCTGGAGCGTGGCCGCCATGGCCAACCAGTCTGGCTGGAGGTAAAGCCTGCCTGCCCGCCCCACTGCCCCCCTGGGAACCTACCGCCTCGGGTGCCTGCCGCCCTGAACACCCTGCCTGCTGCTGCCACAGTGATGCGTTCCTGGCCGAGCACCCGCTGCTCACCCTGGACCCCAACGTCACCGGCGTCTTCCTGGGACCCTACCCTTTCGGCATCGACCCTGTGAGTCCCAGCCACTGGCCATGGGTGCTGCAGGCAAGCGGGAGGGCAGCCTGGTTTTGGTGTAGGAGGTGTCGGCCCCAGATAGGCCAGGGGCCTCTTCACTTCACAAAGTCAAGAGGCATGTCGTAGTGACCGCAGCACTTGGTCACTGCGGAGCCGGCTGTCTGTGCTCTTAACCACTCCTGTCTGCTGCCCCTTGCAAGGGCAGGTGACGGATTGTGCTGTGGCCCTGAAGGAGGCCGGTGGGTGAGAGTTGTGTGGGCGAGGACGCCCCTGCATGACACCTGCTCCTCCTGCCACCCAGGTCTGGAGCCTGGCTGTCAACCACCTGAGCTTCCTCAACTCCTTCAAGATGAAGATGTCCGTCATCCTGGGGGTCACCCACATGGCCTTCGGGGTGGTGCTGGGAATCTTCAACCACGTGTGAGGGCCCAGGCTCCGGGGGGTGCAGGGCCCGGCAGGGCCAGGGTGGTGTGGTGACCCGGCCCCCGTCCTGCCCCAGGCACTTTGGCCAGCTGCACCGGCTGCCGCTGGAGACCCTGCCTGAGCTGGTCTTCCTGCTGGGCCTGTTCGGCTACCTGGTCTTCCTGGTTGTCTACAAGTGGCTGCGAGTCTCGGCCGCCAGCGCCGCCTCGGCCCCCAGCATCCTCATCCACTTCATCAACATGTTCCTGTTCTCCCGCAGCCCCACCAACCGGCCACTCTTCCCTGGGCAGGTGGGCTGGGTGTGGGGATGGGCTCACACCCCACTAGGGGCCCTGTGGCCACTGGGCCACTCAGAACTGCAGGATCCTTATCTGAGAAACAGGGATGCGGGCCTGTGACTGAGACAGGGAGGTCCAGGGAGTGAGGCTCCCAGAGGGGGCGGTGCACAGTGGGTGCCGGGAGCCCGTGGCCCTCTCTCTCTGAGGGTTCCTTACGGAGCAATGTCCCCACTTAGTGAGGGGCTGTGGGGGAGGAGCAGATGGCGGGCTCCCTGGCTCCCCCTGAGTCGTGTGGCCCAAGCCGGGTGTGCAGGTGGCCGGGGCCCCCTGACTCAAGCCCCTTCGCCTGCAGGAGGTGGTGCAGTCCACACTGGTGGTCCTGGCCCTGGCCATGGTGCCCATCCTGCTGCTCGGCACACCGTTGTTCCTGAGCCGGCAGCACCGCCGTCACCGGAGGAGACGCGCCGACCAACAGCCGGTGGGGGGCGTGCGGTGGGAGGGCTGCTGGGGAGGTGGGGCTGCTGCCAGGCTGAGACACTCCCCTCGCTGCCTCGCGGGCTCCCAGAGTGGCAGCGCACAGTCAGCGCGTGGCAGTGTGGCCCTGTCGGGGGGCTGGGGGCCTGCTGATGCTGCTTGTCTCCCCCCCGCACCAGGATGAGACCAAGACTGGGCTTCTGGACTCGCCCGATGCTGGCTGGGGCTCTGACGAGGAGAAGGCGGGGTGCCCAGGGGACGAGGAGAAGGCCGAGGTGGGTGTGGTGCCTTCCTGATTTGGGGCTGGCTGCAGGCCCGGCTCACCTCTTACTGAGGCCCGCACCCCCTTCCACCCCCCCAGTTTGTCCTCTCCGACGTGCTCATGCACCAGGCCATCCACACCATCGAGTTCTGCCTGGGCTGCATCTCCAACACGGCCTCCTACCTGCGCCTCTGGGCCCTCAGCCTGGCCCACGCCCGTGAGTGACCCGATGGTTGATTCCTGGCTTCATCTCACGCACACAGCTGCTGGCTGCGTGGCCTGGGCGGGTCACTTCTCTGGGTCTCAGGATCCTCCTCTCTAAAGTAGGGACACCGAGGGAGGACCCCTGCTGGCCCCACAGGACGGGAGGCTTCAGGCTGCCGAGGGGCTGGGCGGGCACCTGTGGCCCCTGGGCTCAGCTGCCCTTTCCTTCACCCACAGAGCTGTCGGAGGTCCTGTGGGCCATGGTGCTGAATAAGGGCCTGAGCATGAGCCGAGAGATAGGCGTGGCAGCCGTGGTGCTGGTCCCCATCTTTGCGGCCTTCGCCGTGTTGACTGTGGCCATCCTGCTGGTGATGGAGGGGCTCTCGGCCTTCTTACACGCGCTGCGGCTGCACTGGTGAGCGGCCTGCTGGCTGGCCCGGGCAGCACGGGCCTGGAGCGGAGGGCCTTCCCCTCACCTCTGCTTTCTCACCCCAGGGTGGAGTTCCAGAACAAGTTCTACTCGGGCACGGGCTACAAGCTGAGCCCCTTCACCTTCAACGTGGAGGATGAATAGCACCTACCTGTGGCCATACCCACGACCCCCGGCCCTTCGCTTGCTGAGGCTGAAAAGGAATAAAAAGGGAGAAGGCCTAGGACTGTGACTTGGTCCTGCCTGGAGCACCAGGGGCTGGGGAGGCTGGTGTGGCAGAGCCTGGGCCGATACCAAGGAGGGGCAAGGCCCTGGGTCGTGGGCGTGGGCTAGTCCAGCCTGAGCCTCTTGGTCTCGTGGACGCCATGCCAGTCTATACCTGTCTCTTGTACCCTCCTCTGCAGCTGAGGTTGGTGGGGGGTGGGAGCAGGGGGCACTGGTCTAGGATCTGGGGCCTCGAAAAGTCAGGGAGAAGACCCATGAGCACATCTGCAAAAACCCCAGATTCTCGGAATAAAGGACCAAGGTGGGATGTTTCTCGAACACTAGCTCGGAATGAGTGTCTTCCCAGGCTGGGCCGGTCCGTGGGCTTCCCGTCCGTGAGGGAGCGCAAACTGGCCGAGAGAATGTCTATCTCCTGGGTACGGAGGGCGCTGCCAGTGTTTCTGTGCCCTCACGCAGAGAACAGCCCGGGATACCGGAGCCTGACCCAACACTCTGCACTGGGGAGCTGTGGTGTCACACACGCCCAAGGCCACCGTCCTGCAGAGAAGGGCAGAGGCTGTCCAGGACAGCCCCGGGGGTCAGGAAGAGGGCTGAGCCAGACCCCAAGCCCCATGTCCCCATCATCAGAGGCCGCAGCCTTTCCTATGTCCCTGGGCTGTAGCCCTGCTCCCCTGAGGCCGTCCTTCAGCTGGTGGGAGGGGGCTGGCGTCCTGCAGCTCTTTCAGGCCTGGGTCCCTCCACTGGCTGGGAGGCAGAGCCAGTGCTGCTCAGAGGCCTCGCTTTCTCCGGCCAAGGAGCTGCAAAGCGTTTCTTCCAGCCGGACACACCAGGGACAAAGGCTGCTTTGAGGCCAGAGATGCCCTGGGCATAGCAGGCTGGGTGGCCTGCCCCCATCACTGTGGCTCTCATCTGGCCAGTTGCTGGGAGGAGCCTGTCCCTTGGGTCAGGGGCTGCCCTGCTCTGGGCCCCCAGATGCTAGGCTCGGGTACAAGGGGCTGCATGGCAATCCCACATGCCTGGCAGACATGGCTCCAAGAAATGATAGCAGGGCCCGGTGAGGAGTAGAGGAAGCTGTGCGTGAGACTTGGCACTGTGGATGGGTCTGGACTGAGCCGAGGCCCCCAGACGTACACCTTCCTGGGAAGCAGAGCTGGGCAGGGGTGGAGGTGGCGGCAGAGGGACCCTGAGCTAACGCTCAAGGCCACGTGTGTGGTGTGTGGTGTGTGTTGTGGGGAGGCAGGTGTGATCCCAGGGAGACACTGGTTGGCCTTGCCCTGGGTGACACACGGATGGCTGGCTGGCAGCCTGGTTGCCATGGGACCAGCACTGCAAAGGCTCTGGAGTGGGCACTCTTGGGACGTGGAGGTCATCACCAGGAGACACAGGGATGGGCGGGTCACCTGTACTGAGGAAAGGCCTGATCCCAAGCTCGTGATCTAATGCAGGAACAAATCTGAATTCCAGGAAAAGCCCTGTACAGATAACAGAAGTGATGGGCCAGGAGGATGGGGGCGGGGCCTAAGGAACAGCGCTGCTCTGTGTTGGCCTGACTTCCAGCGTCTCAGTCGAGGAAAACTGAGCAAGCCTGGTGCCGAGGAAGCGGAAGGCTGGAGCGGAGGGCAGGGACGATAACCGCACGCGCCTCGTGGGCGCAGGGAGGAGCTGGGAGAGTCACTCTGAGCGAGCTCTCCAGCAGGAGCGCACAATCAGCGCACTGTCCTTGCGGCCTGGGTGGCAAGACACACCCACCTGGTTAAATCCTAACCATCCACAAGCGGGGACAGTGGCAAGTCTCCCTCCTGCCCTGGCCCATCCCACCGCTCTGCTGCCTCCACCGGGAGCAGAGCTGGAGCTGGTGTACGCGCTGTGGCCTGCTGTAGGCACGAGAAGGTGACGAAGTGCCCTCCCTGAGACTCAAGACACATCCGAGAGTGACAGCTGAAGATGGGTTATTTTTTTATTGTTTGTATAGTACAATCTGTGGTAGCAGAAATATATGTACAAAAACAATTCAAATAAGAGTTCAGAGTCAAAAAAGAATTTATCCCAAAGGACATTTAATATATACGGATTTCACAGCTATACTCTAGCCACGCCCCCACATACAGACTGCTGTTTCCCACCGGATGGAGCACATGGGGGGCACCAGGGAACAGTGAGGGCGGGGTGAGCTGGCTGAGCGCCCAGGCCAGGGTTTCCCTCTCCCCAGCTGGCACGCCGGGAGCAGCCAGCCCTGTCACAGGACCCCCAGTTCAGGGTGAGCAGTAGTGGAGGAAAAAGGCAGAGTGGGGAGCAGAGCGGCCTGCTCCCCCCGGGGAGGGCGGATGGGTGGTGTGTGTCTGCATGTCCCCACACCTGTCCAGCAGGCAGCCCTCTGTGGCCATGGCTCACTGCCTGCCTGAAGCCGGGGTGGATAAAGCACGCTCAGCCAGGAGGAGGGCGCGGCAGGGGCTGAGTCCAGTCAGTGGCAGGTTCGTCCGCGTAACCATACGTCCGGCAGGTCCCCGGGCGCTGCCCGCACCCGCCCTACGCAGCCCGCTGTCTCAGCACCAGCCACGTGGACTGAAGGGTGAAGGAGCAGCTTCCGGAGGAGCCACGTCACAGTCTGTCCCGTCGCTCACCGCCCTTGGGAGTGAGCAGTCTACGCACATTGTCACCTACAGAGAGCCTGGTCACAGTGCTCACCAGCAGAGTGATTGAAATCCTGTAAAAATCAACATCAACCAAAAATGTACCTGCGGTAACACTGCTGACTCTTGCCGTTCACCATATCTGACCGAAAGCCTCAGGCCCCAAATACGAAATGCCCTGTAGATTAAAAGGAATCTGAGATATTGCACTAGTATACTCTATTTCTGCTTCCCGATCTCATCTGAGTCCTAGCGAAGTCGTAAACGAGATATGCAGGAAATGTTACGCAGTTTTAATACAGTCTTTTGTATCACACACGCCGGTGCGGCGGTGAGGCGGCCAGCCTCTTGCCGCAGGAACAGGAGTGGAAGCACAGAGGGGCCGCTGGCTCGGCCGCCCCCACGCCGTGCAGGGGTGAGGTGCACGCAGTCCTCCCACAGTCACACCCCCAGCTTCCTCTTCTGGTCGAAATAGGCATCAAACCTTGCTTGGGCATAGTCCTAGGAGACATAAGAAAGAGCGGCCTCACCGAGGGGTCTCACCCAGGCCACCACCAGCGCAGCAGAGCACAGCCAGCGGCATCTTCCAGCAGCCCGGCTACTCTAAAAACGCTCATCGCGCGTGTGAGCAGTGCTCACCATACCTTCACCTTGAAGGTGCCCAGCTCGGTCACCCTGGACAGCCTGGCCCTGCCAATCCAGATGGGACTTCTGTCTAACTACGTGGCGCTGCCATGGGTCCCCGTCTTGTTTACCCTGAGTGCTGCGGACACTCACTGGCAGACCTAACAAAAGCTCCTCTTTAAAAGCAAAAGGTCCCAGGGTGCTGGCAAGCACAGAACAAAGAAGTCTGTTTTGTCATAGAGCATTTGACCGTGACTCCAAATTTGCTTTAAAAATCCAAACTTCTCCTTCTTCTTTTGCCTAATTGCACCTGTGCATTACCGAACCTTCTGCCTGGAAGCAGAGATCGTCCTAACACAGGACTGAGGAGGAGAAGCGAACCAGTCACTTCCTACCCTCCACCACCCAAAGCCAGGTGTGCGCTACAGACTCCGTGCGCCTTCCGCCCAGGACGCCCCGCCCACGCTCGCGAGGCCGCAGAGGCCTTGAAGAAAGGGCAACGACAGCGCCTCTGCGCCAGGACGGTGCTCATGCTCAGCAGGAGAAGACGGCCCGGCTCGGCGCAAACCTGCCTGAGACAGGTGGGATGTCTGATTCCGACTCAAAGTCGGGCAGCGAAGGCCAGAGACAGGGGTGGTCACAGGTGAATCAAACAATCCAGGGCACTGAGGTCAGGGGTGGGGCCTCGAGGGCTCGGATGCCCGGATTCCTGCAGCGGCCACAGAACCAGAACCGCGGACGGACCACATGGCGCTCCCCTGGGGCAGGAGTGGGCCCTGCTGGCCCTGGGGGTGAGCGCCCCGAAGGCAGAGAGCTCCGCCACTGCAGCCGGCTTAAACTCTGTGGCCTTCCTCCCGCGGCTTCCAGGGCTGAGTCCACTGTCCTGGCGCCAGGTCGCCTGGCTCAGGTACTTGCGGGGAGAGGGTGACCCTCTGTCAGGAACGGTCATTTACCGCCAAGCATTCACGTACACTGTGGCATTTTCCCCTGGAAGTAGAAGAGAAAAACTACCCCCCACCAAACGTACCATGTACCCAAATTCGATGGATGAAATCTTGGCCTGTACGATGGACCAAAGTCCCCAGAAGAGATGGGACGCGAGGGCAAACCTGTAATTACAGAAGCAGGAGACACATATGAGACGTGCGGCGCCAGCCCGAGGCCCGGTGACGTCACCTCTGCTACATGGACATCCCAACTCGTTCTCACCCGGCGGGTGCACACTCTGCCCGCCACGGCAAACGCAATGGAACGATGTGCCATGGCGACAGAACAGCGGGAGCACCACAGCCGCCCTCTCCCCGCCTGGCCGGTGGCCGGTGGACTTGCAGGCGCCAGGCACACACAGCACGTTCACGGGACTCCCGTGGAAGCCTTGACGCCATGCTGGCAACGCAGAGGCCACGCTGAGAGCCAGCCCTCCGTGTGGGCACAGCACTGGCAGCCCTGCCACACAGCCAGAGGGGGAGGGGCGCGGCAGCTGATCAGCACCTGCCTGTCCCAGTGGGCAGGTGACACTCGCCCTCCCCCAGCCCCTCCTCTCACATGAGCACAGGAGAGTGACCCAGGTCACCACCTCTGGCTGTATCACGCCTGTCACTGTGAATCCAAGTTCTCCTCAAATGAATACCTTTGGGCTTCATGCGAATTCTAATTCTGGGACAAATGCCATCGTATCCTCATCAAACCCACTGTTCTTCTTGCAGTCCTGGACCCACGACAGTCCCTTGGTGCAACCCTTTCTGTCTGGGTCTCCTCCATGCCCCTCTACTCCTATCTGTTCAAGGACCTGAAAGGGACAATCTATGTGCAGGCGGAGCGGAGGGGCAGTCAGGGTGGCAGCATGCTCAGGGGGAGGGGTGTGGACACTTCTGAAGACCACACGGGGGATCTGTAGGTGGATGGACAGAACAAAGTGGGCTCAAGTGATTCGGGTCATTTTTACCAAAGACCCTCCCAGGAGACCGCAAAGGACCGGAGTAACTCGGCTGCTCGACTAGAGATGAGTGGGTGTGCATAAACTGTGGTGTCGGCCTTTGTGGGGTCTGGACGCTTCCAGCCCTGCTTTGAGAACTGACTCAAACAATACACACAATTTTGGATTGTTTTCTAGGAGAAACATATTAGATGGCGCCCACCACGCCATGAGCATCAGAGACCAGCGTGCACAGGCCTGGGTGGCGACAGCCTCGCACAGCAGGATCTCACGCATGATCCGAGTGCGGCCTCCACCCAGGCGTGCCACCCTCCTGTGAGGACCGTCCCCCTCACCTGCACACACCTGAGAGACCAGAACACATCAACCACACGGGGAAGTGCCTAATGTTCTGTTTGTGATGAAGGACAAGTCCTAGTGAGATACGGTAATAAAGGAGCGCCTAAGGCAGTCAGCGGCAAGAAGGTATCCCAAATACGTTCTATACAGAGGCGGTAAGCCATCTTTACAAAATGGCAAAGGAAAAGAATTACCTATTGACTTCGACCAACATTTCTTCTTCAATAACGGACTTCTCTTCATTACTGAGGTTTTCATATTCATTTGGGAATGCAGCCAAGTAACTAGAAATAAAATGAAGCTTAGAAAAAAAAAAGTAATCGTGTTAGGATCAGTGATGGTTAAAAATAAATGATGTCAATAGCTGTCACAAAGCATACACATCTAGGTCACATGAGAGGAGCCTGGAGAAAGCCTGGCGATGCCCACCACACTGCTGTGCCCGGGATGGGGAAGGCGGAAGTTCGCTTTATCCAGCAGTGACCGCTGGGCCCGATGCTGTACTGTTAACAGATGGTACAGGAAACCACTGCTACTTCTGGAGAAAGTATTTCAGTAGAATCATTATTTCCTAATCCACACCCGTGCTTTCCAAAGTCTGGGCGTCAAGCAGGGTAATCCTGCATCTAACTTCCTTCCCCCCAGGATGGCCGGCGCCGGGCCAGCCGACGAGGCCCGAGGGTGTCCCAATGCTCCATCAGAGTGGGCGCTAGACCGGACAACGTGGGGGCGAGGGGGCGGCTCTAAGATGCTGTGACTATTTACACACTGTGTTCATAAAGTGGCAACGGCTAATTTTGGTTTGGAGAAGAGACGGTTTACGTTTACCTAAGGTCATCCCAGGTTCCACACTGAGTCTACATGTGAATTGAGATTTGAAATGAAATCCCTGGTTCTTGGCTATTTTATACTCCACCAAAAAGGAGAACCTGGCAAACCACTGATGCTTTCTGATGTAAACAGTCAGCCTCCCCTGTAAGAACCTCGTTAATTGGTTACCCAGTTGGCATTCGCCTCTTCCATCTTCCGTCTCTAAAATCAGCTCTCGTATGCTCCACCCCCCAAAAGCATCATTCGAATTCAAGCGCTGTCCCAGGCGGGGGCTCCTGAAGGGGCCTTACGTCTGAAGGACCCCGGCACGGAAAAGGGGACTGCTGACGCCCATCAAACTCTACGTAACGGGCACTACTCTGAGCTCGTTTCTGCGTGTTAACTCACTTCTCACAATACAATAACTTTTGCAGACAAGGAAACTGAAGCACAGAAACATCCAGCAGGTTACAGCTGGCAGCCACAGCTCTGAGATTCGAATGCAGCAGATTAGTGTTTGAAATCCATGCTTGAACCACCGAGCATGGATTTTAACGCTAGGGGGCGTTAATTTCTGGGGGGTATTAAATGTGGTAACTGAAAAATGAAGATAGAAAACCTGAATTGAATTGATCGACACCCTGACGAAACAGTAATTAACGACCCTCCCTCTAAAAAAGTTCTAGGTCCAGACTGTGTTATGGGCAAGGTTTATCAAACTTTCAAAGAACAGATATCCTTCATCGTATATAAATTTGTTCCAGAAAATAAAAAGGAAGAGTCAACTCGTTTTATAAGACTAGTATAATTTTCACTCCAAAAGTAGATATGATTTTTGTAATGAACATTAAAGGCCTATTTCACATATGTGCATGGATGCACAACTCCTAAAATAAGATAACTGGACCCACTGGAGCATTTCAAAATAACACAACTCATTCAAATAGTTTACTGCAGAAATTTCAGGATGGTTTAACATTTAACAACCTCTCGTTAGTGGACTAAAGGGAGAAATGCATGAGATAACCTTTCTGTATCTACTGAGGTAGCGTGATAAAGATCACACCTCTGTGGATTTTTAAAACCTCCCAGAAAACAGGGACAGAACTGTCCTCACACTTCCACGCTCTGCAGCATGGCCGATCCGCGGCTCTGCCCCGCCCTGTGGTGAGACGTCCCTTCTCACTGAAATCTCCCCTCACTGGCCTGAGTGTCCTCACCTCTAAAGCTGCCCAGTTTTCACAGAAGTCTAACTTCCCTTTGGCCTGGCAAGAGTTGACACCTGAAGGCTGCTGTCCCCGGCTCAGTGGCCTGCTTTCCCCTCCCCTGCCATGCAGCATGCTGAGGCCCAGAACCTTCCCGAACATGCTGAACAAACTCAAGTTCCTCACAGTCGGCCTTAAAATAAGGCCAGAAGAGAGCAGAGCAGCTCCGGCCCCCGGCAAGTCTGCACCTGAGCGCTGCCCCTGCAGTGCGGCCGCCCGCTGACAGCCCTGCGACATGGAAGGGGCTCAAGAAACGTGTGCGGAGCGAGCCGCAGCGGCAACTGACTGTGTCCCTGTCCTCGCCGACCGCTGGGGAGGCTTCTGACCAGGCGACGCTCCAGCAGGACGCGCTGGCGGGGCAGGGGCAGGTGTCGCTGAGGGCGGAAAGGCCGGCCTGGTGCTCTCTCCCCCCCCGCCCTGCTTGTCCTCAGCCCGGGGGGCTTTGATGGCGGGCTGAGGTGTGCACCAGAGGGGTTCCCGGGAGGTGACGCCCACACAATCACTGGACTCCCATAACTCAGACAAAAGAGAACTGCCAACGGCGCCAACAGCTGCTAAGCCGTGGTACCCAGATCACTTCTCTCCGCTCGCGGAAGACAGAGGGAAGTCAAGGATCCCTAGAAAGTGCCCGAAGAAAGGGAGACTGAGCTTTCTAGAGAAAACCAGGAAGGACTGTGGGGAGGCCGAGCTCCTCTCTGGCCGCACACAGGTGTCTTGGGCACAGAGATTTTAAAAAGCTATACCTAAATGTCAAGTTTGCATCTATAGTCAACCGAAAAAAATATTTGAAGCGAAAAGGTTGATTCCTCCTTAATTTCAAATGCATAAAAAGCAGCTATGAAACTGTTATTCTGCGGTGTGTTTGAGACCTTGCTCCTTGGCATATGTCGTCAGGCTCAAATAAACTTATAAAAATTCAAAAAAATGAAATAAAACAAAGCAAAAGGGTTTGCCTAACCATTACACAATTTAAAAGGGGCGTCTTTAAAGATGTCAACAATAAAATAAAATAAAAATAAAGATGTAATCAATACCAAATACCAACTGCAGAAAACTGACCAACGTAGCGAGGATACAAACACCCGCCTCCTACCTGCTGTTTCTTGGTGGGGTACTTCAGGATGTTTGCTCTGAAAAACGGGTACTTTTCATAGTTATAATCATACATCCATTCACAGAAATGATTCCCAATGTCGAATCCCCTGAAAAAGAGATGAGAGATGCAGAGAATGAGACAAACTATCCGGCACAAGGCTCTGCTTGCCTCCTCCTCCGAGTCGTGAGCATCCCTCCCGGCAACAAGCTGGACTTCCCGAGGACCCCAGAGAACGATGATGAGTGTTCGATGATGGGGACACAGTCAACGGTCAATGGGGCCATTACTATAATCACGGCCGACGAAGTTACAAAGTGTCACCTGACCCGCTACTCAAGAGCAATTGTTCCAGAGCATTCTCCTGCAATCAGTATTTTTTAAATTAATTTTTTAATGGTGATATTGGTTAACGAAATCCAATTAGTTTCAGCCGTACACTTTAACAGTAAGGCACATATATATATTTACACTGTGTTCACCTCACATCGTTAGATTTCTTTCTGCCACCACATATTTGACCTCCTTCATCCGTCCACCATCCTCCTCCCTTCTGGTAACCACTAGTCTATTGTCCACGTCCATGAGTCTCTGTTCGTTTGCTGCTTTTAGGTTTATATCCCACATATAAGTGATATCATGTGATTTTCCACTTTTTGTCTGGCTTATTTCGCTTAGCATGATTATCTCGAGGTTGCAAACAGTACTTTAATGAAAGGAAATTATCTGAACCAAAAGATAATACCAAATTCTGGATTCTGATCAGTGACTTCACTGCCTCCACTAACGCAGCTGGCTAAGAGGCTGTGCTGGTGCGCACGGCCATCGCGGGCACTGGCGCAAAAAGCGATGGCTTCTGGGAAAAGAAACTTCCAACTCAGAACGGCACTGTTAGTGTTTTCTTCTATAACTGTTCGCACACGCATTACAATACAAAACAGCGCTGAAGTACAGACGGCCTACTCGGAGACGTTACCTGTAATTATAACTGCTGTACTCGAAGTCAATGAGCATCAGCTTCTGTTTTTCTGAATTCTCTCTCCCTTCCAGCAATAAGACGTTACCTGCAAAAAGGTGTGGACGACATGACTTTTACTGTAGGCACGTTTTATCCTCAAAGGCACAGGCCCCAAACTGTGGAGCGAGAGCCGTTCTGACTCTGTCCGGGAACCCTGACCGTGCGGCGAGTGGGTGCGGCCGCCCGTCTCAGGATGGAGGCCTGGCCCTCGGCGGAAGCCCCTCTGCTCTCAGCAGCCTGAGTAACTGGCCCTGGGCTCCCTGGGGAATGGGATGGGCTTGGCTCGGTTTTCCGGGGGAGTGCTTCCCCAATTTTTCACACGGGGCATGCAGAAAACGCTGGAGCTCTGACTACCCCAAACCCCGGCAGCCCTCGGAAGAGCTGGCTGGGGCCCCCTGCTGTCCTCCCAAAGAGCGTGCCGGGGCGAGCGCGGCTACCACAGGGCTCCGGGCACCACACCTGGCCCCACCGCTTTGCCTCGCCTGGCTTTCTTCCCAAGGAAGAGGCCAGAGGCAGCATTCCCACGACCCTATTTCCTTTAGGGCTGAATTCTGGACCAGAAGTGGACTGGCCGCCACACTGGCTCGTCAGGCCTATGTTCTGAGACCCACACTCTACATAATGTTCTCTGTCCCTACGGGGCTGGCAGGAGGCACCCACGAGCCAGCCTGTGCCCCTCTGCTGGCCAGACCCTCTCCAGGGTTTCTGCGGGAGGCACGGTTCCCAGGTGTTCCAGCATACACCTTCTGTCCCCAGGAGTGGCAGAGGCAGATGCCCACAGGAGTAGGACAAAGCAAACGCACGACTCCCATTTCCTCTGTCCTCGCCACACATCTCCATCGCTGGCCAGCTGACCGCCCTCGCACCCTGTTTGGTGAGGTAACAACACACAAAACTGGCTGATGTGTCTACACCCTGCTGGACTGGACTTGGCTGGCAACGATCAGGTAATACGTAAATAGTACTTTGGCTCAAACTAACGTCTTACTGATGACTGGTCTTCAACAGGGACTGTTCTCAGAATTAAAACAAGCTATAGAGCCTGGCGAAGGGTCTGAGGGTGGACCTCAGCCAGCTGAGACAGAGGACAAGGATAGTGGGAAAAACCACGCCACAGCCAGGCACTGCTGTGGCAGCGGCGAGAGCTGCCTGGCTGGAAGGGGACCTCTGATTAAACCCTCGAGCCTGAAATCACGTTGGGCAAAGTTCGGTTACAGTAAGGGGTATATGGCATCGGGATTTTATTAGCGTGGAGAACCCAGAAGTCATTTACAGCACGTGACCCGATGCTCAGAGAGAAGGCGGCTTCGGTGCGCTGCAAGGCGCTGCCCGAGGCAGAAGGCAGGAGCCCGGCGCCGACGAGGAGGTGGGCCCGTCCTTTCGCCGCTTTTCCAGATTCATAAAGCCAAAAGCATTTACGGAAAGGAGTTAAACACGGAGCCCACGCGTGACTTAGGAAGTTGAAGGCCTTTATCCCAGCCCTCGGTCTAGTGAACATTCTGATTTTTTCTATGAATATGTTTTTTACAGAAATGGGACGATATCCTACGTTGTACTTAAAACTTGCTTCCTTCTTTTAATATCCTGGAGACTTTTTCTGTTGCTCTGCATAAAACTCGACCTGTTGAAGAGTTACACAACACTTCATTGTCTGGCTGTGCCGTAATTTGATGCCTCTAATCCTCTCTTCCTGGACACCTGGCAGGTACTGCGCACACCACACCGGAGGCAATCTTTTAAGCACGCACATGCGCGCCTAACAGACGCAACCTTACCTTCTTGACAGTCATTGTGACAAAATACAACTGGAGACGGAGTGGATTCAAGCAATGATCTGGGAAAGGAAGAGTTTGCTGTTATGTACTGAACTTTTAAGAAGTTAAATGCAAACAGTCCCGCTCCCTCGGCAAGCCCAGCCCTGCGTGTGAGCTCCAAAGCGACAGACACACAGCCCCTGGGTAATGTCTGTCACGTGAATTCCGAAAACTCTGTCACGCGGTGACAGACCTACAGCAGTTCAAACCGGAAATACACGCGGGCCCCCGAGCACAGCTGGCAGGACCTCCGCACAAGCCTTCCTGTCCTGAAACCCCTCACTCGTCCCTCCTCAGAGAGCACGACTGACCACTGACCAGAGCAGATTCCTCTCTGTCAGTCTCCTTTGGCTGCCATGTTTCCTTCACAGCACCTGTCCCAACTTCACATCATTTCGCCTGATTACTTGTTTTCCCATCTCTCTTGATAAAACAGAAGCTCCTTGAAGGACGTCTCGGTCACCGTCCCCTCAGCACCAATCATGAGAGCCAGACCAAGGGACACGCGGCTTTTGAGTAATGAAAGGTGTAAATCCTCCCACTCAGGGGATGAGCGCACCCCGAGGACACCACGGCAGCGTTGCCTCAGAGACCGGTGTCAAGCCTTCTGCTCCATGTCCCCTTAAGTTTGGGTGGACATGTCCCCCTCGCTGTTGACACGCCCCGGCCTGGCCCCATGGTTTGTAGTTTTGGTTTTGTTTCAGGAAAAAACCTACGGCTCTAGTCACTGACCATGCTTCTAGAATCTCACCTCTGCCATGAAAACTTCGTGGATGACCAGAGGAGGGACAGCACTCATATAAAACTATAATTCCGGTTACAAAATTCATCTTTGTAACTCATCTTTGAACTCATCCTGCAAACGCCAGACAGACCTGAGGCAACGCTTAACAAATGATCATCAATAACTGTTTCGGTGACTAAGAACTGCTAGACAGAGGCACTCGCCGAGTCAGGAACGGAAGCAAATACCCACCTCAGGCTCTCTAGTTCCAAAGGCAGATTGTAACTGAGGAATCTGTGGAGCTGCTTCGCTCTGGCCTCCCCGGTAAATTTAATTCTCAGCACTTGATTTAGGTATCTTGCAAAAAAAGGAGAACAAAACAGCATTGCTCAATTCACGGCGACTTGTCCTTGGGGCTCTAGTTAAACACAATCATACCAGGGGAACCCCCATCTCCGTGGCGGGGGAGGGGAGAGGGCACAGGGTCCGGGGCACTCTGGGAAGCAGATTTTCTGCCCATCCACCTGTTCAGTAGCATTTCTGCAAACAAGTCTTCTGTCTTGATTCAGGAATGGATTTTCACGTGGAAGAAAGATTTATTCATGCATGAGGCGAACGCCACCAACTGACGGCCTGCACACCGGCAGACCAAAGGGACACCTCCAACCACGTGGCAAAGCACGCTCACCTCTGGCACCTCTGGGAGCTGCCAATGTAAAACTAAGTTAGAGCCAAGTGATTTGACCACTTACTTTTCCATTGTTCCAAAAAGCCATTTTGGTTCCTTATTGAATGGCATTTTCATACCATGAAATGTGGCCATTTTCTCAGCTATTTCTGCAGAAATATCTGGCAAACTTAATTCTTCAGTGTCTAATCGCCGGCTCTGAAATAAAAGAAGGACGTTAGAAAATGTCTTTACCCAGACAACCCAGGAAGTATAGCTCACGCCATCTTAAGAACTAGAAGCCAGGTTTTGTGGGGCATCTAAGTCTCGGCTACTGCACAAAATTCCCTTAAAAATGAGCGCTGTGCCTGAACGTGGCGACCTAGCAACTGCTCTGGCACTTAGCAGTGAGGAGGACGCCACTTCCAGAGGTCGATTTCGTTTTGAACCTTTTAATTGTGACAAAATACAACTGGAGACGGAGTGGAATCAAGCAAAGTCCTTCGCACACAGGACCTAGGAGTCTGCTTTGTTCCCTCAACCAAACACCAGAAGTATACGCCTTTCCTCAGGCTAAAACTCCAGGTCTGCGGCAGCTTCTTAAGTGCCCAGCGTCTCGCTCCTTCGCTAGTGTCTGTAAAATGCGAACCACGACATGAAAAGTAGAGACGACAGCACAGGTGAGGGCTCTGGGCCAGCACCGAGCCGGGGAGGCCGCGACAAGTGGCAGGCGCCTCGTGGTCAGGGCTCCCTGACAGCACGGGGCCGAGTCCGCTCCTGCACTCTGGCACCCTCCACAAATGACCACGCCGCGGTAAGGACAGGGCACTCAGCTTTGAGCGACAGGACATCGAGGACTCTTAAGGCAGCCTGCTCAGCTTTCACAGAGCTCCGTTAAAAAATGCCAGTAATTTGTTCGCAACGTGAAAACTTTTCAGCTGACGTGCTCATAGACGAACAGATCTCAGGATTCCAGGTTCATTTGCCAAGAAGGGAAATGAGACTATCTCCCACATTGCCTTCTGAAAGGTGGGGCTCACCTCACCCCACGCTGCCGGGGGTCCAGAGTCAGCCTTAGCCAAGTGAAATGGCTCTTTCTGCGGGTCAATAACAGTTGACTATTGGCAGTTTCTTATGGTTCGACCCAGTGTTTTAAGAGAATTTTCTTTAAAACATCACTACAAATAATACACACAAGAGCACAGAACTTCAGAACTAGGAGCGCATCAATTCCACAGATGCCACAACCTATGAGTCCTGGTCTCAGCTCATAGGTTGATAGTGGGGGCTGTTCGAGTTGTGTTCACTGGTCTCTTATCTTTTCTAAAAACGGTTTTACACCCATGTCTGGATGAAATAACTATTGCTTTGCTCCTATCAGGCTTTATTAAAATGGTATGATACTACATGTAGTCTTCTGCAATTTAGTTTTACCAATCAATATTATGTTGTTAAGATGCATCGCACGCATGTTGCCACTTGTAAACGTATGAAGTCTTTTATAATTTGAAAATTCTTTCAAATATTTTATTCTCTCATTTGATTCTCATGCCAGATGGATGTTACTGTCTTTACTGGGAAAATTATAAATAAAAACACAGCCAGGTGCCAGGGAAGACACTAAACGTAAATTCTGGTACAGTGAGGGTAACACCCACTTGCTTAAGCGTACCCTCGATGGCGGCTGGCACACATGGCGCTGCTGGGGAGGCAGATCACAAGAAGGCTCCTGCCCTGGCTGTGGGATTAGACCAAGGAACTCCAGCTGGATGCAGGTGAGCAGAGCATCCCCTTGAACCAGGTGTCCTTGTGCTCAGTGCCACTGCACAACTGTACAGGGCCATTCATGACCCTAGTTCTTAAAGAGCACATACAGGTTAAGAGGGGGACCCTGCACCATAACTGCAGACCTGGCTGCGAGTGGGAACGTGGCCAGCAAGGCTCGGCATCGCCACCCATACAAGCTACGACCCACATTCACTGTAAAGGGAGCTGCCGAGGCCCCAGGCCGGCTGTGGGGGAGGGGGTCGGCACACACATGGCAGGCTGGAAAATGTTATAGCGACATTAAAAATGCCTCAGGGCAGCAACAAAAGGACAACAGTCCTGACTCAGAAACAGAGGGTTTGCGGTAGGCCTTGAAATCAGAGAGGAACTTCACGGACATATGGAGACAGGGCTGATGCCAAATAGGGGGACAATGGGAGACAAGGCAAAGGGCAGTGATGGTGGCCCCACAGACCACACCGAAGACCAGAGATGTGGCACAGAGCGGTCAGGGCCAGGGGTTCTGCAGCCAGTTCTACATGGAGGCCCAGAAGGTAGGGGGAACGAGGTGCAGTGAAGCTGTTTCAGGGCAAGTGGCTTCGGCAGACAACAGATATTAAGTCTCCTGTATTTTTTATTTGGATGAACATACTCTGTAGGAAAGACAGAGGGGTCCGATGTACATTCAACAGGAATGTGCTTTTTCTTTATTTCTGATACGGTTTAATAACACAGGCCGCATTTACTATTTCGGCCCCAGCATCTCGGCCTCTTGAGGGATCAGACAGAGAACCCGGGTTCTGTCTGTGGCACATGGCGCCCAACCGGCCGCGAACGTATCTTACCGGGATGAACTCCTCCAGGCGGCCCTGTGGGAAGATGCCATACAGCTTTGGCCCAAGCGATCTCTCCGCGAGAATGGCAAACATAACACTCTCCAGGACCATGGCCTCGGCCCCCTGAAACAGACGCCAGCAAAGCAGGTGTTACTGATTGCTGACCGCGTGCTGGCTTCGTCCAATCCCACACCAACTCTACGATCAGGCATTATTTTTATTATTATTACTGTCCCCGCTTTAAATGTGAAGACACAGAGATGAACAGATCTTGTAATTTGCAGGATCCATGCAAACATGACACTATATAAATGAGACTGAAAATTCAAGTTTGATGTAGGTCCCTGACTCTAAAAAATAGAACAATATCTATCAATACTTTACTGCTTCTATTAATTTTATAACTTGTATGAATCTCACCCTTAGCACCTCATCAAAGGCCATGACAATACCAGCCATTCTGGTGAAGGCTGACTTGCTGTTCAGTGGACAGTGCTGAGTGAAAGCAAATGGGCCGGAGGGCCTTCTGCCTCCTGAACTCATCTGTGGGTCTCGTAAGTTTGAGAATTACTGATTTAGATAGGGGGTGTCTAGGCTTTCTGGCCTAAAGAGCGCCCTAGCGGGGAACATTCGAGGTTTCAATGTTCTGCTCTTATCCCTCCATCTTCTCCTGTGTCATTTAATGTCTGTCTTCTTGCGAAACCTCTCTGATTCTCATACGTGCTGACTTCTGTCCTCAATACTAATGTGGATCTAAGATCATTTTGCTCTCAAAATCCATCTTTCGGTCTCAATTCAAATTCTCAATTCAAAGTCATTCCTTAGTCCTTTCCCCTTAAAAAGCAAATTACAGCTTAAAAGTTCCCATCTGTTAGGGTGAAGGAATAGAAAGGGAGTTCTTCTTAACCAGAGGTGAGCCCAACCTCTTCGAGGGCTTTTCAAATGGCGTTCCTGAGTGGAAGGTGTCTGCAGAGGGGCCGGCAGGTGTGCTCTGGACATGCTCTCAGGGGACTCTAATTCACCCCTTGTAAAGAAACGCGCTGTGGAAATACGAGCTGGAGACACTGTTCAAAAGAATGGAGCTCTTTAAATGACAGTCACATTACGGAGCATGAACTGACAGACGTAGCGGGTGGAACTCACAGGCAATGACTAAAGTTAGTGAACAGAAAACAAAAAGAGAAAGGATGGCCCCACGTCAAAGTACAAAGTGACTCCGTCACTCCTACATCGTGTGGGGGGGACGGATTTGTTGGTAATCCCCCACAATTCTAGCCTAGCCACCGTCTTGTATAATCCCCACTATCATGGTCTAACCATCACCTGGCGAGGCCCAATCTTTATTTACTAATTTGCAGTTTTGTATATATGGCTGCTATGGACGAAACTGTGTCTCCCCTCCCAAGCCCCGAATTCATCCGTTCAACCCTAACCTCCGATGCGATGGCATTTGGAGGTGGGGACTTGGAGGTGACTGGGTTTGGATGAGGTCATGAGGGTGGAGCCCTAACGGGATCAGTGGCCTTCTAAGAAGAGACAACAGAGAGTGTGTGCTCTCTTCCCCCCAGCGCCACGTGAGGACACGGCGAGAAGACAGAGTCCGCGAGCCAGGGAGACGGCACCCACGAGAAGGTGGCGAGCGGACACCCTGCCCTCCAGCTTCCAGGGCTGCGAGACAGCGCTGTCTGTGGTTTATGCCCCGGGGAGTTTGTCAGAGCAGCCAGAGCAGATTAGACAATGACAACCAGGACACAGCACTGATCAAGTTAATGGATTTTCGAGCAGGATCTGGCATCACGCAGGTTTTATTAACCCTTAGAGAATGACAACAAATTCCTGACATCTCTGTTTAGCTGGCAAAACGTCTGCCCCACTCATCGGACCTGACAGCAAACCTGTGCGGAGGTAGTGACTACTGCCCCCAAATGGTCCTCAAGTCTAGCATCAGACTTGCCCCCTGGGAGAGGAGCCCCAAGACCTGCAGAGCGTTACTCCCTCTCCACTTGGACACCGGGACGCACTGAAGCCGAGGCGAGCGCCGGCGGCAGCGCGGGGCGCAGGGCACGGGGCCAAGCTCAGCACCGGACGGGGAGCCTGCCGTCAGTGGCTCCTCGCCATCTGTACGACCCCACCTCAAGGTGCCGACCCATCCCCAGTCGTCACCAAAGCATGTGATCGGCATTTCTCCTGTCTAGGTATTGGGATTTTCTTGGGATTAAAATCTGTTTTTAATCTACGGCCATGCTACCCTAAACAAGCCCGATCCCGTCTGATCTCGGAAGCTAAGCAGGGTCGGGCCTGGTTAGTACTTGGATGGGAGACCACCTAGGAAGACAAAGTGCTATAGGCGTAAAAAATAAATAAAATAATAAGGGATTGTAAGCTGACAAGGTCCTTGCAATCTCTGAGGTCAACCAAGGGTTGCCTTGCCTAGAAAAAAAATTTATTTGTAACTCTCCTCTGTGTAGAGCGACTAAGCTAAAGGACCTCAGTACTGGCACTTCACGAAACACATACGTGTAGCCAATCTAAATATTCCTTAAAGCCTGAAGTTTCAGGTTTTATGAATAGAGTTAAACCCCATTTCATTATTTCAGTAAGTAATTTTGCACGTCACGTCCACTTAGTACAAAGGCCACTGGGAGTGGACGCGACTGAACACACATGCCATGGGCAGAACCCTGCAGAGCCAGGTCGACCCATCACCAGGAATGGAGGCGAGAACAGACATTCTTAAGTCTGTCCATTCTTAAGTGGACAGACTTAAGAATGTTCCAATCTCTTTGGCATTACTCTGAACACGTGAACGGGAAGCACCTTTGTACTAATGTGATACTGCAGCTTGATATTTATTCACAATAGGGAGCAAGGGGTGGTGGTGTTGGGGAGGGAAGATTCTGGAAAAAAAGAAAAGGAAAAAAGCACTAAGTTACGAGCAAGAAAAATGGGTAGGTTAAGAAGGATGGCATGTAATCTTAGAAGGGGTAATTCAGTGACTAGCGGTCTTTTCGTAACCACGAGGTCTCCAAGCACCTAAGCGGAACGTCGGCACCCCAGGAGAGACAGGTGGCAGTAGGCATGAGTTCCAAGCAGGGGGCTTGGGCGGCCTACAGGAGAAAGGCAAGGACAAGGTTTGGGTGAGATGGCCTGAGGAAAGAGGCTGGCATGGGAACAGGGCCCCGGGCCAGGCTGCGGAGAGTTCTAGCACTTTAACTCTAGTTAAGTGTGGAGAGGAGCCTAGAGAGAGGAGATGCTTCGGGGTGGGCGGGGTCACGTCGACGCAGCTGCCAAGTCCACAAAACGAGGACTGAGATAGACTGGATCCAGCGTCACGAAGGTCCTAGTGGCCCAACAGTTTCGGCCGCCAGGAGCTACAATAGTCTATGCACGAAGGGCTCAGAATAGTCACAACCGGAATGCCAATCACTCTGCACCCAATGCCACCCAGTGTCGCCCCAGGGAGCACCAGTTCCAGATCCTCCAGACCAGGCTCTCCAGGGAGGGGGCGTGCAAAACAGTCCACTAAAATACGAGGAAAACACACCACTACTTTTATTCCTTTTAATAATCTCACCTCCTTTTAATATCTGTGTCTCGATTATTTTACTAACTAGCAGTTAGTAATTAATAAAACCGGTATATCTGCAAGTGTATAGATACGAGTTTCACATATGCTTTCTGTGTGTGTACATACACACACACACACACACACATACACACACACACACACTCTCCTTATATACAAGCGTGCGTGTACCGGGAGAGTATGCTCAAAAGCTTTTTTCTCTCTGCTGCGGGAGTGAGTGCCCCAGATGCCCCACTTCTGAGCCTCAGACACGGGACAAGTCGACACATCAGTGCGCGTGACCCCAAGCTCTTTTGAATTTATGCATTTTGGGGCGTGGGGTTTCCTAACGCGCATCTCGTAGTGGAGGAAGGAGCCTTCCCACCTGGGTACCATGCGCAGGGGACACACTCGTACTTGTCCCAAGGAGAGTGGCCGCCGAAACAACTGCGCAGGGACGGACACGAGGCGGCGGCGAAGCCCGGCTTGCCTCCACGTCAGAACATCACGCACAAACGTTATCCCGAACTGCCGTCTCGGCTCCCCAAGAGCTGTTCAGCTTGTCCTAAAGACACCAAGCGTCCACTACCTCCACTCGCCGCGGACTGGGAACACACGTTGTCCACGCAGCCTTACTCAGGTGGCTCCAATATGCCAAGAGTCCTTCCTCTCGGACGGACCGACCAGGCCCCTCCAGGCACTGCCCAACGACAGTGGCCGAGGCCGGCAGCCAGGTTTACACCTCGCACAGATGCGGAATGGGCTTCGTTACTTACTTGAAATTCATTTTCTTTCTGAGCTTGTTCGGATCCCTCTTTATTACAGGACCTCTATGAATGAGAAAAAGCAAACACTTCCGGTGAGATGGGGAACGGCAAGCAGACACTCACTTCGCAACCACCAGAACAGCCGGGGGTAACGAAACATCACAGATCTTTAATGAGTGTTTCTCGGCCCACTGATGCCATCAGTAGCAGTCTAAAATGCACCACCAGTGTCCAGCACTAGTGCCAACACCCGAGGAATCTCTTCATTTCTTTACAAGAAAAGGGATGTGCTGTTGAGACCAAATAGCTGTGACACGACCTCTCCGGTATACCAGTTCGCAATTTCATTGTTTGAGGAAAGTCAGTAGAGGGCGCTCTTCCAAACAGGTCTTCTAAAGACAACCGGTCAAGCTGAGTCTCACCCGTTCAGCTAGGCGTTTCGTTCAAAGTCAACGCAAACCCAAGGAAGGCTTTCTTCCGGCACGAGCAGGGAGGGTACACATGGACACATGCCGGTGTCAAGGGTGGTCAGCACAGAACTGGGACGGAACTGTGCAGGCAGGCAGCGTGGCACAGTATCTGCATAGACGAGCCCGCCGACCAGCCACTTTCGCAGACTAACCCTGCTCGTTAGGCCTGTCTCTAGCTCAATTTGAATTCTTCTTTCACCAAAAAGCAGGCGATGCAAATTTAATCAAGTCCCTAAACTTATTTCACATATTAACATAGGAAGGGATACTTCTGAAACACTTTCCTCAATGAAATTGCAAAGTACTGGTAACCAGGATTCTAGCAATAGCAATGGCTAGATCATTAACTACCATCTGCAACTCTGGCTCCATCCTTCATGGCACAGATCACAGTTTTTAAAAGCAACCCCCCACCCCATGTGCTTCAGAAACCTTCACACTATCTTTAATCAAGGGATGGGGGGAAAGCGAGTCAGAAACTTAAGTATTATGTCAAAATGTTGCACGCAAATATTGCCTTTAAAAATATGTTGTTATAGTTAAAGTCTGCTTAAGCCAGACACAGAAGGAAGCCCGTAAAGGAAGCTCTTTAAAAAAATTTTAAGGTAAAAGATTCTTGAACATCCCGTGAAAAACATACCTTTCCATTCCACAGCTTTATCAAAAATACCTGTACCAGGGGTGGAAAGTGTGGACAGGAAAAAAAAAAATGCCACGTTAAGCAACACCAGCTACTCTAGCACCATGCAAAACCCTAGTGATTTAAAGCAACCACTTTCATCCATCAGACACATTCCGCAGATGTTTTAATGCTTTTATATAAATAGTACATGTTCTAGCTTACTCGATATAAAAGCAAACAAAATAAATACCCATGTGCATGAAGCTATTGGCAAAAAGACTTGCCCTTATACGTACTCAATATCTTTTACAGTTAAGTACACTTTGTACAAAGTACAGAAAGTACAAACGGGGTATATGTAATATTTTCATTTGTGTAATCTGCATCTCTCTGATGAAAAGGTGTTACAGGTTAAATCCCGTTACAATGAGAACTACAAGAATAAAAATACAACAAGAATACTTTCAGACCTTTGCTGATGGCTGTGATAAATCCGAGGTGGGGGTGAGTGGGTTTCATGAAAGCCTCCCTCCTCCCTTAACTCTAAAAGACTCTCCTGACCACTGTTTACCTTGGAGTCAGACTATCTCCTTTCTCCAGTGGCCGGCAAGTCACTAATGAATTAGGGATGTACCAACCTTCCATTTATTAGTCGCCCCCCAAAGCACCAAGCGAATCCTGGTGCTTACCATACTTTTCGGGTGGCATGGATAACTGCACACACCCGTGCTGTGACGGTCAAGGTGGCCAGCTAAATGTGCACCCTAGGGTGACAGCTGATCAGCTATGGCAAACTTGCACGCATGATCCTGGCAGTGGTATAACTGGCTACAGTGTTAACCAGAATGCTGAAAGGGGCTAAAGTGCCCCCAAAACATTAAATCCTTGTGCTTTTCTCAAAGGAAAGTTAAGCACAAAAAAAGTTCTATAATCTGATACATTATATATCGATACTTTGTAGAGCAAGCTGACAAATAAGAAATCTGGATAACCTACTGAAACTTGTTGTAACGGGATTTGACCTGTAGGAAATTCTAGATGACTATGGTTATGCCTATGCTGTTATTACTCAAACTGTATCTTCTTAGGAAGATACAGTTAAACAGGTTATTGAGCCAACAGAAGTCCCTTTTCCTCGTCTAATGGTGCTCTCAAAGGCAAGTCGCTCCATCCAACGTTAGAACTGGTTTAGTTCCCAAGGCCATTCCTTTTTAACACATTAGCAGCATTAAGAGAAAATAAATTGTTACTCATTTCCCCATCCTGTCGTGTCACCCCCAAATGAATGCATTAATTATACCATAAGAGCACCATCACAAAGGCAAGTGGACTTCTGCCACAGACGACCCCCCGTTCTGTTTCCTCAGTACAGAATGTTCGGGTTCCCTCAATCCTGCAAATAAGGAGTAAGACCAGGAAGTTTCAAACCAAGAAGATATTCATGAAAAGGTGAGCCAAGAAGAGACTCACAACGTCAAAAAGAGGTCAGAGAATGTTTTTGTCCAGAAAGAAAGAAAGTAAAATATATCTCGGAATATGTGGGATTTTACTTCAGAGTTACAAATTTATCTGAAGCAGATATTAAAATATATTGTACAAATATTTAACATGACAATTTTTGGCCAACTCGCACATTAATAAAAATCGGTTTTCATAAGTTATAAAACTAAAAAAAATTTTACATTTATTAGACCTTTGAACACTGGTTATTTAATGTTAAATAATTATTAAGATTTTTTTAATGTGAACATTATTGTGGTCATTTCTTTAAAAAACCATCTTATATAGATTCAGATCGAAATATTCATGGAAGAAATAATACGTCTGGAATTTGCTTCGGAATAACCCCAGAGAATGAATGGGGGTGAAGACGAAAGGAGACTGATCGAGGGTCAAAGACAGATGTGGGGCACTTGGGGTTCATTACGCTGGGGTCCACTTCGGTATGTATCTGAAGTTCCTAATACTAAAGTGTTTAAAATAAACACTGAAATTTAAAGACCTAAGAAGATCAGAATGCATCAAATGTGCTTAAGAAGACACCCAACTCCAATGAATATACTAAAAACCACTGAACTGTATCCTTTAAATGAGTGAATTCGGCATGGTAGACAGATGTACGAAAGAAAACGCAAAAAGACGATACCCAACTATAATTAAAAATGGACCGCCACTGGCTCCCTTCCATCTTCCTCATTCTTCGAACTATTTTGGGCTTGGTTTTCAAGAGACTCTACAAGTATTCATTATAATCCATGTATTCATTAGACCGTGATGTAGGAAATAAAACGAACTAAAGTGGTAGCAATAATAAATGGGCATGTATGGTTTATATTTTGTTTTAAGGTTATAGATTTTAAAAGCTGAAACGGATTCTGATTGGCCAAGAACTTTTAAATTTAAAACCTAAATTCTTAAAAGCCTAAAATCTATTATCTAGGAAATAAGATGAGAAAATTGAGGATTCCCGTTTACTTTACACACTTTCGTACATTAAAACGTGTTTAAAAGTATGTTACTTTTATAGTAACTGTATTTAATGCAAGGGTTCAAATGTTGCTCTTCTGACAAAATCGCACTTAAAGGCTTTTGTACTTTAAAGACCGTGAAAAAAGTAAATGTTTGCATTACAGGACAATAGTTTTCGAAATGTTCTATTTTGTGATTTGAAAAGATGATGAAAATCCACGGGTAGTAAGAAAACTTTATGGGTAAAGATGAGGAAATATCACTTGATTGAATCGTTGTATCTAATTTCAGAATACAAAAACGGTCTGCTTTAAGTTCTCTGACGTTCCACAATCTAACCGATTTCTTTCTTTCAGTGTGTTGAAGCCACTGGACAGACTAAGCTCTCATCATTGGCCAAAAGTTTCCTCTAACGATGAGGGACCTAGTCTTATGACCAAACTACTCTGATACAGCCACAGCATTTGTGAGATGAGAGAGAGCAGCACCTTGGTTTTCCCTAGAGTCTGTGTATGTATGTGTGGCTGTGCGTATGTCAATAAGTTAGTCCAAGTGGCATACAGCGATGCAAATGTCATTGTAATACCCGCAAATTTATCTTCAAAGCATCTTTAAAGATTCAATACTACGTGAGCTGCTCATGGGACAGGTTGGGAAAAGTGATGAATCAGTTACAATGAATGACATGTCATCATGCTATTTAAGAAATCAAATCATTATCAACTACAGTTAATAAGTAGCCATTATGTTAAGCGCAATGGTGGCTACAGAAATAAAATGATACAAATAAGAGTGTTTTATAGAAACATGGAAGACAGTCTCTTCTTCCCACCAGCTTCTTCCCCATCAAAAAGAGAACTAAATGAATTGTCTCTATTAAAGGTTACAGCTGTATCAGAGAGGAGTTGGTTGTGGCTTTTTAAAAATGCTTTTGACGCCAGAAATGAGTGATTAAGAAAGAATAATCCAAATATTAGCTAGACAACTTCTAGGTGACCTAAGATGGTCCAAGAAAATCCCTCTCTCCAGTTATCTGGGATTATCCTCATGAGTTGAGTCCTGCGCCACTCACTTCCAGACTTGGCATTTGCCTGAGAATAAATAACAAGCGTGTCCCACTCCACTGAACGCTCAGTACCTGAGACACTCATTTGGTCCTGGAGTGACAAGGGCTTCTTTACTGTGCAGCCTGCGGCTGTGAGGACTTCTAAGATCCATCTCCGTTTCTGACCACACTCAACTCTCTAGGAGAGAAAAAATTCTCAGTACGGGGATGGCGCTGCGGGCAGCCCTGTCAATGACGGGACTACGCCCCATCTCTCCCGGGAGCGGGGCGGGGAAAGCGTGGGAATCCTGGCTCCACAGAACGACAGCGGTCACGTGGCTCTTTCGATTGCAGTTCTGCAGTACGTTTTCTTCTCTACGTCATCACGGACCCTAACCATCCTTCTTCCAGGTTTCTTTAAAAACATTCTGTAATTATTCTTTTGTGCTTATAGCATTTTCTGAAGGTATTTTACAGAACGCAATGCAATGATTTAAAATATAGTTTATGTGATTATTTGATGCTTCTGAACTCTGCAAACTGGGTGCCTTGATGCACATCAGCAGGAGACCAGCACCCCCACTGACCGGCCGGCAGGAGGGCGTGGGGGTGGAAGCCCTGGGAAGCAAGGCTCCTCCTGACCATCTGGAAGTTTAGGTCTGATCCGGGGGGCGAGGCTCCCGAGGCGTGAACACCCCAAGGGCTGAATGTGAAGTGACACAGCCCCAGGAAGAGTGCCGTGGCTTCTCCAGCCTGCGATGCATCCGCACGGGATCGGTGCCGGCGAACCTCATACAGGCGTCAGGGACCCGGCAAAGATGTGAGAAAGGGTACTAACCGAGAAGGAAGGAAGGAATCTTGTTTCCAGCTCTGACCAAAATATCAACAGAGAGAGAGTTTCCTTAATGCTGAAAGTGGTTTGAAGGAAGAAAAAGGTTAATACTTCAAAGGGATTCTCAAGTTGAGGCCCATAAATTTCCCAAATTAATAAATGTTTGTCATTTTCTACTGAGGAAACAGAAGAAGGGATCTGATTTGCCTTGACCAAAAAGAAAAAACAAAAAAACAAAAAACAAAAAACCCAAAACGTAAAGTGCTATATTAAATACATAACATTCTGACATCTTAATCGCGCCGCACCTCTCTGAGCACGGCATGAACTGTAGCTGGTGCTACTTAACAGAAGCATTACGACTGTCTTTATAAAAAACATTTCTTGAAACCAAGAACTAAAAGAAAGAAATTAAAGCTGTAGAGAATGCTCCGACTTCAGAGGACTCATACTATACCGTGAATCGTGTCTGTCACCTGGAAACCAGAGTGCTCCAGGCACGATCGCATGGACAAGCCTGCAGCAGAGAACACATGCACATACAGCTAAAGTGGTACATTACCCCCAAACGCCCTTCACGCCACCCAACACAGACATTCCTTCCCAAGAGGGGTGGGCTGCGGTCACAGCATCGTTCCAAGTGCGAGAAATCTGTATTGGCTTCATGCTATGAATCTCAAACATTTAAGACCAGCGAGACAAAGACACTATGAATATGTCAAAATCAGACAACGGCAATCTCTGGTTGATTTAGTTATCGAAAGAAGGCACCGAAGCAGGTATGGAAGGCAGGACTACGGACAGTAATTCGGCCATTGTCTTCGGTGAGTACTAACTGAAGAAACGCTAGGTGAGGCCAAATGTCACACGCAATTCTAGAAAAACGTTTCACTTCTGAGAGGGAGGTTTTGACTAAGAAACGGATATAACTACACCGTATTCTAAGTACAAGGGAGATTTTTCAAAGCAGAGTCAACAAAAACGACTTAAACTCGTGATGACCCTAATACAATGAGGAAAAAAGATGGACTCCACAGGATTCGGTTACCAGGGACATGCGCTCTCAGTCTCTTGGGACGAGGCAGGGCTCTCTGTGGAGGGACATCGGTCGCACCGTCTGCACAGTGTGACCTTAGCTCCAGAGAAAAATGCTTGTAAGCAGATAATTTTTCAGTAGCCAATAGTTCAATATTAACTACCTGTGGGCTGCTCCATATTTTATTATAGTTTAATTTTTAATTAAACGGGGATTAAGAGAAAAGAGGGAAGACAAAATTTTGTTATCTGCATTAAAAAAAATACCATGTCCCAAATTTTAATCTTTTAAATCACTAACACATATCTGCGTTGTGCCTTGGTGCCTTTCGTTTTATTATGGTTAGTACTCAAACAAGCACTAATATTAGCCTTCTATTACTCAGAAAACAAAACAAAAACATTTTCCCAGACAACACTGGAGAGATCTTTGATGTGTATTATAAACATCCATGCCTGTGAGACCGTTCAAAACGGTGAGGCCAAATCTCTCCATTCATGCACAGAAGGGACTGGCTCGACACAGAGTCACTGTTCCGACAGAGGAAGGGACAAAGCAATCCTCTGAGACTCCGCCAACTGGCACAGGTTACATTGAATGAACAATACGTACTGACATTTGTGTCTTCCACAATTCATGATAAATAAGCAAACTGGTTATTTGTAATCAGCCAAACTTGCTTCTGTGAAAAGGCTGCTACTGGACGTTGCAGAGCTCATGTTCCTTCCCAGTATCAGAAAGGAAAAAAATCAAGTTACATTTACAGCTAATTTTATCGTGTCAAGCTCTCTTCTAGCAATGACATCTCAACACAATGGCAAAAGCTAAAGGACTGCCCCGTCTCACGACTCCTCCCGAACCATCCTACTTCAGTTAGGGGTGGTTTTATAGCCTAATTTGCTTTTCATCATCTACTCAGCAAATGAAAATAACCTAACAGTCATTAAAATGAAAGCTATTCTCCGAAATGGACACTGTTTGGAGATCAGACCAGTATTTTTAGTTTAATAATTTCCTACAAAGAATATTATATAGCTGTTTTTCGAAGCTGTATGTCGTGTCTTGTTTACATTCTCGAAAGAACCCATTCTTCCCTTGTCCCACAGAGGACTTTGCATTAGCCCCCTAAAATTAGCACAAATCCTACACGAGACCTCCAGGATACAGTTAGGAAGTCTGCTTTTGGCTCCTCTTATATAGAAATAAGGGCTGTTTGTGGGACAGAAACTGTGAGCCTTAGTTCAGCTGGGAGGTTGGACCTTGGCTTTCTGCTACTAACCCTTCGTGAACTGCACCAAAGAGAAGTCATTCATTGCCACTATGGAAATAAAGGAAGTCAGACACCTCGCAACACCAAGATGAAGGAAATAAGAACGCTGAGAAACAGCTAATTATTTTAAGTCGAGTCACTTGTAAATGACTGTAAATGTAAATCGAAGAAATATTTTTACTTAGTATTTAAATTTCACAGAGGTAAAAATTCAAAAGCTTATAACAATAGGAGAAAAAGAAGGGACATACTAAATTGAACTGGTTTATCATATAATTAAGCAAAACAGCAAAATATTGTGAGAAGATACATAAGTCTATTATGTGCAGTCATCAATTAACATTTTCAAGGAAGCTTAATTTTAAGCCATCTTAAAGATGCTACAACTGCATGTATGTGCCCAATTTAAGGGATACAGTTATTTGTATAAGTGCACATACATGCATAGAGACGTCTGTGTGCTTTCATCTAAGGTTAAGTAAAAAAAAAAACAAAAAAAAAACCCATAACATTTCAGTTGTACTACATTTAATTCTGCCTTTAATTCATCCATTTACGAAAGTATCGTGATTTATTATTTGGGCTCCATATCTGCTCAGCCACATCTCCTAATGCGAATCCTGACAAGTTGCTACTATCGATCCTGGAAACATTTTTGTTGTTATGGGAACCAAAGCGTCACTGTGGACTATAAATATCCCTCCTTCCACTATAGGCCAGAATTGGGGTCGATAAGCTAGCAATATGACTGCACTCACGCCCTACAAAAAAATAAATATCGGAAAAATTTTAACTGAGTTGAAAATATTTGAAAAAGAATGTACAGTAAACCCCTGGCACGCGCTGTGAAAACTCGACTTCTCCAGCACGTGGCAGCCGCTGCCCGGCTCGCGTCTCGCTGGCCCCTTAGTCTGCCTCTCCGTTCCTTCTCTCTGATTGCGATCGTTTTTTAGAGTCCCTGAATTTTTCTCTCTTCACGTCCTCAAAAGTATTCACAATGACCAACAGTCTATAATGGTCATTAATGTCTAAAATTCTAACTGGCAACAAGTGCCGCTGATAAACTCTGAAGAACCTGGGGACCAAAAATATTTAAATTTGAGGCTGTAGGTGTCACAGTTTTACTAAGTTAGAACTTAAGTTAAAAAAAAAAAAAAAAAGAGTGTACTTGAACTAAACTCAACCAAGTAAATTATACTGGAAATAGAGATTCCCACCTATGAAGCAAAGGACCAGTTTTTTTCCAACAAAATTGAGTTTATTGTCTAGTAAGTCAACTGTGAGACTGTCGACATTTGCTTATGACCGTCCTGTAAGCTACTTCCCTTCCCACCCAACACGCCTTCAGGCTCGGTTTCCTGCTGTCAGCAGGGGATGTCCCTTCAGGAATGGAAACTGAACTCGCTCAATAAAAATATAATCAGGAAGCTAAATGCAGAGGGTCCCCCCTACGAATTAGATTATATGTAAAACAGACTCTGTTCGATTACTCTGATAAGAGTTAATTCCATTTTAAGTGGCTTCGATTATTCTGCTATTTGTTTTTCTAAGTTACCCAACAGTTTTTTTTTCTCCCCTTAAAAACGAACAGGGACACAGAATTCTGTTAAAATAAATTCTATCTGCAGACATTTCTGTTGCGCCTAAGTACTTTAAGGCAGTAATCCTAGACTGCTAAAAATTTCTAAAAGGACAAAATATTAACTACTGAGAGTGAATCTTTATTAGGGAGAAAGTAACTGCTAAGTCACAGGATGTGTGTTGTCACTGGCTCTTACTAAGTTACTGATCCGGGAACGCAGCACAGTCTAGAGCTGGGCTGTCCAATGCAGTTGCTACTAGCTACATGTGACTACTTCACTTAAATTAATTAAAAGTAAGTAAAATTTAAAATTTAATTCCTTGGCTACACTTGCTACAGCTTAGGCCCTCAATAGCCACACGTGGCTAGTGACCGGCATCCTGGACAGCAGAGATCTAGAGCATTTCTGTCACCTCTGTGACTGTACTGCTGCTCTAAACTGGCACAGGGCCTGCAGCCTAGTGTGGTCTAGCACCCGAAGGAGCGCACAGTGCGCGTTTCAAACGCTTCTAAGTTATAAATAGAAATTGAAAGCCTCATAAACCAGCTTTAAACAACAGTCTTCTATCACATGCAATTCCCACAGCTGGTTATTAAAGTATTTTAAAAGGATTACTTAAATGAAAGCACACAAAACAAATGAGCAGAAATGGGACTTGTTATAGAATGTAAAAGTACTCAAAGAATAAATGGCTAAAGACAGATTTCGTTAAAAGTGCCAAAAGGACATTAATTGGGTATTTCGAAAACTGTGCTTTGAAACTGCAACTTGATTAAATAAAGAAACCACACTGCATAGTAAACACAAGAACTTTTAAGCTTGTGTACTATCAGTAAGGGTCAAGATCAGCTGTATGTCAGCTGTTATGTACCTAGTTGCAGATGGCCTCAGAATTTCTCAGCAAAGGCATACGACTTCAACATGCTAACTGTTCCCAGCTCTCTCAGATCCTAGCCACTTTCACAGCCTGACAGGGTCAAGGGAAAGTTATCCAGTGAAAAAGTTCAGTCACAGTATGACAACTTTTTAAATGAATTAACATCTACAGTGCTGATTTTAACTTTTAATATTTCTAAACATAATCGAATGATCATAAACATGGACATGCGCTTTTTAGATTGAGCTGAGACTAGTGTTTAAAAAAATTAAATCAGAAAACTATTCTCCATTTCATGAAGATAAAAATGGGCCCTTCTAAAGTTTTAAGTAAATACCAAAATTCTACCATAGGAATATACCACCAAACATTTGTATGTGTGGTCAGTAAAATGGTAAATTTATGTTATAAATAAAAAAAAATCCAGACAGTTGTGATACCCTATAATTGGTTAAGACAATCCAACGAATAACGTACTTGAATCGAAAATGAGATTCAATTAATTACTGAATATGAAAATTTAGAAAGATGACAAAATCAAAGGGAAGAAATTGAATTAATTCAATTTCTCTGAAATCATACTTTGTCCACTGGGCCTATCCTGTAAAACCTTTTTGATTACACTATAAAAACAATACCTTCTCCACATTAGAATTTTACAACCTAAGTCTGGGCTGAAAAATCTCAATATTATGGAAAACTGAAGCATCATCAAGCACTATTAAAGATTTAACCCACAGGACACTTTCTCTGGATATACGGCTGCGAATGTTTATACTAGTTTCCTCATTAATAATGGGTAAAAACACAAATTCGTTTAGAAACAAAAAGCCAAGTTGTGCAGCCCAATTAAAATAAAAACAATATTTTTAAGTAGCTTTAATAACATCACTAAAGTACTGGTAACAGGTCCCTCCCGTCCCCAAGCAGCCGAGGAACTCACCATCTTTAAAATGGCGCCATACAGCCGCAGGAGCACTTTCCGAGGCTCGTCACCAATGGTGGCCAGAGTGTCGGGTAAAGAGCACTGGAACAGCATGTTACTGAGGCCACCTCTGTGGGAAATAAGAGAACACAAGCATCTGTATTTTGCAAGCAAGCTCAGTCACTCCTCTGGGACAGCCGCAGGGGGATGAGGAGTCAGGATCCTGCGAGAACTGTTCTTCCTAAGTGTTCGCTCTCTCGAGATGCTTGCGACGCAAACGACTAACTCCACGGTTTTCAGATCACTTTCCTGAGTCACATTAAAAACTGGCAAAGCCCCAATCTGGTCTTCTGGATTAGCACTGGGGGAGCTGATTTTTTTCCTAATTGCATGGGAAATTTTTTTCCTAATTGCACACGGCACTGGCCTCTAAGGAGTGACAAGGGGGCCGAGGAGAGCTCTCTCCAGCACTGGAATGGGGGAGTCCCAGATGCGGTCCTTCAACCCCACCTTCTCCTATGGTTCCAAATGTCCGCTACCCCACAATCCCATAACCACCAGGTTAGAGCCTTGGGGCAACACTTAAATACCTCCTCCAGGACGTCCCACCTGAAGTGTAGTCCCGAGACCTACTCCTTCCACGACCACGTTAGTAAAAATTTCTCAGTCGATTTTGACTGACAGCCTTTTCAAAAAACCTGCAATGTTAACCGGTTCTTGGAGCCTTCAGAGGAAATGGGAGACCTCAAAGCCTCAAACCTTCCATTTTGACTACCAAAGACGAGAAACAAATTCCAGGGGGTCTTTCAAACAGGAAGTAACAGCCTTGGGGACAAATCACCTGCATGGGTTGGAAATGACTGAATACAGAGGAAGGGGAGTTAAGGTAGGGATTGGCGTTAAATGGAGGAATACAAAATTCTGTACAATCGGGACGTCACTCACCTGTAGTGACCTAAGTCCCTAAATCCTATCTAGTCGATGAAACTTGAGAAATAATACACAAGCAAAGCACTCTAGGAAGCTAGGGTAACACAAAACTGAGGTATGCTCTGGTCCCTGCCCTTGAGAAACTTCTGCTCTGATGAGGAAAGCAGACATAAAAAATGTAAGGTAGGGTGCAAAATCCCGGACAGTGCCTGCGCCCACACGCTTCAGCCAGTCTTGGGTCCATATCTGCTTTTCAGATGCATTAATAGCACATGGCAGTATATGCTCAACTTTTGGAGAAAAGTTACCAGCAAATCGGACCACGGCTTTCTAGAATGACACGCCCCAGTCACAGGAGCCACGAGCCTCTTGCCCTGTTCCGTCCAAGAACAGCCCAGTCTAGTCAAGCTACGCTCCCAAAGCGAGGCTAAAATACAAAGTTAATTTACATCATGTGTCAAATTATACAAGGACCGTAAATATTCACTGACAGGCACTGACAAAAAATACAAAGCAGGAGAAAGTTTAATTTGTGGGGAGGAAAGATAAGAGGGGGCGGTTTTTATCTGGAGGTTGTTAGTGTCGCTGTGTTAACGTCAGCCACCAGCTCTGACAGCCTCGCTTCCCAGGCAGCCAGGCGGTCTCCTGCCAGGTTTATTCAAGGGGCGAAGCGCCGGCATCGAGAACGACGCTCACCAGCTGCCTTCGCCCACGTGAGCAAGCGCCGGCGAATAAAATGGAAAAGGCCGTGTTTGTGTGACTTCTGGGAAATCAACTTAAGACACGCTCGTGCACGTCACCCCTCTTCTCTGTCCTCCATCCTGCCGTCTGGAAATGAGGCAATGGTGTCGTTTGCTAAGCTACTGTCTCCGAGCTCCAAACCCACAGTTGTTTTCTGTTGCGGTGCCAGGGTCCCCCGGTTACGTCTCTCTCTGCCCGGCTGCTCCTGACTCGGGTGGGTCCTGCCGGTGGGCACTGGAGGGGTCGGGAAGGCACAGGTGGGGGCAGATGGGCTTGCTCGCTGCTCCTCTTCATGCTGCCGTAGCAACGTGTCAGCCCAGCGGGGCAGCTGCTACAGTCTCCACTTCTCCTGGCGAGCCCAGAGCCAGCCTCAGGGCACCCACGGGGACACCCCTCAAGTTCTCAGATGTCGGCAACAGCCAAGCAATGCCCTTTCCACAGAGGCTGGGTCCCAGTCCTGCAGGGCCCTCCTCGGAGTGTCTAGGTTCCGATCACCCGACGGCTTCCCTTTGTGCCCCGGCCCCAGGCATGGGGCTGCTTCCTGCAGTTGTCATTTTAATCACTTCTGTGTTCCCCAACCCCTGTCCCTCCAATCCCCAATATAGAAGTACCTAGCGCTGTGCCTTCTCTCGCCAGGGTCCTGACTGGCACACATGGCCAGAGCTTTAGAAGCGTCTTAGATCATAGGAGTAAGGGCCGCACCCTCGGCACCGCAGAGGTCAGCTGAAAGCCTGCGCCCCGTCAGGCCCACAGAGCTGCCGTACTGGCCTGACCTGGCCTGGTGACTTCTGGACCACTGACGCAGAGGAAATGCACTTCTGTGTTATCTGAGCAGCTGTAACTCTGGAGTTTTCTGTTGTAAGCAGCTACACCTAGTGCTGACACAGCTACACTTAGCTGTGTTCTCTCAACCTGCAAACTTCTCCTCTACCTAAGCACTACCTACTGCTCAGAGTCCAACCCCCACGAGACGCTTTTGCCGTCTCCCTGACCCTCTCTGAAGGCCAAGGTAACGTCCAACTTCAGTTCTCAGGGCCCAACGGTCCCAGATCCACACTCGTGGATGCTCAATAAAGATTATCCGAAAATGACAATAACCAGCAGCAATCCTGTCGCACTGAGTCTCCCTTGTCCAGACTCCTCCCGGCGATGTCTATATTCTCTAACAGGCCTGGCGGGTTAGTCTTGGTGCCCTAATTAGACTCTGAGCCCCCTGAGGGGCGGTCCCATCTTCCTGGGGAAGGCATCGTGCTAAGAGAAAGGCCACAGGCCTCAGAACCAGGGAGCCAGGGATTCCAATCCCAGTCCTGCCACGCAGTAGCTGTGTAATCTTCGGCACATTGTGAAACTTCTCTGACCCTCAAATGCACTCCTCCATAAAGGGCCGGACTTCATCGGTCACCGTCAGTGCTCAGAGCCACGAAGCCCCTGTACTCAGTGTTAGACAAGGACTAACTCCCCTCGCCCTCCCACAGACCCACAGGTGGATGCTGGCATTGCCTCCAAACTGAGGCGCTTGGCAAGGAAGAAAGCGTCTGGGCCAGGATTCACGTGCAGGCGTATGGCTCCACGGTCCTCGCTTTTCACTTAGACGCCATGGGACACAGAGACCGCAGGAGAGCACCACGTGCCACGCTCGACACGTAGCAGGTGCTGTGGGCACCGCACACTGGAGCACGAGAGCCTTACGTCAGGACTAGTACAAACTTGCAAACGACAAACATCTTTGTTTCCTATGGCTGCTGTAACACGACGAACTTATGGCTTAAAACAACACACATTTGCTGTCTTAGACTTCTGAAGTTCACGTGCCTGAAAACGAGTCTTAAATGTGGCTAAAATCAATGTGTCGGCAGGCAACACATCAAAGGATATACCACGTTCCAGGAAACACACATAGAAAACCAAAACCAGACTCTGATGGAGCACGTGGATTTCAAAGGACGGGGGAATGAGTTAGTGTTTAACAGGCGCAGAGGTTCAGTTTGGGAAGATGGGAATATTCTTGATGGTGTTGATGGTGGCGAAACATGAGTATACTTAATGCCACTGAACTGTATACTTACGAATGGTTAAAATGTAAGTTTTATGTTGTGTATATTTCCCCAGAATTAAGGAAAAATGAATGATAAATTGACACATGCCATCACACAGATGATCCTTAAAAACATTACACTAAGTGAAAGAAGCCAGTCACAAAGGACCACATATCATACGATTCCATTCATAGGAAATGCCCAGAACAAGGAGTGTACAGAGACAGAAATCAGGTGAGTGCCTAGGGCGAGGGCAGTTAGGAGGCTAACGGGGCCAAGGTTTCCTTTTGGGATGATGAAAATGTTCTCAGGCTGTGGCGATGGTTGCCCACCCCTGTGGGTATACTAAAAACCACTGAATCATACACTGTGAGAGAGTAAATTGTGGTAGGTGAACTATGTCTCAATAAAGCTATTTAAAAAAAAGAAAATGACTTTCCTATATAAGGATTTTTTCTTAATTAAAAAACCTGAATGCGTTTCCATGGAAAAATGCTTCCCAAATGTACGCCAAAGTCATACTTAAGAAGTTTTTCAACAGCTTAAAGAGAAAGCGATCACAAATACGTGGGAACCCCCACAGTGTAAGGGCCTGTTCTCCCCGCTGTCTCCCCAGTTCAGGAGGAACGGAAAGACACGGAATCCCAGGGTCCCGGTTGTCCCAATGCGAGCTGCGAAGCAGATGGCAGGTGTGGAGACGGGATCCAAGGAGCCTTGACCTTTCTTCTCGACTAGAGCGCCTGTGTGTTTGCTTATCGGAGTGGCCCTGCCATGTCCAGTCACAGCCAACAAGGGCTTCTGGCTCCCAAGCAACAGGACGGGCATTAGTTAAAAAGCCCTAGTTCTCCTTCCTGTCACATACTCTTGAAAGCTCAGTCAGCAGGAGAGCAAACAGATGAACCACTGTTCTACGTTGTGTAATGCCATTCAGGGTTCGCCGGTACTCCGAGAGGACGCCGCCAAGCTTGGCCAGAAACAGGCCCACGGCCTGCAAATCCTTCATCTCTTGCGTTATCTGTTGCCCAAGAGGCTTTAGCGGGAGGAAGTAAACCATCGATTATTTTAGTGACAATCAAAATAAATGAAGGTCACCGACATGGATGACCTAAACTGTGAGAAACCACCTGGAAAAAAAGCCAGTTACCAGTGAGCCAAACAATACAAACAGGAACAAGAAACTATGTCGGGAAGCTATGCCAGAGAAATGATAGCAAAAATCCAAGAGCCCAATTTACAGTGTAATTTGTAAGGAATATCGTCCCAAGTAAAACCCCAGGAACTGTCAATAAAGTTTGAAACTACAAACTTCATCATCTGGCAGAACAGATATATAATAAACATGCATGCCATAATTAAATTTAGGAGACATGAGATACTCTCATAAGCAAAATACCAAATAAAACGAAAATAACAAGTTCGTTTTACATTCAACACAGGGCAGCAGCCCACGGCAGGCGGGACACGGTGCGGAGTCTAACGCGTGCCCTCCTGCCCTGGCTGAGTGTGCGTCCCTAACCCCACACAGCTTCTTTAATAGATCGTTGACCAGCTATGAAAATAGTCATTTCAATTTCTCGATATACGGCTAATCAAGAATTAACTTACACCTAGGAATAACTGGGGGGGAGAAAAAAAAAAACCCTGATTCATGAAATGATGGCAACACAGAGAATATAAAGGAGATCTGAAAACACATGCAAAATCACAACAAAGAAAAACTTCAAACTGAAGAACCAGACACTAACTGGTTTACGCGCTAAAGAAAATGAGAAACACAGCACAGTCCCTCGGTGGCACAGTGCTGCTTTGGCCATAGTCAAGGTCAATCTATACACCGCAAGTAACAAGATACTTAGGTGACCTACCTGGGCATGTTTTTAAAAACTCAACTAGGTTTTATCAGTTTTACTGAAGCAACTAAAGCAGGCTGGCTAAATTCTAACACGTATTAATTTGTTTGATTTTTGGATTTTAGAATCCATGTTCCAAAAAATCGTGTCACGTGGATCTAAAAGACGCCCATAATAAAAACGATCATTAGTTACCCAAATTCTATCATTCAAACATAACCACCACTTTGAACACTGTGGTATATTTTTTTTCCTGTCATTTTCCTAAGCTCCTTTTTCCTACTTTTTTCCTTTTTATCAAAACTGGGATCAAATGAATATGTTGCTCTGTAATGTTCCTTTTCCACTTAGCGTATGAGCATTTTCCGTCAATTGAACGTTAAAAACATGATTTTTAATCACACACAAAATTTCATCTTAACAACAGAGCATAATTTAATTTAACCAACTGTCTACTGCTGGAGATACTGTTTCTCTACTATTTGTGTACCTGTATGTCAATCTTTACGCACAATCTGATGAGATCCTTTAGTTAAAGTTGGGCCTTCTGGGTCAAAGGGCAGGGGAAAGTAGTAAAACGCCACAACCATGACAGGCATTAATTTCCTGCTCAAATATTGTCCATACAGCCTACAGAATCCTAAGCATCCTTATTCACAATCCATACACGGTCAAAGGGCAAAGACAGCTCTCGGTCAAACGCGGTCCCTGAAAAGGCCAGACACACCTGAGGGTCCCTTAGCTTTCTTTACGTGACCCTGCTCTCAAGCCATATGAACATCACTCGGCCCTGGGACAGAACACATGTTTCTGAGTAAGTTTCTAACCCAGTGGAGCATCTGACGAGATTTGAGGGTAGCTATGTCACCTTTATTACCTACCTAAAGCCCACAGCCACTTGGAAGTCCTACCAGAGGTCATATTCTTAGGCTGCTTAACATACCTCACAAACAATGGGTCCTGTTGTAGAGAACTGCTTAGCACAAAAATAGAGACAGGTGAATGTAATCTATAGCCAAAATCCAAGTGCATATCTGAGTGAATATCTGAAATAACCATCACACTGTGTTAGAACTGAGTTGGAAGAAGAGACTCCGAGATCAGACGGGAGTTACCACATAGTCACACTTTAACTTCCACATAGTCACACTTTAACTTTAGCTACTCGCCCTCTGTGGGCCCCTAGGCTGGCTGTCCCAACTTACTGAGATGAGTGTGATCAATACAGTATCTGGCAACAGTAGGCACTCAATAGACGGGATCTTTTATTATAGTGATTAACTTAAGAAAGCAGTTCTAGTATTTAAACTGTCCTGAAAAGATCAAAATGATATTAAATTAAAACATAGCACTATGTAGCTATTTAAGAGAATAAGGCAGTCAACAAATACCAACATAAAACAATCGCTAAGTTTTAGTATCGTTTTTAGTGCAAAAAAAGTGGTCAATTGTAAGTATGAGGGAGGGAGGGGAAGCTACATATCCTTGGGCCCTTGCCCAGTGCCTGGCACAGAGTGGTTCTCACTATTTGTTGAAGGAATGAATATACCCATATATACTAATACATGCATAGCATCTCTCTGGAAAACATGTAAGAACATAGAAACAGCGCCTGCCTCCAGGAAGGGGTACTGGGTGGTCAGAGGTGGAAGAATGATTTATTTTATAGCACATTCTTTGGTAACGTTTGAATTTTTAAACCAGTTTGCAGATTACCTATTCAAATATTTTTTTTTAAAACAAAATGGACAAAACTTGCTTCCAAGGCATAACAGGGAATGGTTCTTATTCTTAAATTATTCTTGAAATAATCTTGCATTTTCTTATTTTTACTTTCTCTTAAAAGAATGAAAAATTTCAGTAAATTGGCCTCCAGTTAATTGAAACGCAACTGCAAATTTCCTTCCTCTAGTCGCGTAACAGATCGTGTTCTGGGTACTTTCCGGGACTTTTATGCCTAGGCCTCCTTCCTCAGCCCTGAATTTCTTGACCTAGCCCTTTAAAAAGTCAAAATATTTTTCACTCATACCAGTTTATAATAATAGCAAATTTGGTCCTTGGTGATTTTTCCATCCTTCAACTTCGGAGAAAGTTCTAGATTTAGCCGACTTGATTTTTCACTCCCCCCACTCGTCTCTCTCCATATGTCAGCCCCATTTTTCCAGGGCCTGCGGCACCATCCTTTCCAACAGAAGTCATCTATCTTAGTAAAGCATCTGGGGGAAATCTCATGTTACCTACACCCAGGGCAAACCCACAAAACCCCCGAATTAGGCAAGGTTCAAAATGAATCAAGTTCCTCTTAATTTGCTACTAGGTCACTACCAAACAGGTTACTCTAGGTTACTGAGAATAAAGTACTACTAACTTCCAGACTTAATAGCAGTCTGGAGATTTTTCAAGGGGGAAGAAGGAAAACAGACATTTTCCCACTGTGAGGAGATGAAGAAATACCCTTGATTTCAAAGGCCCATCGACTCACCAGAGGCGCAACTGCACTTCCCCTGGGAAGCCAGAGATGGCGGTAGAGCTCCCCACTGAAACACAGATGACAAACCCAACTGCCTCCTGAGGCGGCGAAGAGAGGTGGCTGCAGCCACAGGGGCTGTAAAAACTAGCCTGCCACCTCTCCTCTTTCCAGTCCTTCAGGACAGGACACCACAGCACGGCCCTGAAACTCAGCACTCCCTCTGCAGCCATAATGCCACTGGGACCAGATGCCATCCTAGTGCCGCAGCACACGCAGAGGAAACAAAGCCCACTTCCAAATCCTCCAGACTACTCGCCCACCTTAACCACTTAACCACTACACTGATGACCAACATCCGGGGCGACCAGGAAAACTCTGCAACTCTGGTTGCTCTGAAAAGTTCACATAGATTATAAATATAATCCATGTGCAGAAAGAAGTCAAATCTCAGTTGAAGATGTCATCAAAACCTTCTCGGCCGCAAGAAAAAGTGGAATGATTAGTCTAGCAGATGTGATTTATTCCGGCTGTATCATGTGATCCACTTTACCGATCAGCATCAGGAAGCTGGCATACACGCGCAGGTCCTAGACACTTGTGAGTGTCACATCCGAGGCTTCAGGTACTCAGTGATAAGAAGTAGTTGGAAATTTTGCTGAAGAAGAAATTTTAACTATAAGTTACAAGACGAATGCATAGGAGAGACCCTCTGAGCTAGTTTATGTGTTTTCATCGAAGAGGGCTTTGACGTTTCCAACTATCCCACGGAAAATTTCTAAAGTTTTGGAGTAAAATCACTTTACTAGGTAGTTGTTTACTGTATAATACAATTTTAATTTTATCAACATGTATTTAAATAGCTTTCCAAATGGCTTGCACCCTTCATTTGTAGACTTAGCAGGTCTTAAAGAGGTTACTTAATTTGTCTTATTCTATAGCATTTTAAGGAAGTGAAATCCATGCTATAGTGATACAACTTAGTGGAGAGTCCAAGGTCTGGACATTTCTAAAGTCAAACATTTATTTTTTACCAATTTTTAAATTGTGGTAAAATACACATGCAATTTACCACCGTAACCATTTAAGTGTATAGTTCGGCAGCGTTAATCACATTCACATTGCTGTGGAACTATCGCCACCCTCCATCTCCATAACTCTTTATCTTGCAAAACTGAAATTCTGTCCCCATTAAACACTAACTCTCCATCCTCCCTTCCCCCAGCCCTTGGCAACCACCAGTCTACTATGTCTCTATGAATCTGACAACTCTAGGGACCTTACAAAAGTCAATACAATATTTAACCTTTTGTGACTGACTTGTTTCACTTAGTATAATGTCCTCAAGGTTTATCCATATTGTAGTATGTGTCAGAATCTTCTGTTTTAAGGCTGAATAATATTCCAATTGCATGTAAATGCCACATTTTCTTACTCGTTCATCCATCAAAAACATCTATACATATTTTTAATCGGTTGGGAAAGAATTCCTACCTAGCTGAGTCAGCTCAATGCTCAGGCAATGACACATCCAAGACACTCCCTGTTCCAGAGAAACCTTTAATACAAAGATTTTTTCATCTGCTAAATAAAGATGAGAAGTTACGTGGTCTGCACATAACCAACTACATTTTGCTGAAAGGCAGAAAAGCCACTGAAAGCTCTAGAAAATGTCCACAAATAACACAGCATCAAGTCCAGCACACACAGGATTAACTCTCCCTAAGGCTTAGGGCCTGGACTCAAGAGTTTCAAGAGCATAATACAAAAGTCAAAATGGAAAAAAAAAAAAAGTCAAAATGAGTAGAGGGGAGAAAAAACAAAACTCACAACATAACCAGTATCTCAGCAGAAAAATAATCCTTAAGTCCAAAGGACTGGATATAGAGTCAAGAGAAGACAGCATAATTCCAAAACAGCTACTGAATTTAGAGCACTTGAAACAATCATAGCTCAGGTGAAAAAAAAAAAAAAACTTCCGTAATACTTCCGACTATGTTGTAATTGAGATAGGCAGGCAGGTGCCTTAATCTCAGGCCTGGAGGCAGAGGTAAAAGAACAGGCCTTTGCTGGCTTCCCAGAAAGTAGCATGGCCTTGGGCAAGTCAACGCCTCCAAGCCTGTCTTCTCACCATAATATAACACATCTAATAGAGGCTTATGTGAAGATTCCATGAGATGACATGAGCTGCTCACCATAAGCAGCAATCACAAAGCAAAGGTTAATCTTCACGAGTATGCCAGGTGGATGAAAGAGCAAAGGTCAGTCTTCAGTTCCCTGCTCCGGGGTTGCTCCGCCTCAGCGCTGTTAACATTTGGAGCCTGAGAATTCTTTGTTGGGGGAAGAGGAGGGGTTGTCCTGTGCATGAAGGATGTTTAGCAGTATCCCTGCCCTCTCTACACACTAGATACCAAATAGTGCCGTCAAATCATGACAACCAAAAATGTGTACAGAATTACCAAACGTCCCTCAAACAGTGTTCCTAAAATGCCCACTTTAAGCCACTATCCTGAGCATCCTCGGAACATGCTTCTGCCTACTCTTCCCACCTGAAAGGTCCTTTCACCTATGAGCTCGGGGTGCTCCTAATTTCTCCACAAAGTGCTCCATCGTCCATCTAGCCTACGCTGACTTCCCAGGACTTACTTTTTTATTATTTCATCATCAGCCCCTGGGCTACTACGATACTCAAAAAGAGGAATACCGGGCACAGAAAGATCTATAAATAGTTAAGAAAGGCACGGTGATTACGATCTCATTGTGGAGGCAAACAGACGAGTGGAAAGCGAAAGACAAGGGCTACCCGAGGGGTGGTGTACGGTTCCCTGGCAGCTGAGGGAGGACGGGGAGGCTGTGGAGGAGGCCAGGCTGGCAGCCAGAGTGCCACAGGGTGGGTGGGGGTGGGGGGACACCAGGAAGGAGAACATGGGCATCAGTGTCAGAGTGGACAAACCAAGAGACTAGACTGAAAACAAAACAACAAAATAACAACAACAAATCTGGAACTAACGAGCAATTACAGCAAGATTAGAGAATACAAGGTTAATATATAAAAGTCAATCGTTTTCCTACATACCAGCAATAAAGTAGAAATTGAAATGAAAAACACATCACCGTTTACATTAGCAACAAAAAAGTAAAATACTTAGGTATAAATCTAACGAAATATGTACAAGAGCTACATGAGAAAAACTATAAAACTAACGAAAGATATCAAAGAACTAAATAAATATAGAGCTATTCCATTGTGATGGACAGGAAGACAATGTCGTCAAAGATGTTCGTTCTTTTCCACTTGATCTATAGAATCAAGGCAGTCCCAGTCAAAACCCCAGCAAGTTATTTCCTGGGTGTTGACAAACTGATTCTAAAGCTGACAGAGGCAAAAGACCCAGAATAGCTCGCTCATATCGAAGGAGAAGAACAAAGGCCGAAGACTGACACTACCAGACTTCAACACTTACTATAAAGTTACAGTAATCAGGACAGTGTGGTATTGGCAGAAGAACAGACAAATGGATCAATGGAACAGAATGCAGAGCCCAGAAATAGACCCACACAAATATAGTCAACTGATCCTGACAAAGAGCCAAGGCAAATCGATGGAGAAAGGATAGGCGGTCTTTTCAACAAATGATCCTGAATATTCATGTACACAAAAAATGAAATCTAGACACAGGCCTTAACACCCTTTACAAAGATTAACTCAAAATGGACCACAGATGTAAGTATAAAATGCAAAACTATTAAAACTAGAAGATAACACAGGAAAAAATGAAGATGACCTTGGGTACGGAGATAACATTTTTAGATAAAACACCAAAGACACAATCCATGAAAGAAGTAATTGATAAGCTGGATTTCATTAAAATTTAAAACTTCTGTTCTGCAAAAGACACTCTGAATAAGACAAGCCAACCAACTGTTAAGAAAATATTTGCTAAAGGCACATCTAATAAAGGACATTTATCCAAAGTATACAATGAACTCTTAAAACTTAACGAGAAAATGAACGATCTGATGAAAAACCGGGCAAAAGACCTAAATACACACCTTACCAAAAAAGATATACAGATGGCAAGTAAGCACATTTACAGATGGTCAACATCACGTGGGAATTGCAAATTAAAATGAGACACCTAACAGAAAGCCAAAACCTACAACAGTGACGACAGCACATGTTGGCAAAGATGTGGAGCAACAGGAACTCTCACACACTAGTGGGAATGCAAAAATGGGGCAGCCACACTGGAAGACAGTTTGGCAGTTTCTAACAAAACAAAACAAGCTCTTACCATACGAGTCAGCGACCACATAACTCTTTCATATTTACTCAAAGGAGATGAAAATTTACGTCCACGCAAAAAGCTGCACATGGATGTTTACAGCAGCTTTATTCATAATCATCAAAACTTGGAAGCAACTTAGTCCTTCAGGAGGTGAATGAAAAAATAAACTGTAGTTCATCCTGGTATTGTTCCCATATACCCTATCCACCTGCTCACAACATCCCTCTAACCAGATGGTTCATTTGTTATGATCATTGAACCTGCACTGACACACCATTGTCACCCAAAGTCCACAGTTTGAGGGTTCACTGTGGGTGTTGTACATCCTATGGGCTTGGATAGATGTATAATGACATACAGCCACCACTGTAGTATCATAAAGAATAACTTCACTGCCCTAAAAATCCTGTCCTCTGCCGATGTACCCCGCCCTCACCCCACCCCCTGATCCTTTCTTTTACTGTCTCCATAGTTTTCCCTTTTCTAGAATGTCATACAGGTTGGAATCATACAGATTGGTTTCTTTCACTTAATATGCATTTAAGTTTCCTTCATGTCTTTTCGTGGCTTGATGGCATATGTCGTTTAAGTGCTGAATAATACTCCAGGCTGGGAAGTCAGCGTGGGCTGGATGGGTGATGGAGCCAGAAGGAAGCAGGTACCAGAGATCTGGGAATTGAAGCTCTGACATTGGTACGTAGCCTCTGACCTCCGGCAAGTCACTGTCCCTTTAGATTTTTTATTTTACAGACGTAACCTAGGATGATCTCTATTGCTCTTCTTGCTGAGAATTTTCAGGCCTAACTAAATGTGAATTTAAGTTTTGGAGAGAGTTTTATTTTTTAAAAAGTTTTATGAGGCGATTCATGGATTACCTAAACACCTTTGGTTTTCTTTTCTCTGCCTTCCTACCACCCGCCTGTTGACTCTTGCTGCTCACAAGCATATCTGTAAGAGGGGCCAGAGGCACAAAAAGGAAGTGAAGCTCAGTTCATTTTGCTGCATTTGCGGCTCTGGTGAAAGACTGGGCACAGAAAAGGAATCAAATGACTAAAATTGGATTTGGGGATTATCGGTGGCAGCCAGCCAGCCAGCCAGCCAGTTTCTAGATACTGTACTCAACCTGGTCAGCCATTTAAAAGAAAATTTAGCAGAAAAAGACAATACATTTTTAAAGGTCTAATCAGAAGGACTCACCCTAAATGTTAAGTGGTTATCTCACTAGGGCAGAGTGGCAACAAAAATCCAGATGGCCTTTGTTTTCCAGTTAAGCGTGAATATATACACATTTTTTTTTGTAACTGAAATCTATGACTAAAATTTTTTAAGCTTAAGGGAAGGAAATTTTTTACTTTACTGTTACTTACTTCTGGAGCCACACCTAACTCTGGCTGTAACACACCTACGTACATGTCTGAACAGTGTTAGTAGGGAATGAGCAAACGCTACCCCTTCGTCACTAACAAATGACTCGGAGAAGAAAAAAATCAAATTATGGACTCGAGGAACTAGAAGTAAAAGTTACCAAGCGATTTTCTTTTTTTTAAGCCAGCCATAACGTCCCTCCTTCATTTAAGGCCCTAAACCGCAAAGGGACTTTCTAGACGTATTTTAAGCTTCTGTACGAAATGTACTTTGTGATCCAACGGTATTGTTCTCCTTAGAAGAGACCTGTTTTCCCATAAAACCGAGCGTGGTTTTTGTTTTGTTTTTCCTTCAAAAGCCTGCCTCTTGGAAGGTCTGGGGCGGTCACGGGGCCCGTTTCGCGGGATTTGGCTGGGGTTCCACAAGAGTTCGGGAAAGGGGGCTTTCGAACGCGGAAGCGCCCCCGCCGGGCCAGCGTCACCTGACCGGCTAGCGGCTGGCCGCGTCCACCCCGCCCGCCCGCCCGCCCCGCCACGGACCTGATGACACTGATATGAAACTGGTCCTCGCGAAGGCCCCGCCAGGCGCCGGGCAGGAACTCTCTGCACCACAGATAGGCCCTGCGCCGCGTCCGGGGCTCGGGCTGCTCGTCGGCCGGCGGCGGCGGGGGCAGCGGCAGCGGCAGCGGCGGTGGCGGCGGCGGCGGCGGCGGCAGCGCGAGTGGGGGCTGCCGGCCTCCCAGCTGCTTGGTCTCGAGGTCGCTGGCGGCGTCGCGCTGCTGCCCCACGCCGGGCGCCGGGGTCGCGCTGCTGCTGCTGCAGCTCAGCAGCAGCCCGAGCGGGGAAGGCTCCGTCTCGCCCCCGTTGCAGAACTTGGTCTTCATGCCCGGGCAGGCGGCCGAGGAAGCGCGGGCGGCCGCAGCGCGAGAGGGCGAGGCTCAGGGTCCGGCCAGGCGCCCCCTTCGCGGAAGCCCGGCGCGGAGGCCGCTCTCTGACTGGCCGGCCGGGACGGCAGCGGCGGCGGGCGCGGCGGTTGGGGGCGCGCCGAGAGAGCACGGGGCGGGGGCGGCGGCGGCGCGAAGACAGCGTGCGGATGGCGACGGCGCTCGGCTGGCCGTTCGCGCCGCGGTGCTCGCTCCTTTACCCCCACCGCACGAGGAGCACCACCCACGTCACAGCCCGCCCCCTCGCACGCCGCGGATTGGCCGCCGCGCGCCGGCTGGGCGCGTCACAGCCGCCGCCTCGCCACGCCGCCTCCCCATTGGCTGCGGCGCCGCCCCCTCCCCGGGCTCTGCGGCCTCGGGGGGCGGGGCCCGAGCGGGGGGGCGGGGCCCGAGCGGGGGCCGGGACGTCAAGCCGGGTCCGGGGGTCGTGCGTGAGGTTGGAGGGAAGCGAACGAGGCACCGGGGCGACCCGAGATAGGATTTGAGCGGCAGGGGCGACAAGGGCGGTCCCTGAGCCTCGGGGGACGGGGGTTTGGCTTCGGGGGTCGACACCTTCCTCGAACCCCTTGTTCCCCTATGATGTCAGACGCAAGGGCCTGGCGGGCAAGAAGCCGGTGCCTGGAAGCTGGCTTCTCTTTCCCCATGACCTTGGGGTGAGCTATCTCCGTCTGCAGCGCCGTGGGTGGGACTTTTTAACGTTTCCCAGCACAGATTCAGCTCGGTGCGAGGCGCGGCCACGCCCCATCCAAGCCGGAGCAATGATTGCCGGCGCGTCAGAACCCGAGGCGCGAAAGGGAGGAGGGGCCTGGTACCAGGCCGCACACCGGGCCCAGCCCTGTCAGGCCTCCAGCAGCCTCAGTTTCCCTGTCCGTGGTGCTGAGGACTCCAGAGCTTAGATGCTCGCGGCGGGCAGGCAGGCATCCCGCAGCGGAGTCGCCTCAGCCACCAGGAACTCTGGCCAAAGGTGAGTGCTACGGGGCTGCTGGCTTTGTGGACTCCGCCCCGCCCGCCCGCCCCCGCACAGGAGGCAACCCCGTGACTGTAGCTAACGCACCTTTGCCCGCGGAGGGGAGCGACCGCCGCTGCTCCCATTTGCCACACACCGCCCCGTGTCCCTCACGCCTCTTTGACCCCACCGCCTCAATCCTTTCTGGAAGTAAGAGGGGTACAGATAAATATAAAAATTATAGATTCTATTTTACGGGACATGAGCTGAGAGATTTCCCTGGCCGCTTAGAAAATTCAGCTCCTGACGCACAGGAAATGACTTCTGTGTGGAGATTTCACAGCCTGCAGGAAGCAAAAATCTCTTTTTAGATAGTGTGTACTTGGCTGAACTTGCTCCAAGAAAAATGGCCTCATTAAACCAAAGGATTATAATGAAAAGGGGCTTTTGACATTGCACTGGAGGAAGCTGGGAGCAGCCCAGGCGTTTAGGAGGGAGGGGAGGTGGGAGCCCCACTGGATGTTTGAAAAGCTGAGAAATCAAGGTCTCCAGTCAGGCTATTTAGATAAGGTTGCCAAGGACTTTGTCTAAAAATACCAGCCTGCAGAGAGGTGGGGCCTGTCCACTGCCTGCCCAGATGTCAGGCCCTTTGTCCCACTGTCTCCTGGCACCGGCCTGGTAATCTCAGGAATGCCAGAAACCTGGTCCGGAGGAAGAGGCACTAGAAGGGTTGGGCCTCTAGCATGTGAAATAACTTTTTCTGGCCTCTGCTGGTTTGGGCTATTAGAGCCCACAGGCACCTTCATGACTGCAGTTCCCTTTGGGAGTGAGAGGTGGCCTCATTTAAGATGCTGGTTGAAGTCCCTTGGCTTAGAGAGGGGCGAGGCAGGTGTCCTGGTTCCATTGTGTGGAGAGCATATCCTTCATGAGTATACAAAACTTCCCTCCCCTACAGGCAAACTGAAGTCTTGACTGTGGCTCTCACTGGCCAACCCAGTGTGCTGAGGCAAAGCCACCAGGGCAGACCCTGGGGCAGCTTGGTATGTAGCGATGCTAAAATAATAGTTTTACAAAAAGAAAAATAAGACTAATTCTGCCCATAGAAATGTGGGAGCCTCCCCAGGGGGGTTTGAGCAGGGCTTTGAAAGACGAAGAAGGCGCTTACCAGGCCGTCAAGAGCCTCCTGCTGTTTACCTCTGCATGGAGCATAATAGCACCAACTTTTCAGAGTCATCAGTCATGCGGTAGGTTCTCAGGAAAAGTGTCAGACATATACTATTTCTCCAAAGGGAGACTCCTAGAGCAATGCATATGCTTAGGACCCTTCAGGTAGCAACCCCATTCCCAAGACTGTCTCCCAAGAAAAGACGTCACCGAACGAAGCAAAAAGCCCCATGCAGAAAACTGTCCATTCCGCATTATCTCTAATTGTAGAAAGCTGGAAAGAACCTAAATGTTTGTCCAGCGCCTTGACCTTGGGTATAGAGGATTTGGGGCCCACGTGTTGGTCTATCAGACAGGAGTTAAAGGTGGCTGGGTTGAAGTTGATAGAAAGGATTCATTTTCCACACATTTCTCGAGTGCCAGCCATAGGGCTTGACAGTATTCTGTCGACGAAAGAACATCCGAACCTATAGAAAACTTTCGTAAGAATTTATTTGAGCCGAATTTTTGAGGTCTCAGTAGACTGAGACAGTGTTCCAGAGAGAGGCAGTTTTGCAGCTCGTTTCGTGTATTTAGAATCAAAACGTAAGGCGAGTTACGGGAAATCCATCTGTGGCTGAGTAAGGAGGCAGGAGAAAGCAGAGTCGGGGAATCTCCACGATTGAGTAAAAAGCAAACGAAGAGGCAGACACTTCTACATGGGCAGGTACGGAAAAGTTAACATTTAACTAGCAATGAGGATTTCTGTGGTCTTGCGCTCTGGTGCCAGCCAGCAGTTGTGCCTTCAAGGGGTCTGAAAAAGAAAATCACTCTGACAGTTCAAAGGCGGGTTATCCTAGATGCTGAGAACGATGGACAGGGCTCACTTGAGGTAAAGACTGACCTTTGCTAAGGAAGCTGTAGACATGGACGTGCCTGCCCAGTTAGGAATTTGTGATCAGACCATCGATGTGTTTACTTTTGGTCCTTGAACTTGCCAGACTGAGCTTGTTGGGTCTACTCTGTTGCCTTCCCCGCCCTTTTCATTCATAACTGGATCGTGAGGAAAACAGCCATGCCTGGCTCCTGCCACAATCTAGAATAGCAATACCGCCCACCCCCACCCCCCCCGCCCCCCGCCCTCTACCCCCCCCGCCCTCTACTCCCCTCACCCTGTTTGTGTACTGTACGTGTCCGTCTCCCCGCCAGACTGGAACCCCTAGGGGAGTGGGGACCTTGAACATCCTGTTCTCTACCACAGTGCCCAGCAGGCCCCGATGTTTGTAGACACTCAGAAATATTTGCCGAAAGGATGACTTTGGGCTGAGCCTCAGTTTCCTCAACTGCAAAATGGGGATTATAACCCCCAGGGCACAGGGCTGTGGTGGGGGGCGACTGAGAGGATGTGTGCAGAGCACACAGTGAGCAGAAAGCTCCCCGTATTGTCGTATGAGTCCGTTGCGGGGCGCAGCCTCTCTGCCAGCGGCTGGCATTCGGTAATGGATAATGCACAGACTTGTAGCAACTCAGCCCAGGAAGACAACGTCATGTAAGAAAATAATTCAAACTGGAATGTGCGTTCTGGTCACCAGAATGTCAACATTTAGGCACAAGTAGAAAAAGCTTGGCGAGAAATGTGCCATGAGGCGTACTGGTGCTGGGGATACGGTGTTCCATACAAAATCTTTTCTTCCGGGACGTAAGAGAAAAATTTCCAAAAACTCTTTGATTGATGTTGAATTTTGAGGGCAGACACAGAGGGCACGGGTGATGAGCCTTAGGCAGGGTGAGGGTGGGCAGGAAGGCCCTGTCCAGTCCCCGCATTCTTGCAGACTGGTTTCTTTGGTCCAGCCTGACGAGATCCCCAGGGCCACTGGGTAGACCAGGGGCCTCCACCAGGGCACAGAGGTGTCCACCCATGGGCCCCAGCCCTGCCACCAACTGAGAGGCCAGTTCTGAGAAAGGGCTTTGTGAGCCCACCTCCCCACAAATGGAGGGGCCACTCGTCAGGCCCTTGGTAGGTGCAGGCCCTGTGCCCAGCCCTTACCCGTATCCAGCATCCTTGAGCTTTCACAGCCGGCAGTGAAGTGAGTGTAACTGGCACTTCCTCTCCCAGGTGAGAAGGCTGAACTTTACCAGGAAGTGAAACCATTTGTCCAAAGCAGGCAGCTAGTAAGGGCAGAACCAGGACCCCACCCAGGACCCCTCCCTCTGCATGCAGGGCAGTCTAGTCCTTCTGCACCAAAAGCACCTTTGACCCAGGAAGCACTAGATGCTTGGCACAGTAGGGGTTCACCGGAGGTCTGGAAAAGCAGAGCCCTGGCTCAGCTGTGCTCAGCAGCCCCTCCCAGGTTGCACCCAGGACCAGGCACCCCGTCTTCAGTTCCAAGCCTTAAAATCTTGATGTGAGCACAGAGAGGCCAACTGGCTGAAATCCTACATGCTAAAGATTGGGTTACAGCCCTGCCAGCAGAGTGACTTGGATCTGGGGCCCTTCACGGAGCGCCCGGGTTTGGCCCCACCCCAGAACACTGTCAGCTAGCTAGAGACGGAGCAGACCCGACCTCTGAGCCAAGTGTAGTGTGTTATTCAATGGCTTCCTGCCATATACCCAGCCTCAATGCCTCCGGACCTCAGGTGAGGCCCAGGACCTAGAGGGTTTAATGAAAGAAGGTGACTTGAAGGCCCACATGTCATGTCTGGTGGGCGGATGGGACAGGCCGTCCCCCACCTGCAGGGATCCTGAGTCTAGCATTAAGGGTAAAAACCTGTCTTTGGAGCTTGTGCCTCCCTCCACTATGGGACCTTTGAGGAAAGAGGGAAGAAATAGCATGGAGTCACTCTAGGCAAGCGGCCAAATTACTAAAATCAAGTAGGCTGAGGCACGAGAAAAGATTCTATTCTTGCTTTTAACTAGCGTGGGAACTTAAACCTTTGAATGTTTCAGCTGAGTATTAGTGCCTGGAGATTTATGTAAAGCCTATAGATAACCCTGTGAAGAACTTAGGAAAGAATGTTCACTCTCAGACCACCTGCCATCCAGTGTCCAGCCCACCGGTCATCTAGAGCAGGGGTCCCCAACTCCTGGGCCGCGGACAGGTACCAGTCCGTGGCCTGTTAGGAACCAGGCCACACAGCCAGAGGTGAGCAGCGGGTGAGCGAGCAAAGCTTCATCCGTATTTGCAGCCGCTCCCCAGAGCCAGCATCACCGCCTCAGCTCCGCCTCAGATCATCAGGCACTAGACTCTCATAGGAGCACCAGTCCCTGGTGCCAAAAAAGTTGGGGACCACTGCCCTAGAGGATTACCACCTTGCGCCAATCCAGAGACTAAGAATGCAGGACTGACTTCTCTCAAGAACGTGATTTTTACTGTAGGAACTGTCAGCTTTTCTTCTTTGGAACACTCTGGGTATTGCCTAGTTGTGTTCTCACTTTGCAAACCCTAAGACCTCTGAATAAATCTTTATCATTTTTCATTTTATCAAAGCCTCCTGACTCATTTACACTTGGCCAGCAGCTCGGACAAGTCACCTGCCCTTAAGGCAGATGGAGATAATCGGTCCTGCTCTACAGAGTTATTGAGGGGAGTCACTGAAACCTGTGGGGAAGGGGAGTTGGCCCCATTAAGGGTAGCTATGTCCTCCTACTGATCGTTAGCTGAATTCTCAGAGGCTGGCACAGAGCCACCATTGTCTATTGTTAATAAGTGCGGCCAGGAGCAACTTGCCCCGAGAGGCTCAGGGAGAGCAGAGCCTGCGAGAGCTCTGGCCGGGCCGCGGGGCCTCCCAGAGGTCTCCTAGCTCTTTCACAAATGAAGAAATACCGCCACAGGGTTACCACAGCTGGGGCACATGTGAAACACATTGAACGAGTGGATGCTTTTAACGCACGTGCTCACGGGCCCAAATGGGGTAACTTCCTTGTTCACACGCTCATAGTGGGGAGGGTATGGTGTGAGGAACACATTTATCTCCGCGTATCCCCGTGACAGTCTGATTGTTCTTATTTAAAGATGACACCAAAAAACCTGAATCTGAGGCCCTAGGGTCACATGAGGCCCTCCTGGGGCCCCGGGCTAGACCCTGGGCAATGGCTGACCACCTACTGGAAGTGATCCCTAGGGCCACCGGAATGCATTTTTCTGTGTCCCCATAGCCCGTGTTTTAAAGCAGACCTTCCACACTCACTTTCTAAATTTGGTGAAAAGCTATCCTGTGGCTTTGTGCCCTCTACACATCGATTTTGTAATATAATAAATGTAGTTTCTGAAAGGTCTCGGTTATGATGGCAGTCACACCTTGGGGATGAGACTTCTGGGCTAGGAGTCAGGAAACCTTGGATTAGGCACTGCACCTGCTTGGGTTCCTCTCCTCAGTCAGCCCCGGGCCCTGCAGGCTGGGCTTGTGCCAGGTGGCCTTGGGGTGGCTCTGCTTTCTGTGGAGAATGACCAGCAGGACCCAAGGACCCTTGCAGGTGGGTAACTTGAGGCCTAGACCTGGGCAGGAGTCAGTGTCTCTGCTTACCCAGGACGCCGTGGCTGCCGCTGGGTCATCCCCGCTCCCCGCTCCCCGCTCTCCCAGCCCAGGGTCCTCTCCTACCTCCTGGGAGGGTCTCTCCTCCTAGCGTCACTTTCTATCCCTTGCCTGGATGCCCCTAGTCCTGTCCCTAATCCCCCCTACCCAGCGACCTACCTGGCAGCTCTCCACCCCCACCCTGGCCTGAAGAAGCCACTCGGGTCAGTGGGGCCCCAGTGGCAACCCTCTGTGACCTTGGCCAGGCCCAGAGCTTCTCAGGACAGAGGTCTGACAGGGCAGAGGGGGAGGAACCAGTGGCAGGAAGGGTGGGGGGAAGTGATGGAGAAGGTTGCAGGCCGCCCTCTAGACCCTCTAGGTCCTGGGAGGCTGTGGCCTGACATCCCGCCCCCCCTCCCAGTCCTGCGGGGCGGGGTGGGGGTGGGGCGGATGGGGGAGGAATCCGGCCAGACTGGATTCCTGTGCCTCTCTCCTCTCAGTGAGCAGGCCAAGGGGCAGGGGAGGGCAGAGGCAGGAGAATGTCAGGGGGACCCAGGTGGGGCCTGCTCAGAGAGAGGTTCCAGGGCCCAGACCTCCCTCTGCAGCGGGGCCTCCAGCCTGCATCCCGGCTTGACCACCATCCACTTGGGGGCCTCCGTGTTCTACAAGTTCATCCCCTACCACCCACCCGGTGGGGGTCGCCCCTGAAATATTCTGTTAGAAACGGCTAAAGTCTCGATGAAGCTGCTTCTGCAATGGGAGCTCATATTTACAACAGGGATAACAACAAGGAAATGGCCGAAGCAGCCAGGGACTAGTGACGAGTGATGGGGCAAAGGGAGGCAAAGGTTCCCCATTCCCGGAGGCAGAACTGATCCTGGTTGCAGTGCCGGATCAGCAGATTCCCCGCAGAAGCCAGGTCTCCAGACGGGAGGCCAAGGACGGCTGCAGCCCTCCCCCAAAGCCCGTGCCCTGAGCCCCCCACCCTCTCCTGTCTTGGCTGCCTCCACCTACTGCCTCTCAGCCCCTCCGCCTCCCCCGTGTTTGCACATCGTGGGTGCTCAGCGAATGTTTAGATGAATGAATGCGTGTACCGAGCTTGTGGTGCCCTGCGGCCCTTGTTCTAATCCCAGTGCTACCACTTATTTGCTTTTGGTGCCGGGCAGGTGGCGATTATTCTCTCTGCGCCTCTGTCCCTTGCCCCTAAAATGGGACGGTACGGGTCCCTGCCTCAGATGGTCACTAGAAGGATTTGTTAAAAACCAACTGAATAAATTTGTAGATCTAATTAGCTTTATTAAGCGATTTGAGGGAAGTATGAAGAAACAAAACGAAGTCGCTATGGTCCAGCTGACAGGAATCGGAGTGGGCTGCAACACGAGGAGACGACTTCACTCTAACCAGCCTGGGAACTTACACTTCTGAACTGTCCGGTTGTGCGTCGATGCCTGGAGATGCATCAGGTGAGCTCGGGGATGCTCCGCAGCAGGCTGACGAGCTCGGCGACGGCAGTAACCAGGCGGAACGGTCTGATCGTGAATCCCTAACCGGGCGGGCCACGGCACGGTCACATCCGGGTCTAGAGCTTCCTTAGCAAAAGCCGAGCTTCGCCTTGAGTCGAGTCCATAGTCTTCGTGCATCCAGGATAACACACCTCTGAACGGTCAGAGTAATTTTTTCCCCAGCCCTGTCGAAGGCACAACAATTGGCACCGGAGTTAAGAAGGGCCCGTTTGGGACCCTGGTTGTAGGAGCCCCGTAGGAGCCCCGCAGCATCCCCGGCTGCGCTTTTCCTTGCCCTGTAGCTTAGAATAGATTGTCCCCGGCGGCTTGACCCAGAGCTTGGAACGTCCCCTGCCATAGAAAGTGGCCCCGAAACTTGCTATGAACGCCCCTGTACTTACTGATCGCAATCCTTCCGGTCTAGCATTCTTTCTAGAATGCTCCTGTCTTTGTTCCGGGGTCACTGATGCCTCCGGAGGACCACATTGCCAGAAGGACGGCCCCGTGAAGCACAGCAGACCCCTGGAACCGTCACGTAGCCCCTGGGACAATGTCCGGACTGAGAAGGCAAGGCAGTGTTTGAAGATGCTCGCCCGCTGCCTCCTCGGGTCCCAGGTGCTCCGCATAAACGCGTATTCTAAATACCCCATCGCCTGTGTCCGTCTGTTGCCTGGGGGCACAGGCAGCACAGGCCCCAGACTCTGTCGCCCGCCCTCCAGTTTCAAGCGCACGAGCATGAGACCAGGGAGGTCCTCACTGCCATCTCGTCCCCCGCACACCACCTCCATGTGCCAGGAGCGTTAAATGTTAGCTCTCCCGTCCCCATCCATGTAGAAGAAGTGTCTGTCTCTCCATCTGCTTTTCACCCAATCCCAGAGACGTCCGGCTTTGCTTTCTCCCACCTCCTTAATGCATCACAGATGCGTTTCCTGTAACCTTATTCACGTTTTCACCTTTGATTCTAAATGTGTAAAATCAGCCGCGAAACTGCCATTCTCCGGAGCATTTTCTCTGTCCGTTGAGATCTTGCTTCTGGGCGTGGCCTCAAAAATTTGACGCAAATAAATTCTTATGAAAGTTTTCTATAGGTTTGGACATCTGTTCGTCATCAAACCCTATAGACAACCCTCTGAAAAACTTAGGAGCGGATGTTCAGGCCACCAGACATCTCAGGGCCTGCCATGTCGGACCCATCCAGAGGCTAAGAAGGCAGGACTGACTCCTCAAGAATGTGCTTTTTACTATTAAAAACTCTCAGCATCTCTTCTCTTTGGAACACCCCGATATTACCCGGTGGTGTTTCTCAAGCTGTGATTCGCTTAAGACCCTTGGCTATGACTTGGCTGTTTAATTCTTGTGAAGCCTCCTGGTTCATTCACGCCTGGTCGACAGATTCATGCATCGGACGACACCCCATGATAGCAGCTAGATGTGTGCTCCAATGAGTTGTACTAAACAGAAGGTTTTTACAGGCAGAAACGGGGTGTCTAGGAAATTAAGACGATCAATTATTTTAGGCAAGAATTAGGCAGATGACCTCATTGGCGTTGATCAAGAAATTTCGGGCCGATTGCTTTAAAATTACATTCCTGAGAAAGGCCGAAAGTGCAGTTAGGTTTGTTATTAAGTTTTGGTTTGGTGACTTGACTTTGCAAAAGTAACCCCATTTTGGCATTTTTTTTTTTTTAAATCGATTAATGAGTGAAGGTAGTGGGACTAGTTCCAAGGTACCTGGGCCCCTGGACTACCACGTGGAAGGCTACCTGCCCACCACGTGAGCTTAGAACAGAGCCTGGCCCACAGCCAGTGTTCAAAGAGAAAAAACACCATGCTCCAGGCTTCTGTCATCATATCTACCTGCATGACCCATGCGACACTGGCCTCTGTGCTCCTGACCCCTCACCTGTATTCTTTTTTCTTCCACAGATGCAGCCGCCGTGCCCTGGACTTTCTCAGCACCAGAAATAGCCCTGCCCCCAACTGGCTCCGAGCATGCCACTTTGGGCCCAACAAGCCCTTCCTCTGAGCTTAGGGCTCTCCACTAAAACCCTCCCTGCCTACAATTTCCTGACTCCTTTCTACCTTCCACTCGTGGCCTTAGCGGTCTGTCCCCTCCAGCCCTCACTTCTCCCCATCCCCAGTGTAAATTCCACCCCCTCACACATACACTTGCTCCCCACCCCTGCCCGGCAGAGACACTTCCACTATTCGGGCACGGAGGATGGCCACATTCATTCCCAGCCCCCCACCCCTTTGTAAAAAGGGGCTGGGGCCACATGACCCCTTCCATAGGTCACTTCTCCCTCCTGGGAGGGCCCTGCTGCCCTCCCATGTCCCCGTGTCTGACTGGCAGCAAAGGATCAAGGGAAGAAGCTGGGCCAGCAGCATGAGTTCTAAGGTCCCTGCGTCCCTGGATCACCCCATGGAAGGCGACCTGCCACTACATGAGGGGACTACCCCATGAACAGAGGTTATACGTGTCCCTTCAGGGCCAAGGAGAATAAATATCTGGTAGGCTCTTCCCCTCCCATGGTGACCCAGGGGGCTGACGGTGAAGACAACGGCATCATGAGGAGCAGGGTGAATCCCAGAGTCACCACGTGGGGGAGAGAAGGCTGGGCCGGAACACCCGCCAGGATCGCGTGCGGGCCAGGGCCACGCTTTATGGTGTGTAGCTGCTGCGCTCCGGGGGCATTTGTTCCAGCAGTTCGCCTTCCTCTGCTGCACGCACCTGGCGAAGCCCCACCTGCGGGAACCCAGCCGGCTCCTTTTCACCCGTCCTTCTCGACTGCCACTGAAAAGCTGATGTTCCTGAAGAACAGCTCTAAACTGGTTCGACTGGTTTTCCTTTACATTTATGACCGTGAGCCAAGCGGGGGCCTCCTACTGCCTGACCACCCGTCTCAGGAACTGGGTCCTCATCTGAGATGACCACTTTGGCCATCTTCAACGTTTCTAAGTGTGTCGTTCAGTAGCGTTAAGTAAATTCCCTTTGTCCTGCAACCAAACCGAGACTGTCCCCGTTAAACGGCAACTCCCCGTCCCCTCCTCTCTGGCCACCACGGCTCTGGCACCTGGTTCCTCCCTTGGCTCCTTCTTCGAAGCGGGTGCTACCATCCCTCCCTGCTCCCCACCCCCAGCCTCCTTCCCCCAAAGAAAGAAATGCCATTCCTATAAAAAACAAAGCTCCTTTTTTTTTTTTTAAATTAAAAAAGTTTTTTTTCTTGATCCAAAAATTAATAGAAAAGTTGGCAAATACTAAAAAAAAAAAAAATCCTATCAGGCGGAGATCGCCGTGGCCACTGGCGGTTCGCTTATTTCCCGATCTCTCTGTGTCAATGGCTTTCGGATAATTTTGTATCCCTTTTTTTTATTTCTTAAAATTATGTTGTCCCATCAACAACAGTCAATTAACAGATGGGCAGAGGGACAGAGAGCCGCTAAGGCAGTTAATGGTGGCATCCGGGTGGAACGTACGTGGGAGTCATTGAACGACTCTTCCCATTTTCTGTAGGTTTGGAATTTTTCGTAACGAATTGTGGAGATATGATTGGACTGTGAACACACACGTATCTTGGGAACCCATAATTACACTGCTGGATATGTGCCGAGGGTTATGTCCACCGACAGACGTGCGTGAACGATGCCTACCAGCCTCGAATAGGAAACACCCAAATGCCCAGCGTGAGTAGGATGCACACAAATCCTGCCATTCCCTTTCGGATTCCCCAAGGCCGGCGGGGGCTACCCGCCCCTTCGGTCCCCCAGCTTTTCCGACGGTTTTGCAAGCCCCTTCGTGCCTGGGTTCGATCCCTCTGCTTTGAATCCTGTTTTCCTGGCTGACTCTTGCCTGAGACAAAACCCGATGAGGAAGGTCCTGCTCTCAGAACAGAAAAACGGGCGTTCGAAACCCGGCTCTGCCAGTTCTGTGGAGCTGCGGTTTTTCTTGTTTCCTCGTTTAGAACACGCAGAGGTGAGGAGAAATCGAGGTAGCACATGGAACAGTCAAGCCCAGCACCTAGACTTAGGTGACAGCTGACAATTAGTTGTCATTATTATCATTCCCATTTAGGAGATGAGGAAAGCGAGGCTCAAAGAGGTGACATTATTTGCCCCAAATCACACAGCCAGGTGGTGGTGGGGTCCAGATTTAAACCCAGGAGCCGAGGCCTCTAGCACCCCCGTCTTCCCAGCTGTGCCTCAGGCCTTACAATACTCAGCAAGCCTGGTGTGGGTCAGGGTCCCTGGGGAGCTGGGGGCAGCCTGCCGCCACTCTCTCCTGGGGCTGCCTGCCAAGTGGAGCAGCGGGTGGCCCAGGCCCAGGCCAGTCACCTCGCAGTCTGGGCAGGGCTGTCCCAGTCCTGTGCACTTCACAAGGCAGGGGTCAGAGCCCGCTGTTAACAGATGCTTGGAACAGGGCCCGGTCACAGAAAATCGGTGACCGGGCTGGCCTCTGGTGTCCCAATTCCAGGACAGCAGCAGGTGTCAAAGGCCTGGAGGATGTATCTGGGGCGCGGGCTGAGGCACCCGGGGTTGTGACCACCCTCGGCCCTCAGTGGCTTTGCCTTGGGGCGGCAAGAAGGCGGGTGGCAGCTCCAGGCTCACGTTTCACCGGTGAAGCAGCCCCAGTGGAGGGAGCTCCCCGGGCCTCAGAATCCCAGCGGAAGTCCCAAAGGTGCCTTCTGTTGGCCCCGCTTGACCGTCTGTCCATCCCTGGACGGGTCACAGTGCCCTGGGGGACGTGCCCTCTGATTATCCAGCCTGCGGTCAGGCTGGGGAGGCTGGTCCACCTCAAGCTACATGGAAGTGGCCTTTTCCAAAGAAGGGGACTGGCCTCCAGGATGCGGACGTAGCGAACGACCACGACGAGGGAACCGTGGCCCGAGCCTGTCACTGGTCGCAGCCCTGCTGACAGTGGCTGCGCTTTCTCCTTCACCTCCTCCACCAGGGGGCTGGGCGGACTTTGGAGGTAGCGGCAGGGACACACAGGACAGCTGGCCCTGGGCGGAGGTCCAGGAAGCCCCGGAGGAAGGAACGTCCTCTCGGGGGAGGGGAGCACTCGGTTTCCTCCGCCCACTCAAACTCTGAGTGCCCAGGCCCGCCTCCATCGGGGAGGTGGGGGTTCCGTCTAGGGCTTCCTCCCACATCCAGGACCTGGGGCTCACGGAGAGAAGGTCAAATGCCAGGCCCCACGCCAAGCCCGTTAGAGCGGCTGCCTCGTTTAATCCTCACCAGAGCTGCACGAGCTCCCACTTCACAGACGAGGACACTGAGGCTCAGAAGATGTTACAGCCAGCAAGCGGCCGAGCCCAGGCCTACCTGCTCCCAGAGCCCGCGTTCCGAGACTCTACGACGCACCTCTGTTTTCTTTTGAAATATCATCGATACGTGGTTAAAGCAGCACCTCCCTAGTGGTTAAACGAGGTAGTGTCAGGCCAAGGACCGCCTGAGACCTCAGCTCTCAGCCCAGGGAGGGGGCTGCGGTGAAGGAGCAGGCCAGCGGCGGGCGGGTGGGGGCGCCTCCCCTCTGAGGCGGTGGGCGTGGGGGGCAGCAGGCCTTGTCCACCTCCATGGCCCAATTCCTCCTCCCTCAAAACCCAGCTCGAAGGACACTTCCCGTGAGAAGCCTTTTCTGCTCTGCCTGTCCCCCTCCCAGGATGCTTCCTCTGTGTCCCTTGTCCTTGGGCTTTCCTCATCAGAGCCCCAACCAAAGTCTGTCTGTCTGTCAGGCTGGGGACAAGGAGCCCACAGGGACAGCAGGTTCCCTGGTGCCCAGTGTAGATCACGGCACAGAGTGGACGCACAGCAAACACCCACCCACGAATGAATGCATGAGGGAGCGAATGAATGCATCGAGTCACAGACCGAGCAGCCCTGCGGACAGCCCCGGGGAGCGGTGGCAGCAGGAGCTGGGCCGAGCTGCGGGGGGACAGAGTCCAGTTCTGGCCAGAGTCCAAGGCCAGCTTATCTTCACGGGCTGCTCTCAGCCCAGCTGACGCGAGGGCCTTGGGAAGCCATGTGGCACTGCGGAGCTGTCGCCCTGGCTGCAGCAGTTGGGAACGCCGCCCGGCCTGCGGCCCCGTCGCGCCCCGGCTCGCCGGCACGGCAGCCCGGTCTGCCGCTTCCCTGACCATGGGCTGGGTGCCCGGCGGCCGCACGGCGTCCTCACTGTGCCCGCCGTCCACAGGGCACAGAGGGTGCAGCTTCGGAACTCGTGGCGCTGGCCTCGAGCACCACCTGGGTGGGCGGCCAGGCTGGCGGGGCGCGGGGGCTGCCCCCAGGCCCCTCGTCCCCCGCTGGGCATCCTGCAAGCCCGCCCCCTCTTATTCCGCGTCTAAGTGGCCCCGAGGGTGCCCTGCTCGCTCTCGTGCCTCCAGCTTCGCTCCTCTTCAGAACACGTTTCCCTCCTCGCCCACAAGGCGGGCGGGCGGCCCGGAGGAGAGACGCTTGGGTCCTCGTGCCTGCTCTGCCCCTGCCCTACACACCCTGGACCCCTCGGTGGGCCTGTTGCACGCTCTGTATTTCCCGACTGGACAGAGGTGGACCTAGGAGGTTCCTTGAGGCTGGATGAGGCTGGGTGTGTGAGCTTAGTTCTCATGGGGCCCAGGCCTTGGGGCTGCGTGGGAACCTCAGGAGTGGGTCCTTGGGGCTGGGGAGGGTCTCACCCCTCTGCTCCCTGCTGCGGCTCCAGGGGCTAAAGGGAGTTGAACATTAACCTCCCTGATGAGTGGCTCCAGCTAAACAAACACACGTTATCACGTGTCAACAGCAGCTGCCTCACTGGCTAGGCTGCCCAAGTGGCCCTGCCTAAGCAAATGGCCTGCCACTGCCTGCCGGGGGAGCCGAGGCTGCCAGTGCTGCCTGAGTTCAAGTCTCGCCCGCCTCTGCTGCCTCCTGCTCACTGCTGACCACAGACAAGGCCCCGCCCTTCCCTGGGGTCGGTTTTCCTCCCTGACCTGGGACAGCTGGGTCACAGCTGGGCCTGGCCAGGGGGGAGGTTGGGGAGGTCCGTGCTGGTGCTGGGTCTGATCCAGTGAAGCCAGAGAAAAGCATGGCCTTTGGAATTAGAGTCCAGGAAATCAAAGTGACCAACAGCTCCTGAGCCCTCGCCCTGGCTCATGCGTCGCTATGCTGTTTTACCTAACCCTCCACGAGGTGGATGAGGACGAGGCTTCTCACACACGCCTAGTCAGGCATTTGCCACATGTTCTGGCTATTTCTGTATCTGCTATTTGCGAGCAGGTGGTCCAGAAAGATCCCTGCGGAAGTCAGGGGAGAACAGGGAGGGAGCAGTGTTCTCTGGTGAGCAGAGGAGGCATGGCTTGGCTGACAAAGCGGCATCAGCCAGTGGAAGAAAGAACTAGAATCATTTTCTGTCCGTGTCAACAGCGGAGACCGGCTCCAGCAGCCTGGCGTTTTGAACTTGGAATGAAGGTTGTGATTCAGGCCCTTTGAGCAGGGGTCAGCTGAGAGGTGAGAGGCAGAGAGAAGAGGCCCAGGAGGGTCGGGGGGACCATGCACAGACTGTTGAGGTGGCACATAGTGACGCCAGCTGACACTGCCAACGGGTGCCAGCCCGCATGAGAAGGCTCAGCTGGGTGCTGTCTCTTAATCCTTGACAATCCCAAGCTGAAGTGCTAGTATAAGGTCCGTTTCACAGGCGAGGACGGCGAGGTTGGAGCAGGAGGTGCTCTTTGTGCATGCTCACCCCAGGAAGGGCGGAAGGACCCAGGCCCAGCCCCAGGCAGCCCTGGAGCGGGGGATCAGGCCTGCGTCCCCCGCCCGCCGTGACCCCAGAGTGAGCCATTTCCTGGGTCCGCTCGGGCCCACTTGGAGGCTCAGTCCTTCACTCACCCTCCGACCCCAAGAAGAAAAATATTGTTTGCCTGGCAAGAGGAGGAAATGAATGTCATTCTGTTTGGTTTAGAGGACAGTGACTCCGTGAAAGGCCTCCTTCAGTCGGCCACAGGCTGGGAGAGAAGTTAGCGGCCTGCTTGTTCCTTGTCCCTTCCCAGGCAGCGTCTAAGTCGCCATCCCCAGTGCGGCCGATGTAACGAAATCAAAATTCTTAAACCTGTTGCCCAGGGCGTGAAACACAGGGTTAATAGTGGAAAGTAGAACTCGCTTCTGAAACACGAATCGACTTTCTGGGAATCGCACCCTGCTTCTCCTTCGCGTAAGCAGAGCTTCCGTGATCTGTCCCACGGCAGGACAACTGTCCCGGTGGCAGCCACAGCCATGTTTTAGGAGATGACGCAGAAGCCACCCGGTCAGGTTCGGCCTCTCCTTTGCAGCCCGATTACGTCTGCGTAAGGTCATCGTTAAAAGCAGCGTCCGGCAGCTGGCCAGGCTGGAGGGGACCTTGGACTTTTGCTTTTTGCTGTCTCCAGGCATTCTTGTGTTGGACTCGCTTTTTTCAGAGAACGAGCCCACACTCCTTGGCAGCCTGGCAAACATGGGCGGCACTTTGGCCCCCTTTCTGAGCCACCTGCATGTGTTTGACTAATGGGTGTGGGACACCTCACTTATCCGCCCAGCAACTTTTGGACAAGGTTCTCCCGGCCCCACGGGACTGCAGGGAAACGAGATTAGAAAAGCAGTGATTGCTATTTGTCTCCAGAGGGAATTCTTAGAAAACAGAGATTTCAGAATTAACCTGGCAAAGGTGGGGGTCTCGTGACTCGGGCTGGCAGAGCCTCGGAGCCGGATCTGGGCCTGACGTTTGGCTCCGCCAGTCTCCACAAGCTCGTGGCCCCAGGCAGGCTGGCACACGCATTCTCTGAGACACAGGTAGGAAGCTTTTACTCACCTCACCTGTGCTCACCTCACGAGGTGCCCCCCCCCACCCCGAGTAGGGTGTCTGTCTCAGATGTCTCCCGCATTTGTTCCACAGGCTCAGTTCCGGTCTGGCTGCCGGCATGGCTGCTTGGTCCCCAGGATTCACGGCGAAGGCGGCCTGCTGTCACTTTGGGTAACCTCAGTTCTGCCCGACATCTTGGTCTCAGAAACAGGACACGCCCCCAGACCTTCCTTGTCATTGAAAACGCAGCCCTTCCAAACTCCTGAGAGCCTACCCTCTGGCCGCAGCCTCCTGCCCTCCCTGCGTGCTTGTCTGGCTACTGCTCGGCTGTGCACTGGTCACAAGGGTGCCTCCAGGCCCCGAGCATTCCCATCTGCCCTGGCCCACTCAGGTCACAGGCTCCTCTTCCATTCCCTAACCTGCGTGCACTCCAGGGCTCTTCAGTCAAGCCCTCTTCTGCCCACTTGAGCCCTGTACCCTCCAGCCCTGCCATCTTCGGTGGCCCCCACCTAGCCGAGAGCCTCACATCCGTGCAGAGAAACGTTGCCACCAGCCTTGGCCCCCGGGGGTGCCTAGAGCACCAACTGGTACCTAGATGGTGTCCGGTAAAGATGTCCGTGATGAATCATGCTAGGCGTCCGTGGTTGTCCTGCTTTCTGTCTCAATTTCAAGTCCCCTTCATGCTCCTCCAGTGTTGGGGCCCCTCATCTCTTCCTCTCGGATGACTTGGCCTCCTACTTTACAAAACAGAACCCCTCCCGCTGGGACTGGCTCCCCAATGCATCCGCCACGTCTTCTCCCCTTATACCGAGGAAGGAGGGGACCTACGCCCCTCAGGCCGCCCCCCTCCCCCAGACTCAGTAACTCCTTCACGTCCCTTCTTGGAACTCATCCCTGTGGAAGCCTCCCATGTCCTGCTGTGGTTAGACCTGCTTGTCCCTTATTAAAACAAATTCCGCCCCCAGCCCCAAATGCACCTCCCCTCCCCGCTGTCATGCTTTGCTCCTTCACGGCCAGTTTTCTCCTCTTCCCCTTCTCTCCTCCACCGGTCTGGCTCCTCCTGGCAGGGCCGCCCCCCGGCTGTGCTCCCCTGGGTCGGTCACGAGATGGCCCACGTCCGTGCCTGTGTCGGCAGGGCCCTCTCTGTCCTCTTTCCCTAGGTCATCTCACTTGCTCTCATGCCACAAGGGAGACTCAAACCGTGCCCCTCAGCCCCGGCACCTAACACGTAAGAGGCGTTCAGCAAACATTAAGGACATGCGACTTCGCTCCTGCCGCTCAGGTCTCAGACTGGGAAACGCACCTGCGCGTGCCCCGCCAGCCCCCTGGTGTGCCCGGGCAGACCCAGCAACGCTCTGCCTGCCCTTGGCCGAGCGGACTCGGCTGGGTGGGTTCCCGCCACGTCGCCGTCTACCGCAACTTGGTAGAAAACTCACAAATCTGGCAAGAATAAAATATCTGGTGACACGTTGCACCCTCTCCTTTTTATAAAGCATTACCAAAGCCACCTCTGTGACATTGCCGTCCTTCTTCCGTCCTCCAGATTAGCAGGTTCCCAACTGTTTCCTCGAACAGAAGCTCAGTGCCCTGGGAGTGTGAGTGGAGCTGCAGGGAGTGGGGAGGGGGCAGCCTGGCTGGGAGACCCTGGCCCCCAAGCCTGCCCACCACACACCTGCCCCCTCCTGAAGAGTCAAACCCACCCCCAGGCCACATTAGGGAACAGGCGAAACTGGAGCTCTTGCATCGGGTCGGAGAAGGCTGGAGACCTTCTCGCCCGCCCTGGCGTGTTATAGTCACGCTTACAACCGCGGGGCCACGAGCGTGCCTGAGGTTGCAGCTTGCTTGCACCTTGCTCTGAGTGCTACTGGGCTCTGCAGCAAACATGATGGCATGCGGTGACAGGGTGCTGGCATTTGGGAAACAAATCACATGAGGGCTCTGGGTAGCAGGCGGCAAGCGAGCTGTCAGTGGTTTTTAGCAATGAGTGACTCACTTCAGAGGACAGGAAGCCTGAGACCCAACGAGAGGCCTGAGTACTTGGCAGGCGTGCCCCTGTTAGCCTTTTTCACACTGGGAACAAAGTTCGGATGGACATTTCAATGAACCAGGATGTCAGTGCTTGTCAGTCTGGTCTGCACCACCCACCCCAACCACTTCAAGAGTGGGTGCAGCTCATCCTGAAGCTTAACTGGCCACGGGATCCGGTGTCCACACTGACTTCTGGTGCTAGAAAGACGAGATCTGGGGATTAGCAGCTTGCCCAGGGTCACTCGGTTGCAGGGCTGGGCAAACTCAGGTTTCCTGACTCCTAAGCCAGTCCTATTTCCTCTTCCTAGGTTTTGCTGCAGTAAGTGGGAGAAAGGACCCACGCCAGTTCTAAATGGGCCAGCTCTGTCCGGTTCAGTGAGGAAAAAATCGAGTGATCAGGATCCACCAAATAATTGCATTGCAAAAGCCTTCTCGCGGTCAAGGGCTAAGAGCATGTCGTTGAAAAGCACCCGCCTCGTTGAGGGAAGATTTAGTTCTTCCCCCCAATTCTTTTACTGAGCGGCAAACGGGTCTTTTAAAACAGAAGCAAAAAGAGACCAGGGCACCGAGAATGCAACTCTCAGAGATATGTGAAAACTTTAGGAGCTCTGATTTTACGGATTCTACTTTAAATGAAAACCTCGTGGGAGAAAATCATCACCCTGACCTTTTGTTCTCGGATACAGCGAACACTGGCCAAACGGTTTTAATTTCCGAATTTATTAAAATGATTAACCTCAATACTGCAAGTGCATGTACAAAATATTTGTAAAAAATGTTTTTAATGAAACGTTAAAGAACTTACCTCGAATGCTGAAAAAGTCCTTTTTTTTTCCATTCTTTCAGTACAAGGAATACATTGTATCTCAAAAGTATTACAACTCAGCAAAACAATTTAAAACAGTAGTTTGAAAAATGATTGAAAATCGAATACTTTACATATATTTCTACGATCATCTCCTAATTCTTACAATGCCAAAGTCTTTACCAATCATTGCATAAGCTTGAGCTGAAAGTTTTACTGAATGAAAGTTTTATTGACCTCTTCCGAGCGGTCGCCGGTGTGTGGGTTTCGCCATGGCGCACGGCGACGTCCTGCAGCAGAGCTGGGGCAGCTCCGAGGCCCTACCCTTAAAAACGGAAATCGGGGTCCCTGGAAGGCGTCGGCAGCGGCCGCACGCGCGTGTGCACGCCGGACTCCCGAGGCAGTGACTGCTACCGAGTGTCACCGCTCAGACCCACGGGAAGGCCGGCCTCAAAGGGCAAGGCCGCAACAACGTTAGAACGAACATCATAAATAAGTTACTAAAGGGAAGCTTAAAAATGGAGAAAAGTGGGAAATGCGCAATTTTATTACTTTTTCCTTAAGAGTGAAATTCCTGAAATGGCTATTGTCGGTGTTCCAAGGAATCGTTCAAGAGATGGTCTCTGACCCTCTACGGAACCGCCAGGCCGAGGCGGGAAGGAGAGGTGGCCCTCTGCCCTCGGGCCCCGTCCGGACACAGGGTCTACGCTCGGCTCTCCTCGGTGGCGCGAGTCTCACTTCTCCTACACGGGGACACCGTGAGGCCTGGTCGTGGTCCGTAACGTGCTCTGAGTGCCTCGGAGCACTTCGCGGGCGAGGACTCGAGACGGAGCACGGCGGGCGGGGGTGTGTGTGCAAGGACGTCGCCCGCGCTTGCACTCGGTCCCTGAGGGTTGGACCGCACCGTGACCAACAGGGGACGACGCGACACTGCCGAAGGAGCTCCCCGGAGAACGCGAGGAGGAAGCATACCCTGAACTCAACAGACCTTTGGGGGTGCTATGAACTGCTGCTTGGAACCTCCCGGCAGCTGTGTCGCGGAGCTGAATCCGGAAGCCGGCAGGGACCGACCGCGGCAGTGAGCACGGCGGGTCCCTCCGCCCGACTTCTCGTGACCCGCAGATTCCTTCTGGTATTTTAAAACGTGGGCTACTTTTCTATGGACGCTACGTGGATCCCCCAAAATTGGTTTTACTCAGGAACACTGTATGTCTGGAGGTACGCGGACACATTTCCCAGAAATGAGAGACCCACTGGCGTCGAACACCTGTTACAGATTTATATCCCCCCAATTCTTTGTCTGATGATTTGTGAAACAATCCAGAGGAATGAAAAAATTGGTACTGAACATAAAGTAGCAACCAAAATTTTGCTCATTAAGTTACTTAAAATTAATTTCTCTTCTCAAAGTGCTTCAAAAAAAAATTAAATCTGACTCTTCTTTTAACTGATAATATAGTCAACAACTCTTTGATATTTTCATACATTAACATAAGCCAAGAACTCCCACTGATGCAGTGCTTAAAACTATATATTTATAATTTCCTATTTTATTGGCATGAATATTTCTAAACTTAAAAACCTTCCTGGTAAGTTCTTTTAATTTCTTAGGACAAAAATTTCTCACCACACACAGATATTTACAACATATACATTGTTTTCAGTTCTTTACATTGAATTTCAAAGACAACATTTTTATAGGTTACCACAGAACAAAAGCTGTGACTCATGTTTTTATTTCATAAACTATTATAAGTTAAAGTGAATAGAGTTTTAATATTCCTTGTAGCATTTTACAAGTGCAACAGAAAACTTGAAGACCCAAATTAAGATAGCTGTAGTTCATTAGATAAATGTTGCTTGTTGTCATCACATTGTTCACAGCAAATTTTTGAAAAAATAAGCACCAATCATTCTTGCAAAGAACAATTTTATCTAAAAGGATTGAAAAGTGTTAAATACAAGGTCTTTAATTTACATGACAAGCAATAAATACGCTGCATCGAAACTCATCCTGCACACTGCCACCCTTGTACAGAGAACGTACTGAAAAGTTAGCTGTCACGCTTGTAATTGTACTTTTTTTTTTTTTTTTTTAAAGAAAACCGATCTGACTCCCGACCGATGGTTTGCTATGTAACCAAGGCCACAAACAGGACACCTGGGCCAGCAAACAGTGTGAAACTGACAAAACTCCAAGGGGGAAACATCTAGCGAATAAATCAAAAAGCCAAAGATCATTGCTGGTGATATTAGCATATACTAGGAAACCTTAATATGCTGCCACTATGATTTCTTTTGAATTATTTAGTCATATATTAAAGAGCCGGCTGATGCTCTTAGGTTAAAAAAAATTGTGTAGCCACATTATTGTTTTCAACGTCCTGGGTGGAAAGTTGCTATCGCTGTACAGTTTTGCTTGAGCCTTTATTTTACAACGGGGCTTTCCCTCTAACTCGGAATTGCACGTAAGAAGGCTATTTAAAAAGTACAATAAAAATCTGCACAAATCAGACTTAAGAAGAGTCAGTACGCTGTACACTTTCTACAGTATTACGCTGTTACGTGAAGAAACGAGAGAAGTGCTGCCGCTAAAACGTTTCGGTTGAGGAATAATCGACTGGAATTTTTTATTTCTTTAAAGTAGTTATCCCCGGTCGAATTAAGACCGAGAGCTTACGCGTTAAGCCTCAAAGACTGATCTTCTCTTCTCCTGGAAGAAATGTCAATATCTATAGAGTCCTTCCCAACTATCAGCCTCAATCGCTTGGCCGGAGGAAGAGGAATAAAATCATCTTCAAAGTCATCATCATAGTCCTCCCCCTCCCCCTCCCCCCCGGAAGAGGAGGAGTCACCTGTACTTTCTTCCTCGTACTGACTGTAGTCGTCGACTTCCATGCGGGACTCCAGCAGGGACAGAGGGTCGCTACAGCACACCCCGTTTTCATGAAGCCCCTCTGGGTATGCACCCCTACCCTCCTCGTCCCGCTTTAGCTGGATTTTCAATTTTGTGGAACTACTGCCTGATCCTGAGTTAAATCCATTATTGAGCTTTGCTACATAGAGATTATTATCATTTTCGTGGTCTTTACTTAACTTGATGCTTATTTTTGAAGAATTCACCCCGTCGTTCTCTGGGTCGTTGGTCTTGCTGCTGCTGTCGTGACGCCTGCGAAGAGTCAATTTGGGGATCCCGGAGTTGTTTTCCAGGATCAGCTGCGCGTCGTACCTTGTGATCCGCCTCTTCTTTTTACTCTTTGCAGTTCTGCAGCCGTCTCTTGCTCTGAAGCTCTCCGCTGCCACGACGGAGCCGTCAACGGGGCAAGGGGCCCAGTCCCCGTAGCTCCCGGGCGAGCCCTCCGCGCCGCTGTGCCCGCCCTGGGCGGGGTGGGACATCGCATCTGGCCCCGCCCCGGCCCCTCCTGGGGAAGCGTGCAGCGGGGTGGGCTCCTCTGCTTTGGCCAACTGCCTCACAAGTTTTCCTTGTCGTGACTTCTTTTTTGCAATGCTGTTGTCACTCTTAGGACACTTTGCTTCCCTGATTTGGGCAGTGTCGTGAGCCAGTTCTTCATCCTGCACCGTAGGAGCTGGCTGCTCGCCACCATCCGGGCGAGCTTCCGCCAAGCTGTCTTTACAGCCGTCCAACGTATTTGGTTCAAGCTTGATGTCAGAGGTCTCCTTCGAATCCATTCGTGTCCTCGCGGACCGCCTGGTTGTGTATGTGCTGGGGGCGCCCTCCCCGTGGGGGGCACCTTGCCCAGCGCTCTGTTTGTGCTCTCTTGCTGCGTGTCTGGTTAAGCACCCACTGGCCACTGCGGCTTGTGCTGGTCCCTCCGGCTCCTTATCTTTTTTGATGGGCAAATTTTTATACAGAACGACTTTAGGCTCCTTCAGTACTAAGTTTCCCATCTCGAGTTTTCTCGAAGCACTCTTCTGCTCCAGCCGTTTGCAATGATTTCTTAATTTTATCTTAGAGAGTAAAGGCTTTGCAGGCTTTTTCGGTTTCTTTGGTACCCTGGAATTATTTACATGAGTTAGCTTAGATGAGGTAGAGTTGGAAGAAGCTGGGATTCTGGACATAGACTGCCTCGGTAATGTTCTGCTCTTGCTGGTCTTTTTCACACCAACTGAAGATTTGCGGCTAGAAGCTGCAGTTAAAAAACAAAAAACAAAAACAAAAACAAAGCAAAGATGAGAAGCGGCCTTGGTAACCCTGTAAGGTTCAACAAAACTATGCCCCAAACCAGACTCGGCCCTGAAATGTTTGGATTATACACACATATGGCAGACAGACCCCCAGCTCGGCTTCCAGCACATAAGCCGTTTTCCTTTATGTTCTCTTTCTAATTTCTGCCTCTAATTTATGGAGCATCTATACATTTGCGAGGTTCAATAATTTGGTGATTAAAAGAGCTCTTAGCACAGCATGCACCTAGATTTCACTCTAAGCTTGTCTTTATCATGATACTGGTCTAAACTAAGGATTTCTTTTCCTGGTTTAGTATTTTTACCATATAAAAGATTTGAAGCGGAGTAAAAATCATAGTTTTCTTTCACAAATTCTTCTTAAAATAATCACTTTAAATAGGTTTCTTAAGTCCACTACTCATTAACTCAAAGTGAGCCTGTTACTTGACCAGAAAAGAGAACAGAAATACTTCACTAAGAGACAAATTCTCTCATGCTGGTTTCAAACAAGAAAAAGCGATCCTAAGAACCACACACTGTTATTCCCAACAGACACTCGCCCAGAAGGAACTGCACTATTTAAAGCCGCCCCTTCGACACTCTGAGGACCAGCGGAACTTGCTGGGCCCTGTCCCTCCCGTGACTGCCAGCTGCCAACGATCCGACTGCAAAGGGGAAGCGGCACGCGGCCAGAATGACGCAGGACCCCGGGGCTCCCGCCTCCTCCCTCCGGACAAGGATACAGGACGGCTGTGGTGGCCCTACTGTGATCAACCCCTGCGAACTGATGTCCAAAAGGCTTCTCTATGACGCAAGTTCCCGCTGCTCCCACAGTGAGCCTCTGGCCTCGCCACCGACTTTCTGCCATCTTTGCTTTTCTCTGCATTTACACTTGGACCTTTATTTATAGTGTTTTATGAGTCAATTTCTCAGTTAGTTCCCCGCATTCCCCACCTGAAAACCCCTTCCTCATCGAAATATCCCTTTAAATCATTCACCAGGGAAGCTGAGATGGGCAAATAATCACCATCTCTCACAAGAAAACAGGGAAGAAATAAATAAATAAATGTGGGCAAGCCCAGCACGCTGCCCGACAAAGACTGCCACACACTACATGCTTGAGGGTTGCCACGGTGACTGCTGTTCCTTCTGCATGGCTAAGCAAGTAAGTCTCTATTAGTTAAATTTTATTCAGAGGAACAAGAATGGCTCCTCGTTTTGGCATTCCAAAAAGATCAAACGACCAAGAACGGAAGGCTCTGTGCTCAAGGAGAGTTGCCCATAAACGGCTCTGAGGTACCAAAACCAGCAGGATTCCCAGGAACAAGATCCCCCAAATGAACCAACACGCTTCCGTGTGGGCTGTTACCAAGAAGGCCACTCGTTTTGTGAATAGTAGCAGTAGCAAAGTTTAGATGCCACTCGATTCGAGAATAATGAACTGGAATTATACAGAAAGCCTGCTCGAAATTATTTTTTAAATTTAAGAATATTCAGGGCAGGTCTTTTGCTAGTCTTCCTTCTGCTTACAAGGCTGCCTTCAGGTGACTGAGTTCACGTGCCTACTGATGTAAACGCACACCGGTGTCTGTGCTCGGCTTTCTCAGACGTGGCTACGATGGTCCTTTGCTCGGCCTGTGACTCTTCAAGGACCATTCCATTACCAAGCTTAGTGGTTCTCAACCTTCTTTGTCCTTCTTCCATCCACGCTCCTTTCGTCCCTGCCATCAGCCCTACATGACGATCACGTATACTTTGTAATCTTAACAGCAATCCCCAAAATCTGGATCCAGCCTGTCCCTCTGATGAGATGACCTCTGCCAATCTCTCTGACCACCTCCTGGTCACAAAACCCAGTGAACACTTTTCAGCCCTTCTCTCTCTCTGCAAAATGTAACATTGCTAACTGCGCGTTTTCCTGGAAAACCCTCTCCCCCAGGCCGCCCATGAGCGCCCTCTTCCATCCGCCCGCGGAGTGCATTCCTCAGGCCACTGTCCGAGCCCCGGGGAAACCAGGTCTCGGGTGATGAGCATCCACTTCCCCATGGCCATCACCATCAACCTGCTGGCAGTTCCCGAACCACTTTCTCTGGCCCGATTCTCTCCGAAATTACAGATCCACACCGCCAAATGCCCACGGGCATCCAGATTACTCTGTCTCACGAGCCCAGCGAACATGCTGAAACGGAGCCCACCGCCAAGCCTCACGGCTGCTGCTCCTTCGAAGCTCTCCATCTTGGCCAGCACCACCGCCGCCTACCCAGCTGCCGAGCACACACTGGGAGGTCATCCCTGACGCTTGCTTTCCCTAACTGCCTCACACCATCGACCCCCGTGCCCTGTGCTGTCCACGCCTGCATGTCACCGCCACCGCCAACCTCCTGTCTGATCCACGCAACAGCTTCCAGCCTTTTCTCAGCTCTCCCGTCGCCTCCCCGACACCCCGTTCCTCACCACGGAGCCGGAATGACTTTCATGGTGCACTGTGTCATTTCTGGGGTTTAAACTTTTCAGCAACCTGACACCCTAAGAATAAAGTCCAAAACTTTAAACTATGATCACATCCTTCTTTCTACCTTCTAGTCCAGCCACGAGAAACGTGACTTACCCAAGTCCCAAACTCGTCCCCTCTGCTTTGACGATGCTTCACTTGGTCAACCTTTCATCTCCCTCTCAGGGAGGCTGTCAGGACTTCCTACACACCACAGGTTGCCCTCCTACGTCACTCATGACGCCTTGCTTGGACACTGGACTCGTTAGAGGAATCTCATTTTGGGGTGATTCGGATCTGGGCTCTCGCCCTTCCATCCCTCCTCCCAGTGGTCAGCTGACTGCCGTGAACCACTGTCCAAGCACTTTAGTTCGTGGGCTCAACAGCACAAAATATTGCACTGATGCTACGTATTGTTGCAACAGTGATTTCACTTACATGTTCGTATCTATCAGCGTATCCTCATTTTGTCTGAAAAGCATGATCTCATCAAAAGCCCAGCTAGAAGGTGTGTTTATCAAGTCACAGGTCAAACGAGACACAGACAAACCGGGCAAGAGAAGGACGAGGAAAGAGGCTGAGAGTGCCAAGGGCTCCTCACTGTCCACAGAAGTGCCACAGGATCTTCGAGGCACTTTGAGAATGTCAGCGACAGCGGGATAGAGGGAGACAGTGGCCACAGCGGCCACTATTAAGAGTTGATCAAGAGACTAAGGATTCTGACGTTAAGTGGAGGTAAGGTGTGCCTCTGGCCGCCATGGCTTCAGCACAAACACGCCACGGACTCTCCTCCCAGTGCCTGAGACAAAAACCAAATGCATAAACCTAGACGGCCATTTTAAGTGGAGAGAGATATTCTTAGCAGTTATCACGTAGCAGGTGCTGTGCACATGGCCAGATCAGTTCGCTCTCAAGCCTTGCCAGCACCACCTGAAGGGAGGGCTGTTACGGTGTGTGAGGACCGAGCTCCTGGGACTAGCGTGCCCAAGACGGTCTGTCTGGTGAGCGGCAGAAATGGGATCTGAACTTGGTCTATGATCAACTGCAAGTTTTTAAGAGCTCTATTATACTGCCTCTAAGGTACGCCACAGAATTACTATGGTGACAGGCCCAACTTATGGGTAAAGGACCCAGGCATGGCAATCATGGTCATTTCAGGGTTTCCTCAGTTACAAAGGGACCCTGCGTGGGCATCGAGAATTATGGCCAGACACAAGAGCAGCAAAATGTCATCAAAGCTCTCCGAGTGCCAGGGCTGTGTCTGCACGCTGTCCTGGGAAAGCCCCAGAAATGCATGGACATTATGAGCCACAGTGACATGAGGACTATTACACGGTGACACCCCCAGAACCTGAGGATCCAGAAAACCCTCAACAGACTTCAGAGACATCAGTTCATGGAGTTCACCAGGCACAGCAAGCAGCCTCCATCTTACGTGATCAGCACAGACTGGCAGTGGCTGCTGGAACGGGCTTCTGGAAAGGACTCGGAAGCAGCTCGTGGGCTCAGCAGGGGAGAACATTCAGATCAGACAGCGACATCTGTAACAGGCGACAGTGACCCAGCCCACTGCCTCTAGGACAGGTGCTTCTTAGGGTCAACTTGCTCCGAGTCTTCGAGGTCTTGCATTGACTTGTAGCATTCGTAGTGACTTATGTCCTACATCACAGTATTGACCATGGAGGGTGGCCCAGCCTCTGAGGCACTGGGGACCTAAAACCCAGCATCTTCCAATAATGGCATTATAATTCAGGCTTGAGTACTGAATTTGTGAACATGGCTTTCTTGTCTCCTCTCTCGGGATGTTAAACAGCCAAGATGTGACTCTCGCAACCTTTCAAAAGGGCATCTGCGTTGAAGAAAGAAGTCATCTTTCTTCTGACTAGGCAAAATGTTTCTTGAAAAAGGATATACATGCTGTTCAAAGCAAGCTGTTCCTGTCACTGCTGAATTCTAGACCAAATGCAGGGTAAACATGGCAGCCCCGCGTGGAGAAAGCACCCCGGAGCCACGCACACAACTCTCGTCCGCCTGCCTTGGGGGACGGGCTCAGGGAGCTCTGGCTTTGCTACCAGCTGCCGTTTCAAAAAGCCTTTCTTTCAAACAGGTAGAAGGACGTGGTCCAGACACAAACACCAAAAGAAATACAGCATAAAAGAATGCATGAAAGAGCCTGAGAAAACACTGCTGTGAACATGTCGAGTGTGCGCTGGCCTCGGAGGTGGAGTAAACCTGTAGCTCCCTTGGAGCACTGAGCCAGGTCTATCAACTGTCACACGACCCTCAGTTCATCTCAACATCCCGTGAATTACTCAGACGAGCACTCAACAGAAAGGCGAGCTGAACAGAGCAAGCACCCTCCATCAGCAGACACTGGTGAGTGCTGTACTTCCGTTCTGCCAGGCTAAGACTACGGCTCAGGGGGGTCCTGCTCCCGCCAAGCTGGAAATGGCATTCACAACCTGCTCTGCGTCACTGTGCACTTGTCCCGTCTCGGAACTAAGGTGCAAACTCCCTGAGGGAGAGCCCGAGTCTCTCGCATTTCTTTAATCTCTTAACTACGTTAATCTTTGGTTCATTAATACATATTACTAGGTGGTCACGCAGTACACTCGATACCTTCTAAAAATATCTGTATGCCAACCTTTGAAACTAGTGTACTGAGTTTAGTATCTACACGTCAGAAATAGTTAATGCATGAAAGCACAAACGCCCCCATGAACGTCACAGAGCCACTCAATGTGGACAGCAACACGCTGTCTCCACACACGGCTACTGGCACATTCCTATGTATACCTGTCCCTTGTACACGTTTATAAATGCGTTTCACAAGTCTCCAGTTTCACCAAGGAACCAGACTCAGAAAACGAACATTGATTATGCTGCGTTTATTATCAGAACCAACAGTCAACAGTGAATGATGGACTAACTGCTCTTTCTGTCCATTCTGGATGATATAAACTGGAGCGGGCACACAGGACCGCCTCACACTACAGAGGTCACGTTGGCCTCTGGCTCCCAGCAGCAGGCAGGTTCAGGAGCTCACGGTGGGGACATTCGCCATCCTGGGAGACACCTTCCCTTTTCTTTGGGATTTTCTGTGAGGGAGGGGAGCACCCACTGTTGGGCTGCAAATGTCTGAAGACAGGGAGGAGAGCCTAAAAGTCAGGTCTCGGGGGCACTCGGGTGCTGAGAGGGGCGTACGCACGTTTATGGGCCCAAACGGGCGCTCTGGGGACCACGATGTCAAACTTTAAAGCTTTATTCCTGTCAGGGACAAGTCAGACTAAAGAGCCTACTCCTTTAGCGGAACTAGAGAAAACTGGTGTCACCCGGACGGGAAACGGTAGCGATCAGAAAGGTCTGGGACTTCGAAGCTCCATAGACATGATGCGCTTCGCTGCTCGGTCAGGCTCAGGCGTTCTTCTCTCTGCTCTTTATTCTTCATTCTCTCCTTCTCCGGTCCCATTAGTTCGTGCCCCCACCCCACCCACAACTGGCACCTTAAATCTTGCTTCTTTCTCCTTTTCACCTCCCTTGCTACTTTTGGTAGTGGCTGATAGGTCACAGTACAGTGGCATTTAAAATGCTCCTTTATCATAATTCTGAGTCTGGTAACTGGCAGTTTAGTGAATTTGAAAAAAGCAAGTAACAAAAAGGTGGAAGCCTTGAAGCCAGATGTGAAGGACTCCCCAAGTCCACGACCCGCCCAGCACGGGCTAGGCATGGCCACGTGGGTGCCCATCTGACTCCACCCAGTCCTCTGTCTTCTTGCAGGACCTAACGACAGCATTATAGTGAAACTAAGACCTCGAAAATGTTTCTCTCAAACATATGACGACCCTGGAACATATGATGAAGAATTTAATGTCCAGTTATCAAGTATTCAAGAAAAGCAGACAATTCTGCCTAGAACACCATATTGAATCCGGGGTCGGGGTACAGTCCGCCTTTGTGCTCAAATAATTTCTAGAACCTTGCAGCACTGCTGAAGGGCAGGAGTCCCAGAGTTTCGATACTTAAAAGAGCAAAACTATCGAAGCATGCTTCAGTAAGCAAACTGTGTGGCAGCAAAAAAAAAAAAAAAAAAAAAAGATACGCTTATGGGAGCTCCCTTACTTACTTGCGTTGTTTTTTTCCTGAGTGGTGTCTGCATCAGTGTTAGAGCTGACAGATTGACTGTCTGAATTTTTGCTGCTGTCACCTAACTTTTTAAGCCTATTTAAGCGTTTATCTGTCTCTCTGAGTCCGTATTTACTGTTGATAACAGGAGCAGGCGCAGGCAGTCCCACTCTGGATTTAAAAGCACCAGTTCCCCGTCTGAAAGAGAAAACGGCAGACGTTAAGCGATGAACCCGTTACTCACAAGAACCTCGGCTGCTGAGGGCGACCGGCCACACCAGACCGACAGACGTGATGAACTGACGAGGTCTCAGTCATCACTGGGAATCTGCCGAGCCTAGGCCTCTCAAAACAAATTAAATATGCATACAAATTAACACACAAAAAAACTTCTTAAGACTTAAAATAGCAAAACAAATTGTTATGACTATTGTCAACTGTTAACTGCCCGTGAGAAACTATTGGATCCCGTAGAAATTCAAATGTAGGTAAAAATAAATTAATTCTTCAGTTTCAAAGCTGGTTGGTGCAACAGGTCTGAAGTGTAGCTTAAATAACCCACCTGTTAATTCTATTCTAGCTTTGTTCTGCACAACTTAATATTACACTACTGATCATTGAGAATTAAGGAATTGAAAAAAGAAACCAATTCCCATAAATTAAGTCATTACTTAGAACTTAACGTCAGATACGAACAAATCCTAATTGAAATTCTATATAAGGCTAGACTATATTAGTGAAACTCTGACTTTTGGAACATTAAAAACTGTTAAATATTTCAAGTTAGTGAACTAAACATAAATGACCATAATTAAGTCAAAAAATGTTACTAAAGATATTAAAAGACTTGCTTTTACCACTGGATAAGAATGATTTCTAACCTGCCTTAATTATTTATGTTTATATGAATTCTTCTGAGGTGAGGGTGCTTAATCAGCGGGTCCCTAAAGTTCCTTACTGAACCCAGCTTTGCAGATCTGTGCATTTGTTCAGTGTGCAAAAGAAAACTCTTATTCAGCTCTATTCAAAAGAATAAGTTAATTATATGTTAATAAAGTTTTAAAAAGAGCACTACATACTGTGTTTAAGAAGGGAGAAATCTCTCTGGCCAAAATTCCCTTCACTGACTTGCCTTTTATGAGCCTGTTACAGAGAAGCTATATAACAACAGCTTCTGAACTTGTGCTGAAATGGTGAACACCCTCCAGGAGGAAAGCAAACTGGCCCGCCATGAAATCCCGCGGCATCGATTTCTTTCAGAGTGTTCTCCCCCAAATAACCAGTTCCGTCTTTTGCAAAGGGACAATTCTATTTTCATTCCCCGCCCTCTCACCATTTACTGCCAGGGAGCACAGACCTAACCGTAATGCTGAAACTATTTTTGGTAAATAAAGTGAGCATTCTTGCTTTCTTCACCTTCCTAGAATGGATCTGGAATTCCATTTTTATTAACGATTTTGTCAAAACAACCACAAAAACTTACTGTGGGACCGCCTCGATTCTTTTTTCAAAAGGTGTTATTAGAAATCGCTGTAAAACCCTCTAGATAATCTTCACCAAGGCGGGCAGCCAGTTATACTCCACTCAACCCCAAAATACATTCGGAAAGTTAATTCATAAATCCTAAAGGCTTATTTCATCTCATGTGGGTTAAGAAAATAGTAAGTTATTTTCAGATATTCATGCTTTTTTACCACAACTTGTAACATTTCCGGTTCACTTCTAGAAAGATGATCCGTACTTAAAGCATGCTTAAACACAAAATGATTGTGCTAGAATTGTTTAATCTGGATATTAGTTTTTTGGGGGGTTTTAAAGTGACACTGCCATTCATCTGCTTCTCTACTTCCCGTCACGTCTTCTCTAGAACTTCTGCAAGTAATACGTGCTCACGCTGCTGCAGCAAGCGCAAAGGTCCCAGACCACAGACACCCATGGAGCAGAAGCTGACCTATTTCCCAACCTGAGCAGCACGGTGCCACGTGAAGCATCTGCCAGCACGTCAGCCTCAACCCCTTTCCTGGTCTACACGTCTATTTACACTGTTGTTGCTTTCTAGGGAAACAAAACCAATGAGATGATACCATGTGGTCACTTGGCCGCCAGCTTTATCATTACATCGTGAACGAATGAATGTGAACTGAACGTGTGTCTTGAAAGTTGTACTTTTTTACGTGGAATAAACTTTCCATAGCCAATCACTTCTTTTCACTGATCACTGAAACCTGTGGGGTATTTTGCGTTCGCTACCATGAGCTCTGCTGCGATACCGCTCCTAAGACCAAACCTTTCCTACCCAGTGCCCACACCGCTGCAGGATAGATTCTGCCATACGGGTCTGCCTGCCAGGTGAACAGGTGCACATTAACTTATTTTTAACAAATATTGCCAGATTACTTTCCTAAGAGGTTACAGCAATTCACAGCCCTGGAACTACTGGGTCTGCTTCTCCTTATCCCAATCAGCAGCACACAGTGCACCTCTTAAACTGTGCCAACTTGGTGGTGAAAATGAATGCCTGTTTTAATTTCCTTGTTTATGGCCATCATTTTCTTTGCAGCATCCGCCTCGCCTTTCTTTTCTACTGGAGTCTGTCTCTTCCTTATGAGTTTACGGGTCCTTTTTGGTACTATATTAACTCTCTGCCATGTACTTCCTTGACTTCAGTTTATCATTTGTCTCTGACTTGACTTTTAGCCATTCGAAAATTTTCATGTTCACCATTTCCTGTCTTAATTCTCGCAAAAGAATTCCACGACCCTAGGGTTAGACATATATTCTAAAAATTTTTTTTTAATTTAAATCTTTAAACCACTGGAATTTATCTTGTACACGGTGTGAGGTGGGGGGTTAGCTTGGTTTTCTTCCGGATACGTGATGACTTACAGCTGACCCTGAACATCGTGGGGATTGGGGCACCTTGTAGTCGAAAATCCACGAACAACTTAAGTCAGGTCCCCGCATGTGTGGGCTCCCAACAACGGAATGAAAGTATGTACACCAATGTCAGGCTTGCCTCTCTTTCAGGATCCTATTCATGCCCTCTTTCTGAGCAAATATCAAGTTTTGATCACAACTGTTTCATAGTAACTTTTAATATCTGTTAAGGCAAATCTCTAAGTATACTTTAAAAATTGTTTCTGGCTATGATCAAACGTGCTTTCATAGACGCTTTAACATAATTTGGCCCCTTATATTCTTTAGTCTCTTATTAGATTTTATTCCTCAAGTTTTCTAAAAATTTTGCAGTACTTACTTAGAAACGTATTTCAATTGCTATCGTTGTCAGGATGGTTATAGCCCAGAAAAATCCATCAAATGTATCCTAGACACTCGCCTGTGATATCAGCGCCTCTGTAAACATTCTGTCCACTCGCAACTCTTCACTGGGTCACCTCTTCTCGCCCTCAGCTCCCAGTATACTGTGTGTCCATGTCCCTTTTACTGCACTGCCCTCACAGCTGGCACTGTGTAGTCTTGTTTATCATGCATTTGCAGGCCTAACATAAGGTAACTAACTAGTCAGTTAACAGGGATGAACGACTGAATGAATTCCTTTGACTAGACTCATCCTCTCACCTAATTTCTGGAAAGGCAGAAACAATGGATGTCTCTGAGGATTTCAAGAATACGTGCAGTGAACCTTTATGTCAAAGTGCTCAAGTAGTCTGATGACAGCCATGCCTCCTGCGCCATGTTAGGCCTTTCCACTGAGAAAGGATTTGTACATACTTCTATTTATTGCTCACGCTAAGCCTGGGAGTAGGTGGGCTTACCCTATGTGGCCAGTGAGAAACTGAGATTCAATAACGAGAACTAATCTGCCCAAAGAATGTGACATGTGTGGTCCTGAACTAGTGACGCTGTTTCAGGGCGGGTGTGGAGGCCAGGGTGTGTGGTCGCGTTCTTCAGAACAGCCTTCAAAACCTTTTCAGTATATCATCTGCTCCATTCAATCATTCATTTACCAAATATTTATCAAAAACCTACCATCTGCCAAGTATTGCTTTGGATGCTGGGGATGCAGCGGTAAATAAAAAGGTAAAAATCTCTGCCTTATTAGAGCTTCTATTTTAATGAGAAAATAACCAAAAACCACAATGTAATTTTATAGCTAATATGTATTAACGGTGTGCTGTTCTACATGCTTTATGTGAAATAATATCCTCACGGCAATCCTATGAAATAGCTTTTAATGTTACCCCCACTTTACAGATGGGGTAAGTAAAGCACAAATGCAGCTCAGCTGCCCAAAGTCACACAGCTAATGAAATGCAGAGTCACAGGTTCCAACCCAGGCAGCCCTACTCCTGATCTCAGGCACCTAACTGCCACTTCACTGTGCCGTCTCTATGAGATGATTTTAAGCATCTTCAACTACATTTAAACTACTTCATGGATGAAATAGTCTTTTTGGGGACTGGTCTAAGATTTCACCAATGGTTAAACCATTTTCCATACAGAGAAAGATATATCGTATCCTCCCACCCCCCAGTACAGGGGGAGCCTCTGGCTATTCAGAAGAGGAAAACGGGGCCCTTAGAAAACCCGTCACTGCTCCGCGGCCTGGCTGGCTGGAGGCTGGGTGTCTGAAGCGTGCAAAGTAGTACTACAGCTCTCTTTGCTCATATTTACAGAAATCACACAGAGTGGAAAGAATGAGGGCTCTGACGTGAGGCTGCCCTGGGCTCAGAGGCGAAGTGGGCACACCGCTAGTTCTCCCTCGCACAGATGGCTGAGGAATGAACGGGTGAAAGCAGGTGTTCTGCACGGTGCAGGGTACGAGAAACGGGCTCAGCAAAGCCAGGGTCACTCTGCTGGGTAGCCTACGCCAGCCTGCGCCTAGGCAGCTTGTGGGGCTCCCTCTGCGAGCCTGTGTGCACGCGCGGGCCTGCTGAGGCCCATCTGGGGGATTTCTACATGGACTCCAAAATCTTGATGGGTCACACAAAGAGGTTCCTCCCTAAGTGACAGGACTTAGGAATTATGAAGACTATGTGCATTGGAACACAGGAATTCCAGACACAGCTTGGTAATACACGAGACAACTTCAGAATTTTCACGTGACTGTCAACAGCTGAACTTCACTTGCCAGTTTGGGGGCAACCCCACTCTGGCAGAGTGAGTGAGTGAGTGAGTGAGTGAGTGAGTGTGTGTGTGTGCGCGTGCGTAAGGTTTTCCTACTCTCTCCTTAAGCATATCTGAATTCTGATCCATTCACAGTAACAATAAGATTTTACACGGCCGGGTGCCAGCGCCCTGAACAGCTCTGCAGCCTCTGACGCTGTCCGTGCTCACTGCACTGGGTGCCATGCTGTGGACTGTAAGGACGACCCCTTTACATGCAAGGTAAGGAGACGATGTGATTTGCTACCCGCAATCATCTGGTGGTTAAAATAACGTAAAAGCCGAACATCGTACTCAATTACTTTACCTTTCGCAAGTGTAACACTCGCAGAACTCATTATTTTCTCCAAAAAACCCATCTCCATAATAACAAGAAATTTCTTCTCCAGGTTCAATATCTCTTAGAGCCTTCACACACGCTGTATCTCGACCAGTTGACACAAACTGAAATAAAATGCACTCACTGAGAAACTCGTACCTGAACAGGAACTAAATATTTGAGATAAAAAAATGTTATGCTTACCTTGCAGTTAGGTCTGCAATCTGAAAAATGTCCAAAAGATAAAGTCAATTAACTGTAGGTAAGATCTGAAACACGAACAATTACAGAAATCTGAAATAAGCTTTCCATGTAATTTTATAGCTTTTGATAGACGTTTAGGTCTCAAGTTAAACTACAGGAATACTTATTTTAATAAGTTCGTGGGAGAAAAAAAAATCACATTTCCAACCCTCCTTTAAGGGAAGATAAAGGTCTTGCTCAGTTTGATATGGTCATTGTCATTTTTAGCAGTACTGCTCAACACTAGTGCTAGCACCTGAGAAATGTCGCTTACCATGGTTTATAAATGCAGCAGGACCAAGCCAGAGCTGGGCACAGTTTTTCCTTGTGGAATACATGACACTGAAGTCGTTTTCTCCATGTCTAAGTAGCATGTTCTCCTCAATTTCTGAAAGTTCGGCAATACAACCCACCAGTAATTCTATTTTGTCATTTCGTTTCCTATTTAAAATATGTGATGTTAAAAATTACTAGTAATTATAAATAATAAGGCTTCTTTTAATATAATAAGCCTGTCCAATAAAAACCAAGAATTGAGAAGACCTAGCTATGCGTATCTTAGCTGATTCACTCGGCTCCCCACCTAGAAACCCCAGAGCCTTGTGCCACGGTCACTTGCGCAGCGGCCTTATCCGCACAGGAGGCTGGGAAGTCCCACAGGGTACAAGTGTGCTCTGTGCCTTTGCAGCACCGAGCACAGTGTCTTGCAAGCAGACAGGACTCCTGCTGCACTGATTTCGACTTGCTGACACTGGATGAAAGAGACAGGACAAGCAGTAGGAAAGGGTTACAAGGACCCAGAACTGGGGTGCCACCCGCTAGAGCAGCACCGCGCCCCAGACACGCAGTGCGAGCCAAGCACAGAACCTCCATTTTCTAGCAGCCACATTAAGAAAGGAAAAAGAAAACAGGTGAAATTATTTTTAGTAATGTATTTTAACCCAACATACCCCAAATACTGTTTCGGCAGGTAATCAGTATAAGCTATGTTAATGAAAAATATAATTTAATATAAAATCTAGCATTCATATGACAGCACTTCTCAATTCAGATGAGCCACATTTCAAGGGCTCAGTAGCCACATGTGGCTGGTGGCTACCATGCTAGACAGTGCAGCTCTAGAACCCAAGATGTCAAACTTCCACAGCCATCCACAACACACGGAACCACGGGAGCTGATGAGCAGGCCTGATGCCATCCCAAGAGAGACAACATACGCTCACGTACATCCCAGCTTGGGAGTGACGCTCTTTGCCCACTCCATTTCAGGCACCTGACGCTAAAATTTCTGCTACAGAAATATTGGGGTGGTATATGAGAGGGGTCTATGTGTTTCTTTTGGGAGAAAAGGTAGGAAAAGGCACTAGAGAGAAGGATATATAACCACATATCCTCTCTTTCACGTATGGCTGTTATCTCCCCTAGTGGGCGGGGCTCAACTTCACTCTTTTTATTTAAGCTGGGACATGGGTATTTTTTTAAGCAGACAATGCACTAGGAAGTTTCCACCTGTAAAATTCCTGAGATCATAGAGGCTTCACACTCAGCCTTTCTTCTAGGCCAGTAAAGGACTGACTCTGGAAGCAGGTTACCCGGCATGACGTCCCGAACCTTCCCGTAGCCCTGTCGCTGCGCAGGCATCCAGACTCAGTAAAAGGAAAACGAAAAGCACTGTGGCTTGCAGGGACGATCTGAGTCAACTCAGATCTAATTCCAGTCGATAAGGACGAATAAAGAATAATCGATAAAGCCCGGTCGCTGGGCCAGAGCGCTGACACTGGGCTGGCTCCTTTAGGGGGAGCTCTGGCTTCATTCCTTCCCACGACTTCCTCAGCATTTGAACAGTAATTTGAGAGAATTTTAAACAAAATTACTTTATGGATTTATACTAGCATAATAGTTACCACTCTTTTGTTGCAACTATTTTAGCTCCATTTTGTTCTGATGAGTATCTATTACAAGGCAATATTTCAAATCCACTGTCAGTTGCAAACATTCGCAAGTAAATGAACACCTAAAACGAAAAAAATAATTCACATTAACTTTATATTAGATTGCCTATCCTGCTAGACTTTTCCAGAATTATAAAAGCAAATCACCAACAACAATGTAAAAAAATTTAGATCGGTAAGTAACAAATTCTGTTGGTATTTTATAATTGCCCATATTGAGTAATGGCCTGGCTATGTTACTCTAAAAGTTCACAATGAATTTCACTTCTACATGACAGTTTTCTCCTTGGATAGTCATACAAATAATCTTGTATGTTATTAGGTTTTCACGTGATTAGTTTTACAAAAAACGGATTTAAAGTTCTGGTGTTTACTAAAATTTAGGCTTTAGTTTCCTTTATTCTTATCCAAACGGATAATCTTATAAAGAAACGTACATGTTCCTTGAATAACTTCTCCTGCATCTTGCTCTTGTTGAGAAAATAGTGCCGTGCCCATTCGCCTGAAGTCAAACATTTGAAAGCTTTCTCCAAGTGCTCATCTTTCTTAAAACGCTCAATTACTTCCTTTAGTTCTTCTTGTCTTCCTTTAATAGGCCGAAATCTGAAAATAAAAATCAAAACAATAACTTTAGTTACCTGCCATCACCTTTGGGCCACTGTTAAGAAGAGACCTTGAGAAAGAGGTAATCTAAAAACCACCAGACCTATAAAGGAGAATAAACAATAATCTTGATAATTACTACTCAAGTAATATTGATCACCGGGAAATATAATTTCTCTTTTTTCAAACTGCATTGTAATTATTTTATTTTACTGTTTTCTCATTAACTGAGAGGGGATCAGATGATTCAAACGAATGCTGTCTGATTCAGGCTTACACCCGTCATCTGCTTCGGAAGGTACAAAATCAAAGACCTAGAATAGAGCTCGTCTAGCTGAGTGTTAGAATGACAAAAAATTTTTAAAACATCAGAATCAAGCCAGGAGAGTGCCAAGTAATAAGCTTTAGAAAAATGATGAAACAAGAAAAATCATGCCATCAACAAAAACATTCTCTCTGCATATAGTTAGAAAAATCCCAAACTAAGTATCCCATTGGGTCTTGAAATACACCTTGATGTTCCAACAACAGGTCAAATTAACCTCTGACAACTGCATTCAGAAAACAAAGAGTGCAAAAAGTACAACTTTAACAGTGATATTGCTGTTTTGGTGATGTAAGAAAAAACTGTTGGGGTAGAAATTTAAAAGGCTTCTATTGTACAATCAGCCAGAATGACTTCAGAATATTACATTTGTAGCTATATAATAACACGTGATACAGTCACAGTCCAAGTAAGACTTAAGTTTGCACGCCCCTCATGCTGAAGTTACGATCTCAAAAAACACGTACGTATACTGTAATTGAAGGGATTTGGATCTTAATTTCAAAATTTCTTCTCATATTAACTTCATTTGGCATATTTTCCCAAATAAAGTTCTTTTTTTAAACATCCAACCAAAATAGGAATCACGGATTTCTATTCAATTAACATACATTAAGAAAAAATATTAATGGCTCAGGAGAAAAAAATATTTGAAGTACGCATCTTACTCCAACAATTAAAACTGTGCACTTCATAAACCTGAAATGCTACAACTGAGGTAAGATCTAGCACAAGTTCCAGGGAAGGAAGCATTCGAGCAGAATTTCTTTCTACATAAACTACCCTAAACGTGTTCATACCATTTCGGTAAAATTTTAAGCCACAATATCTCAGCCAGGATTATTCCCTAGGTGCTGCGTACACTGCCGCTGAGGTGAGAACAGGAGCGAGAGAAGGTGTGGCCACCTTAGCCACAATGACATCTAGGCTTCCCCTCCAGGCCAGTTGTTTTTAAGGAATACACAAACAGAGTTACGGTATGAGAAACTCCGCAAGGGGGAATTTAACTGGGACATACACATGCATCAAAAAGTTATATCAGGTACCCATGTGCAAATACATGTCAATGTGGTACAAACTGCACTGCTACGGCTCTTGAAAGTATGGAAATTATAAAGTAATATTTAGGAAGGCGTTCTGGAGTTAACACTGATATGGACAATGAGGAAAGTGGTGAATTCAGCTTTCTAAAGAAAAAGCAAAATATTACTATAGGCAGGAAAGAATCAAAAGGCAGCAGGCAAAGAGAGAGGACATCTAAGTAGAAGGCTGGATTCAAAGAGAGGAACAGGATGGAGGAATCAGCTGGCCAATCACAGAAAGGGAAGTGTTAGCGCACAGGCGAGGGGAGACAGGGGGTCCCAGACAGATGTGACCCCGCTCACTAGACAGGACCTCTGGAGGACTTCAGATAGATTAAGGCGTGTTGACGCCTACAGGAGACTCTAGTTTCAGCAAGCTCTCAGAGCCATTAAGCAGAACTCACTGAAAGAGTTCGAACACGTCCAAGGTACATGAAGAAATGGCAATGCCTTCATGTCCATGTTCAGTTAATTAACATATCAGCACTGACACACAGATGAGCGGAAGTCCTTTAAACAATGCAGAATGCCTTTAACCAGACTGACAGAACAGAGCATCGGAGAATCACCACTACAATAACCTAAAGGGCCGCGGCACAGTGGGAGCATCCGAACCTCCATACAGCTATACCACGGAGCCACTGATGTGTGCCACACGTGATTTTGCCAAGACTGGGTTTCTTCAACCCTTCCTGCTGCAGCCCTACACGGGGGAGTTATCTGCATATGAAGGAGAGATAAGACAATCAAGCAGCTGTTAGCTAAGGCATTCCACTTGGCGCAATACGACATATAAAATGGCGGGATAACCCACGTTTTGCGCAGCAAACAGAAAAGCAATAGTTCCCTTTGAACAAATACGATGAATAATCCATGACGTTACTGCAGGGCTGCAAAAAAAAAAACAGAAAGAGCGAAGCAATCTTCACATGTTCAGTGTGGAAGCGACCAGTGGTGACGTAGATTTTAAAATAACTTCATGGCCCCACATGTTAGCAAGCAAGTCATAGTCAGAGCTAAATTTACCTAAAGCTTTAAGAACATGAGAGAAAAAAAGTTACAAACCTGGAATGGACACTGGCTATTCCAGACAGGCTTTATGTGTGCTCTCTACTTCCTGAAACGTGTTCCTTCCTGTCTAAAAATGCCTTTCAGTTATCCTTAGCTTTGTTTACTCTTTGTTCGTGATGCCAAAAAATTTATATACTAAAACCAACACAAAATAATCAACTCTGGATTTGGTAATAGCCTGCCTTCTACATTTCCTGAGCTGACTTTCCTTTCTGCTTTCCTGACTTCAATCGGCTGAAACACAAACAAAATACTCAAAACTATTACTTGCTACCCACTAGCAAGAACCTCCATTTCACTTAAAATGTAATTTGCTGTCAAAATTTACTGTCACAGTTGGCTGCTTTAGGCATGAAAAGACAATGAGGCAAAGAAAGAAGGAAATGGTTCTGGTGTGGGCCGGGAGGGGAGGAGACGGCTGTTTTTGATAATCCCGTAGAAGTATATCAAAGTCACCTGGCTGACAGGTCAAGTCCCGTCCCACTATAACAAACTCTGCAGGGAAATAAAAATCATTTAATAATATAAGATATTTACACTATTAGGGCCAGAGCAAAAGGCACCGAGGACCTTAGAAAAAAAAAATTAAAATAATTCTCTATTATTGAGTAGAAAGATACCCGCGTCCTCTCCCTAATCACAGCTGCTCTAAAGCTCCCACACAAACTGCACAAAGCCACCCTTATACTCTGGTTTTTAAAGCTCTAAGAAAATTCAGACTATCTAAAACAACCCTCGTGTTCCACGAATGAGGACAATAAGGCCCCATCAGGGCTAATTAATGGGAGGACTGGGACCATTACCCAGGCCTTCTTTGAGCCTACTCTCTTATGCGGACTCTGGGGGCCTCTTGTGTCGCTGCATGATCAGAACAGGATTTGACTCAGGTTTGCCAGGGAGCGCTAGCCCCGAGCCCAGCCAGAAACAGCGCTGGTGGTACCCTGACAATGCAGTTAAAGCGGTGGACACAAATATATACTTTTAAATGTAGTACCTGGGGTGAAGTGGGGTCACCGAGGAGGCAAGAAAAACAGGTATCTGGCATTTCCAAATCAATATGCCCCTCCTCCCTCTCAACACGATGTTGCTACTTTAAATAAACCAAACACTTATTTTTCTCTTCCCACACCTCTGATCAATGGCTGCTTTAATAAACAAATGTCACTTACAATCATTTATTAAAAAGGGCAGAAGAAAACATATGAATTCACACTCCCACTTCCCTGTTCCCCACTCTTTCCAGTGACTGACTTCCCAGGTTTTCTTGCCATTTGATTTTTCTCTCTCCAAACCCAAGAGGCGGGCCACTGAGGCAATGAAGGTTTGGACCAGCTGTGCTCCCAGGCCCTCCATTAGCACGTGCAATCAAGGGCTGCCTGAAGAGAGGGATGGAAAAAAGGGAGCAAGGACAGGAGAAAGAAGGGAGAAAAACGCTCAAATATCTAAGATGTAAAATACAGCAACGCTGAGGTGACGCCGTGAGCACACCTTCCCCTCTGAAGAAAGTGGAACCGCGAACCGACAGTTCTCGCCGCCGGGGGAGGCACCAGAACCGAACTACAGCGCTCCGCTCCCGCTTCGCCCGGACACAAACGGCACCGGAAACATACCTGGCTGAGTCCTGCAATCAGTGCTCAGCTAGTCCCGTGGAGTGACTCCTGATCTTTTGACGAATGATTTCTCTTAAAATTACCCTGTTATGGAGCACAAGCGGTTTTTTCAATACAGCTATTACGAAGACCGACTATTTTTAAAGATTTGCAACATTTTCTAAAAATCATGTTTATGCTGACACCTCCTATTACGTAACATAAAAGAACATCATCAAGGCTGCGACAGGTTAAGCGGGCATCTTATTATTGTTTGCAATGCACTCCACCTACCTCACAGGGTTGTTGTGAGGAAAACTGTCAGATTTGGAAAAATGCCTTGAGCTTCTCGAAGGAAAGGCGCTATATAAATGCAAAAACAAACAACAATCAGAAACTATTTCCACAATTTGTACTTGTAATTTCTAAACAGACTTATAATATCAGTTGTAGCAGAAATCCTTAAAACACGGTGATATTCAAGAACTTCGTGAAGCCATGGGTAGGCTCAGCACAGGAAGTCTAAAAATTTCTTTATATTTTCTAGTCAAGCACTTAATTTCTAAGTGACATTTAAAGCGATTTATAAATTCATGTCCAAGAATGGATATAAATAATCACACATGAGAAAAATAAAAATTAGATGATCACAGTAGTGGAAGGGTGAGTAAAAACTGTACAGATTTGGATTAGAAAATTCAAGAAAAGCTCCAAAGAAAAAGTGCCCTGAGATGACTCTTCTCATTTCCTTGCACCATTATTTCCTGTTCAGCTCACTGCCCCCCTTAGACTCCCCGGGATACTGTGAATCTCTGGGTCACGCAGCCTCAACAAAGGGCATTTATTTCTCAGAGCACCATCTCTGCTTTACAGTGCCCATCTCCCCACTTTGGTTTTTAAAAGAATCAGAGGTATTACTAGCAACTCTATTCTCTGGCTAACAGGAAGAACATCAGTTTCACGATTGACAAATGTCAACTAAATCTAAATATCTCCCAATAAGTTGAAATTAGTATTTTGTTTACACTATTTCTAGGTATTCGTGTTACATCTCTGACATACTTGTCGGTAAATAGAGGGACATATTAGGATTAAAACATGAGCATTCATAATACAGCTAGTTTGGGAAATTCCCAAATCATTAAACATCTATGTTTCTGAGCATGGTTCCTGATGGTATATGGAAAGAAGTCAAAGGGAGGAAAAAGGGCGTAAAAAAAGAGAAAACAAAAAGTGACAATCAAATTACAGGTGTAAAACATGAGAACAGAGAGACCACTTATGCAAGTAACATACAGACAGCTTGGAGAATTAAAGTCCAAGCTCCAATCCTATCTTCTAGTCACTGCTTTTGCACCTCAAAGAGAGAGACGTCCATAAGCTATTAATTTAAGAAATATAAATTTTCCTCATTCTCTATAAAATAGTATCTCTGAAAATGATGTGAGTCAACATTCTGTTAAACTCTTGCTCAAGAGATGAAGAACTAGGATAAAATTTTATTTCTGAGTAAGTCCACTAAGATTTGAATGAAAATGTGCACCATTCAGTAAGAGTAACGGCTTTACTAATAAATTTCTGCGTGCTCCCAACTGTCAGCTTACAAGGGTCTGTTAAAGCGCCTTCGCAATGAACGCCTCTGGAGAAAGGCCGAGAGCATCCCTTGATAGAGCAACGTCAACTGCTCAGCCATGGGGCCTGAGGTGCCCACGCTGCTGCAAAGCCAGCCTGGTCTATCCAGGGGACAGTAGGCTACACTAGAAACTGAATGAGAATTACATGCTGCACTGAAAACAGGAGTAAGTGTCTTCTTCTGCATGTTTAACTTGGTTTAACCAGTTTTAATTTTAGATCTTTCAATTTCTATTCATTAAAAAATTGTTATTTACTGGATGCATTTTAATTTAGGGGTACCTGGGCAAGGTAAGGTCTTAAGTTTTAATACTTGTGTGGTAATCCTAAACTGTTTGTTTTAGGACTACATGTTTTTAAGTGAGCCCTGAGAAGCCAGTGGTAAAGAATTTTTATCCACTTACGGCACCAGAGCAAAGCTCAGCAGGCCAGATGCTTCGGTGCTCTGCCAAGGCCAGGAGAGACCCCGCACAGCTGCTCAGGGCCCCGCACGGCTGGCCGAGACCCACTGCAGCCGGTCAGGGGCTCGTCAGAAATGGAGGATCTCAGAACCTGCCCCATAGCTTGAGTCAGAACCTGCATTTTAACCAGATTCCTCAAGTGACTCTAGGAACAACTATTGTCAAGGAGGATTTTTATAGAAAATAGGACTTTTTTCCTGCTGCAGAAGGCAATAACAAGCAACCCTTCATCACATATCAGATATGTGATTTGAACAGTCAAAGCTTGAGAGATTCTGAATACACAGATTTCCTTCCTAAACCACTAAAAATTTTTTTATAATCTTGATGAAATGCTTCCTAAAATGGTTTATATGCTTCCATATTTCAGTATACAAGGCATAACGAACATATTCTCTTTCTTGATGATTCCAAGTCATAATTATGGGCCTTTGTGGTAATGTCCTGAATACCATTAGACTGTTATGTGAATCAGTGATTCACGTTTCTGAATTCAGCAAGAAAAAAAGGCTACAGGGTGACTTAAATACCATCATGATCCTCCAGAGAGTGAACACTGGTCTCTTATGTTCACTGGGAAAAAAAAAAGAAATGGACTTAATGTAAACTAGGTTTCAGTTGGACGTGAGGGCATCTGATCTTGCTGATTTTTCAGGGGACAGCCATCCATCTGCCTATTTAGAAAATTTAGAGTACTTGCTCCTGTGAAGGCAGGAAACTATTTAAGTAATTCTCTAACTTGTCACTTCATTTTAGTAAGTAAAGATACATGACAGGAAATTACATGAAAATACCAAAGGCACAATTTTACCAAAATTACTTCTTTCTGGATGGAGAATGTAACTGATAAATGAATCATACACTATCTTGTTTTAATTCTAGCAAGAGACAGAACTGAAGGGGGGCAAAATGGACACAAGATTTTCCTCTCATCACCTTTACTCATCAATTCCTATCTTTCCTCGACTTATTGGTGACTTCCTCCTGGCGATCAAGTCCTTCTAGGGCATTCGCTGACACTGGAGCTACAAAACACCAGTGCTGGCGTGACAGGAGTGAGAGGACAGTGGCCCAGGACTTGCTCTACACTCTAAAACCCCGGGCACTTCCATCAGACTTGAAAACCCTTTGCCTTCAGAGCTAAGAGATGAAGAAGAGCTGCAGAGCTCTGGCGGTGTTTGGTGGCGGTCAGTTACGAAATCACCTAAGAGCCTTTTTTGGGAGAGAGATGATGTTTAAGGGAATTAGAATAAAGAAATGTAAAGGATGACAGATTCCAAGAGTGATGTAATATTTTACATAGATGTCATCTGATAATAAAGCCCCTACGCATCTATTTTCTTATCTGCATATTGAATAGAAGCACGTGTCTTTAAAAATATTTACTCTTACTTAGCTGAATGCTTAGCTCAATCTCAAAGATTAAACTTGACGGCAAAATTCCCTGTGTACAGTGGCAATTATTTAAAAGAAGTAAAGCCTGCAATAAAATCATGAAAAAAAACTAATGTAACCTAATTTAAGTAGGAAAAAAGCTTTTTTAAAATCATACTCATTTTCAAAGTTTTAGAGAATGTATGATTTTTTTTCCAGCTAATTACCATCAACATTTAAAACAATATAAAGATGCTCCTCCAGCTTTGTATTTTAATCGAAATATTCTGAGATAAAATAAGAACACAGAATTAACACTGATGAGATCCTTAGAAGCTTTTGTTGCTTTCCTTGGCTCACACAGAGAAAATCCTTCTGTAGCAAAGAACTTTCCTTTAATGTCATTTTATATTTTGACTAAAAGTAAAATTAGCCATCTAGCTTCTTAAATTCAACATCATCTGTTTCATTCAGGAGAAAGACTTATAATTACCTAGTATTCATTTTGTGTGTTTGAAAACCTAAATAGGGATCAAGAACCAAACTGGTTGCTAGGTCATCATTTTCACAGAGCTCCTTGGCAGACATTCCAGAAGATGGTACATATCGACTCTGTCCTTCAAATCCTGAATTACCATTACCTGTGAAAAGAGAAAGAAAAGTAACTGAAATTGAAATCTACTAAATCTACCATAGCTTTGTTGCCCATTCAAGCTAGTAATCAAAAACTGAAATGACTTATTTCAATCAGTTTTAGTAATTAACTTAAACTAACCCGATTATTGAGAGTATTTTGGTTAGCAGATATCAGGTTTCCTAAGAACAGTCTCTGGACAGCGGTGAGACTCTGGCTCAGACGCCTTACTCACTCCTCCAAGAAAGAGCTGAGAAATGGGGTGGGTGGGGATGTTTATCAAGCACAAAGGGCCACCACAAACAGGGCTGGGGTGAGGAGGAGCGTTAGGAACACAAGACGCTTCTGCAGTCAGTGCCAGGCGTCCCCAGGTGTCACTCCAGCTTCCTGCTTGTGGCAGATGACCATCATCCCCGCTTTGCCAGCAACAGGCCCAGAGGTTACGAAACTTGCCTATGATTACAGAACTAGGACGTGAAAGTGGGAAAAGGAGGAGAGAGGATGACCGGCCTATTTCTCTAACTGACCCGTCTGAAACAAACTTTGAATGAATGGATAAAAATGGGAAAGGTGACTGAAATATATGTGCGACCGAAGTAATTGGGTTTAACTGTGGAAGAAAAGCAATGTAAAGAGAGGAAAGGAAAGTCATATTTGCATGTATGAAGTTTCGTCAGTGCTGATTTGAATTTGATGCGCGTGTCACTGACGGTCTTCTCGTGGAGTTGGCAAAGACACCAGCTGTATAATCAAGCCTCTCAAAATTAAGACATGAAGAATGAGAGACCCTGAGAGGTGTAACCTTCTTCTCATCCACTCTTTCAAGAAAATAATAATAATAATAATAATAATAATAATAATAAAAAACACATATATAAGTCCCTGCCTAAAGTATATGTTTTGCAATCAAATTACTGGCATGTCAGTATGTGAAAAGCTATCGAATCTTGTATTTTCTGTAACAGCTTTATTGAAGTATAATTCACATGCCATACAATTCATCCATTTCAAGTATAGAATTCAATAGTTTTTATTTAAATATATTCGCAGAATTGTGTAACCATCACCACAATCAATTTTGGAGCATTCCATCATTCCCAAAAGAGACCCCACACCCATTAGCAGTCACTGTCCATTTCTTCCTCCCACCCAGCCCCTGGCAGCCACTATTAATCCACTTTGTCTCTATGGATGTGCCTAGTTTGAAAATTTCATAAAAATGGAATCGCACAACATGTGCTCTTTTGTGACTGGCTTCTTTCAGTTACCATGTTTTCAAGGCTCATCCATGATGTATCAAGCATCGGTACTTTATTCCTTATTATGGCCAAAGAGTAACCCATTGTATGCATAGACCACATTTTGTTTATTCATTCATCAGTCCATCAGATGGACTGGGTTTCTTTGGCTATTATCAATAACGTTTGTATGAACATTCATGTGAAAGTTTCTGCGTATACATGTTTTCAATTCTCTTAGGTACATAACTAGGAATGGAGTTGCTAGGCATACGGTAACTATGATTAACCTTTTGAGGAACTGCCAGACTTTCCAAAGTGGCTGCAGCATTTTACGTTCCCAACAGCAGCGTATGAGGGTTCTAAATTCTCCACATCATCCATCATCAACACGTGTTACTACCTGTCCTTTTGATTCTAGATATCCTAGTGGTTGTGAATTGGTATATTATGGTTTTGATTTGCATTTCCCTGATGACTAATGATTTGAGCATCTTCTCGTGTACTTGCCATTTGTCTACCTTTGGAGAAACGTCTCTATTCAGACCCCTTGCCTCTTTTTAAACTGGAGTTTGTCTTTTAGTGTTGACTTGTAAGAAGAGTTCTTTATATATTGTGGATACTAGTTATCAGATATATGATTTGAACATATTTTCTCCTCTTCTGTGAGTTGTCTTTTCACATTCTTGATGGTATCCTTAAAGCATAAAACTTGGCAACTCTGATGAATTTCAATTTTTCTTTTTTCTTTTGTTCCTTGTGCTTGTAGTGCCATATTAAGAAACCACTGCCTAATCCAAAGTCATGGATATTTATGCCTGTTTTCTTCTAGGGGTTTAATAGTTCTAGCTTTTAATTTAGGTCTTTGATCCATTTTGAGTCAATTTTTCACATAGTGTGAGGTCGGGTCCAACTTCACTCTTTTGCACATGGATGTCCAGCTTCCCCAGATGAAAAGACTAGTCTTTCCCCACTTAATTTGCTTGGTACTCTTGTTAAAAACGAATTAACTGCAAACATTAGGGTTTATTTTATTTTTGTATTCTCTTGTTCTAGTCCATGGATATGTCTACCTATATGCCAGGATAACATTGTCTTGGATACTGCAACTTCGTAGTAAGTTCTGAAACACAGAAGAGCAAGTCCTCCAACTTAGTTATTTTTCCAAGATTGTTTCAGTTATTCTGGGTCCCTTAAATTTCCATAAGAATTTGAGGATCAGTTTGTCAATTTCCGCAAAGAAGCCAGTTGAGATTCTAAGGGAAATGAATTTAATCCGTAGATCATTTGGGGGGTGTTGCATCTTAACAACACTGTCTTTTAATCAATGAACATGTGATATCTTTCTCTTTATTTAGGTATTCTTTAATTTCTTTCAACAATGTTTGTAGTTTTAAAGTATTACTTATTCCTTTTTTTGGTCACTGTAAAATTGTTAATTTCATTTTAAAATTGTCCATTGCAAGTATATAGAAATACAATTGATTTTTGTATACTCATCTCCAATACTGCAACCTTGCTCAATTTGTTATTTCTAACCAGTTTTTAGTGGATTCCTTAGGATTTTCTAGATACACAATCATGTCTGCAAACAGAGATTGTTTTATCTCTTCCTTTACCATTTGCATGCCTTTTAGTTCATTTCCTTGCCTAACTGCTTTGGTTAGACCCTCTATAGTACAATGCTAAATGTAAGTGATGAGAACAGATTTTGCGTCTTGTTCCTGATCTTTGGGGAAAACCATTTAGTATTTACTATTAAATATGACAGTTGCTCTGGGTTTTGCATAGATGTCCTTTATTAGGGTGAAGAATTCCCTTCTATTCCTAGTTAGCTAAATGTTTTTTCCTGAAAGGGTATTGGATTTTCTCAAATGCTTTTTCTGCTATCTATTGAGATGACTGGTTTTTGTCCTTCATCCTTTGGTATGGTATATTACATTATGTGATTTTCAGATGTTAAACCAACCTTGCATTCCTGGAATAAACCCCACTGGTCATACAGCAGAGTTCTTTTCATCGGTTCCTGGATTTGGTCTGCTAGCACTTTGCTGAGGACTCGGCATTCATCTTCATTAGAGGTAGTGATCTCGAGTTCCCTTGTGACGTCTTTGGATTTGATAGCAGAATAATACTGGCCTCGTCAAATGAATCAGGAAGCACTCCCTCCCTTCCTTCTATTTTTTGGAACAGTCTGGGAAGAACTGCTATTAATTCTTCTTTAAGAACCTGCCAGCATTCACCAATGAAGCCATCTAGGCCTGAGATTTTCTTGTACGCAGTGCGTTTTTTTTTTCTTCCTTTTTTTCCCTAGCCACTGATTCAATCTTTTTACTAGCGATAGGTTTATTCTGATTTTGTATTTCTTCTTGATTCAGTTTTGGTAGTTTATTACTTTCTAAGAATTTGTTCATTTAATCTAAGTTATCTAATCTGTTAGTATACAGTTGTTTATAATACTGTTACAATCTTTTTATTTCTGTAAGGCGGCAGTAACGTCTCCTCATTCATTCTTGATTCTTGAGTCTCTTTACTGGTCGGCCTTGCTTAAAGGTTTGTCCATTTTGTTGATCTTTTCAAAAACAAACTCAGAGCTTTACTGATTTTCTCTACTTTCTATTCTCTATTTTGTTAATTTCATTCCATTATTTCCTTCCTTCTGCACACTCTTCTTGTTCTAGTGTTTTAAGGTTAAAAAGGTTATTGATTGAAATCTTTCTTCTTTTGTTAATATAAGTGTTCAGAGCTACAAATTTCCTGCCAGGGATTGCTTTAGCTGCATCCTGTAAGTTTTGGTATGTTGTATCCTCATTTTCAATCATATAAAAGTGTTCTTCTCATTTCCCTTTCGATTCTTCAACCCACTGGTTATTCAGGACAGTGTTGTTTAATTTCCACATCTTTATTTCCCAAATTTCTGTAATTCATTTCTAATTTTACAACACTGTCATCAGAGAACATTTAGTGTATGATTTCAATCCTTCACAATTTACTGAGGCTTGCTGTATGGCCTAGCCCACGGTCAGTCTATCCTAAAAATGTTCTATGTGCACTTGAAAAGAATGTACATTCTGCTGATGTTGAGTGGACTGTTCTGCAGACATCTGTTCGTCAGAGTCGGTTCAGAGAATTCCTTCCTTGTTGGTCTCGTACCTAGCTGTTCTAACCATTGCTGAAAGTAGGGTACTGAAATCTCCAAACTGCTGCTGAATTCTCTATTTCTCCCTTTGGTTCTGTCGGTTTTTGCGTCATGTGTTCTGTGTCTCGGATGCTGGCTGCGGTCCCTGCAGAGGATCTACGATGGAGCACTGGTGTCTCTCTTCTTCACTGGCTCTTTTTGCACCATTCTTGCCCGACAACATTCAGTGTGATGCTGTCCATCTTCACGCTCTCTGGGTTTTTCCAACCTAGCCTCTAAATCTGTCTACACTTAGCAAAGTGCAGCCCATATAATGGTCATTTTCTAGATTCTTATGTATCTTCAACAGTTAAAACTAATTAAGACCATTTTGCACTACGATGCACCAACGGCAGCCAGTAGCAATTTGTTTTTTTTTTAAAGAGATGCCTAACTTACTTAACAAAGCCAATATCACTGCTGTAGTCACTACACTTCCCAATCCTTTCAGGTTCCCACCACATGCTAAGGGGTGAGGTGTCCGTGCAGAGGAGAATCCATACGGTCTTGGACTCTCCCTCTACTCCTGTCCCAAGCAGGGACTTCTGCCTGTTTCTTTATAGGAACAGTGACCCGATCTGATATAGAAAGTTTAAAGGCAGCCTGGGCCCGGTGAATAGCACAAATCCCTAAAAGGTAAGAAGGAAATGAATCAGAACTGGGGCAAACTATGTGAAACTGCAGCAAGCCCCGGGCTAACCCAATCTGCTGGGAGTAGGCCGATTCCAACACAAACTAAGGTTACTGGGCAGTGGCTAAATTAACCTTAGGAACAGCAATAAATAGAAAAAGCCGCCCTCCCTAACACGGCCATACGCTTTTGGACAATCTTCAGATAGCTGCCTACTTAGGTTTATATTGATCCAGGACATATTACTACTCATAAAAGAACTATGCAACATGTATCGACTCTACAATTTCTTAGAACTCTCAACAAAGTAAAAAGTCACTTATTATCAACAGTGCTTCACTGTCAGGATCAAGGACTGTTCGCCCTGTGTAAGAAGAAGAAATGGTGACAATGTGTGAACCTGCCCTAAACTCCACTTATGTAAATTAGTACATGTGCTGCCGAAGCAAGCACACTCTTTACGTAGCGCTGACTTTATTAATTACATCGCTCTATACATTTTTAAAGAAATACATACTTAATACTTACATTGAATATAAAAGGTACAGTTTGAACTTTTAAGAAAATCAGTAGCAGTACTTTAATATTTCTTATACAACAGATCAACCATTTAGGTATAAATTCTACAAAATATATTTAAAATTATGGATATAAAAGCATGATTAAAGTTATTATATTAAGCATTAAACTTAAGTTGTACTCAATGTTTGATGAGAATAAAAACTGATATAACTTTGAAAGAGTAAAAAAACTATATCATTAACCATGAGAACATAAAAATTGTTTGGAAAACAAGAGAGAACAGAATATGCATTACACACTGGAAAGAACTACTGCCCCACATGACAATCAAAAGAGCGACAGTTGAAGTGTGTACATACATCTGCTTGACCGCCTCTCGACTGCGTTTTTGCCAGCCTTCACGGTGTCCTTTCCCGTGTGCTGTAACTTTGATTGATTCTGCTGATGTTCATTAGACAACTTGCCTCCATTCCTCCTGCCATTCACCACCATGTTCTTGGATTCTCCCAACCACTTCATACCCACAGACAGCCTGACCCAGGTGCATTTAGTCACTCTCTTCAAATAGCTTAGAGAATAATTTCAATGTTCTCTCCTAACAGAAACAAAATATGAAAAACAAAACAAAACGGGAAGGTAAATACATAAAAGACCATGCTACACAGACCCTTGAGAAAGACAGACTATTACAAGTAATTTAGTAATTCCTGTTTCCATCTTTTAAGGACTATCTTGGCGCCCACGCCATCCCTGTCACGCTGAGGGGTCTGTGGTGGCCCCAGGTTCTGAGGAGGGACTCAGTCTGTCTTGCTCACTGCTCACACTTTGAAGAGCCACTGGTAAACAGGAAGTGCTCGAGGAATACTTATCTTTCGGTTACCAATAAGAATGATCTTTGCTCCTTATTATGCTGATATCTACTTATAGCTCAATCATCTGCTCAAATTACACAACCTGGCAACATTCTATTAACTCTGTGGGTAAACTACAAGGAAGTTATCTCTTGCCTACAACAGCTTTGTCAAATCTTTTTGCTGTTAGCTGAAAGTCGACATTTAAGGTATTTAAGAGTATCTTATCAAATATCAAAGCACTGCCCGCCCATCATAAAATGTCTACCTTAGCGGTCCTTTATAATGGCAACGAAAATTGAGAGATTATATTTGCTAATACAGAGGTATCTCTCACTATCCGATTTTAATTAGCTGAATTTGGGAACTGAACGATTTGGATAGTGAGGGATGCTTGTAATGTATAAGGACTTTTAGGAGTAAGAATATAATAGGTTATATTTGCTGGCAATGGACTAAGAGGAGGGATGTCCATGACATGACCTCATTGTGGAATTATGTTTTCAGTATACGTTAGACTAAAAAGGCTCTAGGATAAGAAAGTGCAAAAACATAGACCCTTAGAGCTAAAGGAACTTTAAGATCCCAGTACAAGTCCTTCAGTTTGCAGATGGGAATGAGGCCAGAGACTGAGGGGACGCGCCCAGCGGCACGCGATCGGCCTGCAGCAAAATCAGGAGGCGAACCCGGCGCTGGTGCCCAAGGTGCTCTCGCTGCACCAAAGGTCGAGTTCCCTCACTTTTTAAAAACACACAAAGTACAAAGAATAAATTACTATAAAATACCCCTAGAAATATATAACTGGACAGACCTTTAATAATAACCAACATGAACACAAAACATTAATTTTTACTTGACTTCAGGTTTCTTTCGTGTCATAGAAATTTTGTGTGACTTCACAGTGGGGTAAAATGAATGTGTGACATGCTTAGGTAAAAAGAAATACTGATCCACATTAAATATTCTTTTACGATTGTTCTCCAACATGTGTTTTTCTCCTGGGTCCTTCGTGATTTCAATTCAATTAGTATTCAACTTCTACTGCGCCTACCTTTTGATTCTTCTCATAGGCTTCACTAAACCCAGAAAAACACTGCTGCTTAAATAATAGAAAAAGGGTGAGTAAAACTATCAATACATCAGTTATAAGCTAAAGATTTTTCAGTTATTAGATTTTCTCAAATTAAATATAAGACCTCCTAGTGATGATCTAATATCTTATATTTGCCCTTAGAAGAAAAGTCACCAAACTCAAGAACAGTGTACTGCTGAAGCGTAAAGAAATAGAAAGACTGGGAAAAAGGCAATGTCCATGACACTGACTTTCTCCTCCACCTGGAATGTAGTAACTAGCGTCCTTTTTGCCTGGCTAATCTCTTCATGTTCCAGGAAGTCTTCCTCGACCCACTGCCAAATCCAGGTAGACACCCCTCCTACAAAACCTGGGTGCAAGCCCCTATGGCACTGTCTAGTAATGGTCTGTCTGCCTCCTTAATGGACTGAGAGTTTCTGAGGTCAAGAATTTTTCCTTTCTCACCCCAGTATCCAGCACCACACAAAGTAGGTAAGAGGCACTCAACTGATGCAAGAATAAATAGATGACGCTGTGGTCTTAACCACCTAATAGAACCTGTATTTCTGTATTTTCTTAAACTGTACATTAAAGTTATAACCTGACCTCTGCGAACTCTCCTCTTTCCCGAGACGCCTGTGCTGCGAAAGGCAGCGCAGGAAGCTCCCGCACAGGCAGGCATGGCGGAAGCACGGCCACCGCCAGTTCGACCCGCCCCCACCTGAATTACTCTTTCTGGTTCGCCCCCTAGGTTTGCACCTCCAGAGAGGAAGAACGAGGAGGAGAAGGTAAAGCTTCTGGTCTCGTAGCAAATCTGTCTCAAGGATGCTCACATGGAATGCCCGACGACGGATGACGACTGCAGAATGTTTTCAGGACCCTTAGGCATCCCGACCTTCCTCACTGAGAAGACGTGCAACAGACCACCAGGAGGGGAGGGGAGCACGGTGGCTTTGGGGAGAACTGAGAGAAAAGAACTAGATCATCACGCCACAGAGAATCCTCAAGTCCCAGCCCAGATTCCCACACAGAGATAAGAAGCAGACACCTGAAACGAGGCCCAGAGATCTGTTTTATAAACCTTCCAGGTGACTCTGCTGCCAACTCCAGTGTGAGAACTACCCTTAACTTATTCACTCGGTCATCTGTTAGGGCAAAGAACAGATGCCAAACTTTTAAGAAAAATTATGGAATAAAACATTTTTAATTTGAGGAAATTACATGTATCAACCTAATTTTTCCCCGAGAATTAGGAGACGTTCACCAATAAATCACTTCTAGCGGCACACTTCAGCCCAGTTCATGGAACACAGACTGAGACCCACTCTAACTTGTACATAATTTCTATTAAATCTGTTAATGATCCAAACTGGAGCAAATTCATAACCTCGGGTCTCATTTATATTGCAGTCAACTGATACTACTTTGTCTGAACTTGTGGTACCCTGGAGTAGGAGGCATTCTCTGTCACAGCACGTCGCTGACTGTCACCAGCACGGCTGTAGAGCGCGTGTCCGGATATATTCTGGCGGAGGCTCTGATACTCTCCCCTAGTCCAGGTAACAGCTCACTAAGGCAAAAGACCGTAGGCTCACAAATGAGTATTTTGTGAAAGTAGTTCTAGTCAAGCTATCAGAAATTCTGGGGCCATTTTTTCACTCAAAATGAATAGATACAATAAACGCTAATAACTATCAGGCCATTGTTGCTCTGCCCCACGAGTGCGAAGTCTGCTCCTGAGGCACTGATCTTCCTTGTGAGACCACGAACAGGAGGGGCACTTACCTGTTACAGGTGGAGGTGGAATTTCAAAAGCTCACACAGTCCCCAGTGACAGACTGCGGGGAACAGGGCGAAGGCACCGGGCGGCTGGCAAAGTCTCAAGGCTTCACAGCTCCCACAGAGGTGCTCCCCGTGAAGCAAGGGTGCAGTCCCTCTGCCTGGAACCCCGCTGGCTCACACGGAAATGCCACCACGGTCTTGGCTCGGTTGACAGTACGGAGCTAACAGGCCACTGACTATATTTAGAACTAAAAATTACCTCAAATTTTCCCCAAAATTGTCAGAAAAAAAATTTCAAGAAAAGAGTACTAGCCACTCCTTAAATGGCATAACAGCTGCCAATCTTTCTCTGTTCTGATTTCCCCGACATACAAATATCAGGAAAACGATTAGACGTCTACTATATTCCAGACACCGTTCTAGGCACTAAGGACACAGGAAAGAACCAAACGAGGTTTCCGCCCTCATTTGAGCTCATACTCTAATGAAGAAAGCTCTGCGGAATAACAAACTCACAAATAAATGCCAGCAACCTTGGAGCAAGTAAAGCAGTTTCTAAGTGGCAGAGGGGCCTGATGGGGGACAGCCAGGCAGCACCGGGGTGGGGGTGGGGCTGCACGAGGCAAAGGGGCAGACAGAGCTGAAGGGGAAAAGCAGTTGACGAAGCTGACCACAAGCACCGAGCCAGCGTGGCTGGGGCAGAGAGGGGCAGGAGGTCGGTCAAAAGCTGCTGGAAGAACACGTAACACAGGGCCTCAATGCCACCGCAGAGACTTGCGCCCTGACCGTCGATGAGACGGAAAGCAGAGGAGTGACATGATTCATGCTACAGTCCTAAAGGACCGTGTTGGCTGCCTGCCTGTGAACTCGCGACGAGCACTTTTCAAAAAAGCAGCTATTAGTAATTTGGGGGACAAGAGAGAAAGCACCAGTTAAGGGACTGCAATAAAACCAGAGCAGAGACGCTGGCGGCGGCAGTGGTGAGAAGTGGCTGCTTTCAGGAACTTTTCTGAAGGTTTTGCTGATAGACAGGACTTGCTAACAGAGTGTGTGAAAGAAAGAGGACTCAAATGTGCTTCCAAGTGGAAGAATGGGATTCGCGCTTGTGGAGGCGACAAAGATTACGGGAAGACCAGGTTTGGGCAGGGGTCGGGATGCAGGCACTTGGTTTTGGTCATGTTTGAGATGCCCATCAGAGATCAAGCAGAGAAGCTGAGGGGCAGCTGGGCACAAGGACCTGGCGTGCAGGTCCAGGCTGGACAGATGAACTCGGGAGTCAGAGTACTAATGGTATTTCAAGCCATGGGACAAGATGAAGTCCCCTAAGGAGTCAGGCCAGAGAGAAGTCGAAGGGCGGAGGGAGCACCCTCACATTTACAGATCGAGATGAGGAAGGAGCAGCGAGGATGCTGAAAGGAGCAACCAGGAAGGAAGAGAAGCCAGAGCCAAGGAGGGACCAGCACTTCTGGAGGAGGTAACCAAGTTGGGCACAGGCTGTCAGGCTCAGAAGGCAAATTCCTCTTTTATGAGAGTTGAAACTCACAAACAGGATTGGCCACTCACGATCTTAGCACCTCTTTCAGAAAACAGAGAGCTTCTAATATGGACATAAAGTCTCAAAACACGGACTTCTAGGAAAAGTTAGATGGCAGAGGGAAATGTGAGGAATAACGAATAAAGAGTTCTAAGTTCTTTGTTTCAAGAGTAAAAGAGTCGAAATTTCACGTCTGGTATTCCCATATGAGAACAGATATATGTACATTAAGGTCAGGGTGGGAGATGATGGGAACAGGTTAATTTGAGAACAGCAGGCCTTGAGAGAGTTTATGAAGATCTTTTTATTAAAAAACGGTTTTTAAGCAAATAGCTTAGTTGATTCTCTGGATTGGACCGATGAAGATCTACGGCTGGTAACAGGGTGGGATTCCTGGGGTACTGGGCAGGGCTGTGCTCCCGTTTTCATGACTGTCCATGAAAATGACAAAACCAGTGTGACTCTGCTCCAGGATGGGCAGCACCATTCCCCCTCCCCTGGGAGGTCTGCCTGACACTGAAGTCAACAGGAAAGAGTCCCCTTACATGGTTTCACCGGACCAAAAGGTGAGGAACGCTAGTACCAAACATAAAGGAGCAGACAATTTATGATAATACAAAACAGACTGAAAAACTGCTAAAAGATTGCATTTAAAGAGGAAAGTACTTAAAGAATTATGTAGAGTTGTATTTAAAGAGAAAACTTCTAATTACATTACGATAATCAGATATCATAATATCAATACAATAAAAAGCACACACACACCACCACCAACCCCTGCTCCAAATCATCGAGAGAATGGCTATCTTTGAGGGAACGGGATTAACATTAAAATCTTTTTTCCCCTAAAATGTTTACAGTGACCCTATTTATAACTGGGAAATACAAAAACCTCAATACTTGAAAAAGTTTCAAAAGCCAGCACAGTCGTTTCATAGAAAATGTGCTGTGTGAGTGAAGTGCCTGTTGTGTCCCCCGCAGTGATGACCCTCGACAACGTCAACACCCTTCTACCCTCCCACTGTCCCTTGACGAACACACGCAGGAGTAGAAATAATAACTCTCAGGTCATTGTTGCTCTGCCCCACGAGCGTGAAGTCTGCTCGCTGTTCAGTGACTTCTGAGTTAACTGCTCATGCCCCATTTGAGAACAGTGGTTCAATCCTTTTTTACTTAAGACTTCTGGACAGCTTTTTATTGAATGCTCTAAACATAAACTAGAATTTTTTAAAAACCTGTCAGAAAAATGAAAACATTGATTCCGAATGACTACCAAGAATTTTAACAAAATTCCTGTGACATTACCAAGAACTCTCTAACCAGTTTACATGTTAAACTTGTCTGCAGATAGTTTATCTCAGAGAAATTATCCAGTGTCAAAGAAAAAATCCCCACGTGGTTGAAAAGGAAAAGGTAATACACATTTTTAAAAAACAGGTTCCAGTTTCCTAGAGGACTTTTGGAAACCTTTACTGAGAAAAAGCAGAGCAAACATTTTTCAAGTGATTCAGCTACAATTTACTAACAAAACAATGCAACAGACCAAATGGTTAACGGTATTATCCCTGGAGAATGAGGTTACTACAATTTTTACCTGTTACATGATATATTCTTCAAAGGGTTAACTTAAAAATGACCATGTATTACTTTTACAATAAAAAATTTAAATATATAAAAAGAAAAAAGACTTCACAAAATTCTTCTGCATCATTCACATGTATGTAAGTTAAAACCAATTTCTAAAATCTCGATATAGCAACTGAAAAAAGTCATACTTCTAGAGTGATGGGGAGTCTACCATGTTACTGAAATACTCCCATAAGTTTTTGACACCTTAACTTCTAGACTTTGTGATGCTCAAGTGTCACAATCCCAGACTCCCACAAGCTTTATATTTAACACAAGTATAAGGAAGACAAATACAAATAAAACTAAAAAATGAAAGAAAGCACTGTCCAAAGAGGAAAAACAAACGTACGCACACCAAAGAACAAAAGAGCCCCACGATGGACTAGGAGTGAGACCACCCAGGCTACTATTGGTTCCAACAATGTCCCACTAGTTAAGTGAAAAATCAATTTCACCTTCTAGGGCCCCACATGGCCAACCTATCTCACACATAAAAATTACATGCAACAGCAAAAATAAAAAGTATTTTGGAATTGTTAAGAACTAACATTAACAGAATTTGCCTTACCAATGCCTGCAAGGCCTTGTGAATCCAGCCCAGCTAACACTCCAGACACAGCCTAAGCTTATGCCCCTCTTGTGAGCTAGGTATCTTCCCAGAGCTGGCCCGTGCACTTGGGATGCTGCCAATCTGGGCACCAGTCCCCCCCACCTCAGTCCTCTATCCCCCTTATTATATGCACTAACATTTCTCCTTCATGGTGCTTATTACAAACTGCACTCGCTTCTTTACGTACTTACTTGACGATACTTGCCTTCCCCATTACAGTATAAACTAGCTAAGGGACACCTTCATATCGCTGGAACCTAGCACAAGACCCAACACACTACAGGTCCATTCATATCACAAACCTAACCGCTACATATAAGCCCAAGTGGTTATTAGTTCTTTCTCTCAAATCTAAAATTACAAAAGGACTCTACAATATATCAAAGAATTCCAAATTGGTCTTTATCAATGGCTATTTCAAATCCATCCGCAATCAATGTATATCCAAGTTTCCATGGAATCCTATAGTAATAACCTATAAGACCAGGCCAATGTAAGAAGCCTTGCATAACTATCAGAAGCCTTTGTGATCAATATCCCATCATAAAACTAGAATGCAGTTTGACAGCTCAGTTGCCAATTTGCTAGAAAACTACCATGAATTCATGAGCACACCTGTAAACTTAAAACTTGCTTCTATAAATACTGTTGTCAGAAATAAATTTCATTTGAGAATTTAGATGACTTCAGAGTTCAACTAGTGCTATGAAAGAAAAGCCTTGGGGATTTTTGCTTGTCTGAATTCTTTATTAGGCCTGTAAGACTGCAGGTGTCAAGCAAATTCAGCGCTGACTGGGTATCTAACACCAAACACCAGAGCAAAGAATAGGTCTTTATCCGTACTTGTAAAATAATTACTAATGACCTGTTATTATAAGTATCATCTCCACCTTCCTTTCCCAGCTTCTGAAGAGTCAAACTCATGCATTTTGCTTTAGCCAATCTAACAGCTTTCCCAAGCAGCTTAGTTGGTAAAGCCCCATGCAGACAAGAGAAAGAACCACTGGACTCCTTGCAGCCTACCGTCAATGCATAATAATGCTCCATCCACCCCCCTTTCAGGATAGCTAGAGACGGCGGCACTAACCATGCTACACTGGCTGCGCTCACTGTTCTAAGGGAGACTGTAGTCCGCTGCAAAACGATCCCCAAAGACCTCAGGTCCTATTCAGGAGCCTGTGAAAGTGAGTTTATGAGAAAAAGGGTCTTTGGCAATGGGACTGAATTCTGGATTTTGAGATGAGAGATCACCCGAGTGGGCCCCAAATGCCATCAAAAGTACCCTTATAAGAGAGGCTGAGGGAGTTTGGACACCATATACACTAGAGGAGAGGCAAAGTAAAGGAATGGGACAGTCACCAGAAGCTGCAAGAGGCAAGGCACAGATCCTCTCCTACGGCCTCTGAAGGGAGCCCTACCCACACTCTGATTATGGCCCAGTGAAACTGATGGTGAACTTCCGGCCTCCAGAACTGAGAGAAAATACATTTCTGTTGTTTTAAGTCACCAAGTTGGTGGTCATTTGTTACAGCAGCCACATGAAACTAATACAGAGACCGTGAAAAAGTAAACCAAAGTAAAAATGCTTTATAGATATGCATACGATTCCAAATTATTACAGGAAAAAAGATATTAAACACCTTTAAAAGATTGTTTTAAATACACTTTAAAAAAAAAGTAATTTCCTCTCTTCAACTGCAGGTATGAAATGCAGCTATCAAGGCGAGCTACATGGATTCTGAAGATAAAGCTGGTGTCGCAATCACACATGTAATTACTCATGCACTGTGCTTTAAGCCCAGTTAACCAAGACCTTCCTTAGAAGTACTGATTAAACGTTTTTATATTTAGATAAAGATTTATAGTAAAAATGAAAACTAAAGCTACTAGAATTTTTCATTTAGCAGAACATTTTAAACAGCAAAATAGCCACTACTGGTAAGTCTACGATCAGACACTTACACTTATTTATTTGGCCACTAACCTACAGCTGGACATGTAATAAACTCTTAACTGCCTCAATATAGAAAACACTGCTTCATAGTTCCTTATTTACTCACATCTGCTATGTATCACAACAAAGGATTTTATATAAGATTCCTGTCTCCAATGGTCTGAGTAGGTATTTCAGAATTAAAGGTTTTAGCTGATATAGTTATTGAGGGAAATTCCACAACCAACCAACAAACAAACAGACAAACAAACAAACCTGCTTACCCATCTCTCCGGATCTGACCCACCTACTTACCTAGTAGTGCCTATGAATGAAATCAAGGATGCTTCCTTTGTTACTGTTTTCTCTGAGACCCAAATAGCATTTTACTCTACTATAAACAGATGCCACCTAGTGTCAAAGGTCTGTAAGTACAGCCCACAATTTTCAGAAGCTCTGAGGTAAGCAGAACAAAGAATAATCAATTTTTACTGGGGGAAGACGAGGGTGAAGAAAAACTTACAAAAGGCAATTCTTGGGCTGGGTCTTAAGGGCCAAGACTGAGTCTGCCAGGTGGTGGAGTCAGCAGGAGGCAGCACGCGCCAGGTCAGGATGCAGCTCTGGACAGAGTCCAAGTGGCTGGGTCCCACCCTGGCTCCCATCATTACGCCCCAGCGGTGTGACCATGGACAAGTCATTTAACCTCGCTAATGCCTCATCAGTGAAATGCAAACAGGGCCCACCTCCGCGGTTTGGCACAAGGATAAAAGGAGGAGAAACTGCTAATAAAATAAAGGTCTCCAACTGTCTCCTCTTTTCAAGTAATTAAGGCAGAAACAAAGAAGGCTAGACATGTTGCTGCAACATTCACAAAATCTTAATCAAGGAGAAATTTCTCCTCTGCTCCTCATCCTACCATGACTCCCAAGGGGAAAAAACATCACATCACCTCATCCATTAAAAAAGGTACAAGTTTTCAAGAGAATATAAAAGAATTGGGTGCTAATTGATGATACAGACCTGATATTAATCCTGAAGAGAAGGAATGTGACTTCCGGCAACAATATAGATAACAATCACACCAAACTACAACTCGCACGTCAACAGGGGGAGTACAGATTTTGTTACACTGGAGTTTTGCTTCTTATGTATCTAGTAACTTTTCCCAAAAAAATCCATTTTTAAAAACAACTCCACTCATTTAGTGCTCCTATATTCATTTTATCATTTAATTCTCAGATCCTGTAAAGCAGGTACTTTTGTTGTTGTTACACAGATGAAAGGCTAGACAATGTGCTCACTTGTACTCTAGAAAGGATTCCACTGGTGGACAAACATGTGACTGGAGGCAGAAAGACTAGTTAGGAAATTAAATGCAACAGGAGCCATGAACAGGAAAAGAGCAAAGCTCTAGTGTTTCGACTATAAGCTTGGCAAGACTGGGTAACAAGTACGGTACAGGTGGTGAGGGACAGAAAGGGATTTGGAACGGGTCAGAAATGTCTAGTCAGGGCAAAAGTTTTAGTTGGAGCAACTGTAAGACTGTCATTAGCTGCACTGGGAGCTACAGAGGAACATGTCTGCAGGAAAGATGAGAAAGTCTGGATTTGTGAAATCTGAAGGGGAGACACTACCCGGGTCAAGCTGTCGTAGATGCAGAACTCAGGAGTGAAGGGTCTGTGAAGAGAGTAACATTAACAAGGACTTTACAGTTTACCAAGTATTCCAACATTATTTCAGCACAAAGAATCGCAGGATTTCAGAGCAAAAAGCCTTAAAAGTAAAAGAAACAGGTTTAGGGAGATAAATTACCTGCCCGAAGAAACTCACTTCTTCCGACAAGATAATGTGCTATCAATAAATGAAACCAAAAATAAAAAATAAAAAATTCCTGAGCTTTACCACAGGCAGTTAAATAAAAGGAAAAATGGGAAAGAAGAGAAAAAGAAATTAAATGAGCAAAAGAGACACAATGGAAGAAAGAGGTCTTGTAAAGCAGCATCCCTGCTTAGTGTTTGAGGATGTGTTCTGTTAGGCACCTAGCAGTGTCCGACACACAATTAAACAAATGACTGCTCAAGATGTGCGTGAAGGACCGGATTCCGTGCCCGCATCCCGCACTGCTGGACTGGCAGTCTTGGGATGACGGAGAAAAGCTCTCAGCACACGTTTCCTGGGCACTATTTCACACTATCGCTCTAACCATGATCCAAGATCCATGCTGCTAACTCTATGTGCATCATGTCATTTGCCCCCAACGCAGTCCTTTAACATATATAACAGATTAAATATATTCATTAACATATACTTAGTTATACAATAACATGAAGATATTGCTATTATCACCCGCATTTTACGAATGAGAGCAAGTCTTAGAAAATTAGAAAAAAATTAAGCCAAGGCTGGGATTGAGGGACTATATACTCTTGACACTATGTAAGAAAATATGATCCTGCTTCAAATTTTTAAACATATAGCAGGTCCCTGAATAAAACATTGTTTCGTTGTAACCCTGATGAGATGCGTTAGATTAACTCTTGTTTATATCAATTAGCCTATGATAAAATTAGTTTCATTATGACATTTCCCTTAAAGCTGCAGAACCTACGGCTGACGTTAAGTCAGGACCTACTGTCCTTTGCCTCATATTCGAAGAGTAAGATCCTAGAACAAAATGAGACATGGTTTCTGAGTTCATGGAGCTCGGAGTATAGTGTGGGAAGACAGACAGACAATCCAGTAGGCATGAAACTATAAATTCTGGTAAGAGCTATGAAGGAAACAAATAGGATGGTAGAATAATGTGGGAACAGACTTTAGACTAGATGATCAGGGAAGATAAATCGAAAGTATAAATATAGGAACAATCACTTTCTGGTCAGAACACTCCTGGCATCTATTTACATCCAACAGTTTCTGAGGCAACTGGCTTTGTCTGAATAGGTCTGCTTTGGGTTCTTTTTTAAGAAGGGAGAAGAGGGGCTCCACATGGCCTCTGTAGCCCGACTCCGCAGGCTCACTGGCTGAAGGATCAGGCCCCCCTTACTCTGCGGTCGGGAGCTTCACCTTCCTAAGTGTAGGTTGGTTTACTTGCTAAAAATATATATCCTCCCACATCACAAAACAAGCATTTCCTTGAAAATAAAAACACTCCTCAGAGATCATTAAACTGTATCAAATACTTCAATCTTGCATACAAATCAGACAGACAAAATGACTCATTCCGCAGATGCGGAATCCACTCAATCCAACATTTATCAAGAACCTACTGGGAGCCACGGGCACTGTTCATGGTGCTGGAATACCGGTCGCGTCTAGGGAACACTAGAGGGCGCACGAGAGCTTCAGCGTTCAGGACAACCAGGCAGGGCTAAGGTAATGGGGGCTTTGTAAAGCCAAAAGGAGCATGTGAAAACCGTGTACCTGAAGAACAGGACAGAAGGGTGCAGAGTATGAAGCAGAATGACCCTTCACTGAAGAGGTCTTTCTCCTAAGACCTGAGACTGCCGCCAGAAGCCTGCTGACCAGGTGTTCCTATGAAGACAGGCAACTAGAGCACAGCGTTTGGGTCAACCTAACACACAGGGCCCAGAGCTCGCCAGCGTGGCGGCCCTACGATGTAGGTGTGAGACAGGTGTTATCACTACACGTGAGATGCCTAAAGCTCAGAGAGGAAGTTGCTTTCCTGAAATCAAATTGCTACTAAGTGGTGTGGCTGGGTCAAAACTCCAGTCTGGAGTTTACTGCAATATTTGAGCCACACGTGCACTACCCATAAAGAGGCACAGGAAAATCTATGGGCAATGCTCCCCAGGTCCATTTACTTCAGTCTTGAATGCGCTGTTATTACAGAAAATAAGACACCTTGCAGAGGAGCGACTGACAAGTAGGAACAATAAAGACTTTAAGAATCGAGCTTTTGAGACCACTGATATACCCATCTCTCAATTCTAAAACCCAACTGATAGTAAGCTATACCATCGATTTTAATAACATTTCAATAAAGTGAGGAAAAACTACATGGAATATACAGATGTACTATGTAAACCAATTAAGTGTCAAATATGATTAAAATAGCTCTTAGAAAACAGGGTGACAATTCAGTGTAAAAGATAAACTATAATTTAGAATTGGATGTGTGGAGATTAATGTTTACTTATTTTATAAACCAGGAAACTGAGGCTTGGCCCTGACAATGTCTTATATAAATACTGACAAAACAAACTGGAACACAGGTACTGATTCTTACTCCAGTGGTCCTTTGTCTAGTCCCAGAATTATATGTATATATAGTTGTCATAATTATGTACAACCCCAGAAGACTGTGTGGTGTTTGAGTCTGTCTCACACAGACAGCAGCCAGCCCCAGTTCTGGCAGATGCAGGAGCCAGGGGCAGTCAGTGACCAAACTGGTCCCACAGTTCCAGGAATCCTTTAGCACGATGAAGGGAAAATTGTGAAGTAAAACTTAACTTAGAGCATCAGTGACTATGGAAATCAGTGACTTTTTTTTTCCTTTTGTGAGAATATTTTAGAGTTAACGCAAATAGTTCCTGGTTCCATTATCAACTGTATGAAGATAACACACCTACTCTATACCTACTATAACTTCCTGCCTCTGAGCAATATGGGGATCAAAAGGAAGTTTTTAGAAAGCTAACATTAAACTTTACTGTGGCTTTACGAAAATAAGGGGATGAGTCTTTCCTGTGCAGATGGATCCTCTCTATAGCATGCCTGTAAAACATGTAATGAATGTAAAATGAGAGACGCATGACTAAAATTGGGGAACACGGCTATTCGATATAACATGTTTGCAAGGGAAAAGTGCTTTCTTTACTTTGACTAGGACAAAGAGAAACTCCGATCACATTAAGAGATAAATACAGGGTTAGATATTGATCAGGCCTGACCTTCCCTCTCACTTCTAGGAAACACCCAATAATGAGGAATAAAAGGGATCACAATGAGAGCTAGAGAAAGAACAGATTTGTAGAAGTTTTCTTTTGAGGAGGGGTTTAAAGTTGGCAGAAAAACTTTAAAGAAAGTTGACAAACTTTCCTTCAAGCCTTTAGACAGAGCCCTAGGGTATTCCCTCACTCGCCAGGACCCCTCCTTGTCCAGCTCATCCAGTGGAACGCGGTCCTTGAAACTGCATGGCTTAATTCGCATCTCAAACTTAAAAGGTTCAAATAGAAAGTATATTTTTAAGATTTCAAAGTTGGCAGTCTAACCGAGAAATTACTTTTCAAATCACTGTGTTCTAATGCTTAAAACTCCCTAGTGCTTGCAATTTAAAGTGCTTTGGCTAGTTTTATCTTGTAATAATTTGATTTTGTGCTTCTTGTAACAATTAAAACCATTTCCTACACCAAAACATGTCAGTAAAATAAGTCCCCACCTCCCCCCAAACAAAAAGTAACTAAAAATTAGGCTGAGAAGCGAAGTTATGCTTTATGCACAAAATTTCTATTGCATACAACTGTATCTGAGATGCAACTACCCTGCTCTACTCCCTCCCCGTATTTACTTAGTTTATCTCTATGGCCAACAGTGTCACCGTGGGACACAGACACATGGTCCTCGTCTTTAATACTGTGTGGAAGACTCGATAATTAAGAGAGTTCTAGGGCTAACAGAGTCCTACAACTTGCCCATGAAGAAGGATTTTGTGAGTGGAGAGAAAGTAAAGCTCATACATGGTAAGCAGGAATATGAAATAACGGAATGTGTGTGATTTATCTGAAAGGATTTGCTCTCATAAGCCAGGGGCAGGGCATTCCTGCGGACAGGGAGCTCGTCACACGCCGCACATACACGAAAAAGATTTCTGCAACACAACTGTCCTATAACAAACTGACACTCATGTGAAGAAAAATCAGGCTCAATGCCAGATTCATGTGACCCAAGACGAAATTCACACACCAACATCCCACACCCACAAAACGCTGTGCTCAAAGACACACAAACCACCTGCTACCACTTCCTTCACATGCGCATTCTGGTGTACTCCCCAAACCACCTCCACTCCCCCCATATTGCCCACTGGTATTGGTTCAATTATGGAGAGTTCAAAGCAATTAGTTCAGTGTATTCGAGAAGACAGATGAAAATGTAGGCCAGACAGCACCTGGAAATAACTTTGAAAGAGAGTTCGAGTTCAAAGTTTATGGGTTAAAAACAGCCCTGTTCTACTCTCTTCTTGAAGCATAGATATCCATGATATTCATTTCCCTCTCAAACTAAGTTGTTTTGCTAATGACAACGTTTTTGATAACATTAGAATGGACATATTCTGAAAAACTAAATATAAACTATTAAACTTGATAATTTGGAGATTAATACATTTAACGCTATCATCGAGTGTCTACTGAACACCTTCTCTGTACCTGCCCCTGGGTACAGGAGATAAGTAACTCAAGCACAGAAGCAAGCTGAGAGGATGGGCAGGCAAAAAACCAAACACCACACAACACAATGTAACAACTGCTCTGGGAACACAGAGGGGGTGTGCCTTCCCAGAGTGGGCCAGTCCGGCCGGGTGTGTGAAAGGCTTCGGCATCTTCCCCGGCCTTTCTGAAGGCTGTGCGGGGAGAGAGTGTAGGATGCCAGGCAGATGTGACCAAAAGCCACCAGGCCTGGGAAACCAGTGAGGCCAGAGCTCAGAAAAGGGCAAGCAGAATGCACAGCGTTTAGAGATTAAGAACTGGGAAATGAGCTTGAGCTCCCAAACATGCTGGGATTAAAAGCGTTCATGGACTTTGGTCTTGGAATATAGATAGAGTCCCAACAGTGACAGGACCACACCTATAGTTCAAGTTGCTAAACGCTCGACCACAAAGTAAACTTGTATCTGTAGTAACTCTTTAAGGATGCTTTTTAATAGCATGTACAATCTTCTGTGGTTATTTCAGGCAAAAATGATTTCCCCTCCCTTTTCAAAGCATTTACGCTTTTACTATTAATCATCAGAAGTTATAGGCGTGTTCTCAATATTAAAGACTAAAGAAACAAAGTTTCAGCTGGCAACTGCTTCCTCTGATGATCTTACACGACTGTCTTCAGACCTACGAGGCCAGGTTTCAACTATACTTTATATCCAGATAGTCTGTCTAAAAATGCCCTGACGAAAATCATAATCACAACCAACCAGTTCCTCTGCCCACTACTACAGACCTTTTTCCCCCAGGGTGAATTTCATTCGGCGAGGTCTTAAAAATTAACTTTAAACAATACATTTTCACCCCCTCGGTATTCCCAAAGTTCCCCCACTCAACGGACGGGAAGTAAGAGTTTCAGAACGGGGTCAAGTGAACCCGAATACAGAGACCGAGCCAATCTCTCCGGGTCCAAAGTGCTTCTATACCATTCCAACAAGTTGGGTCGAGTTGTCATCTTGAAAACACGCTTCTCCCCCTGTCAGCGGTGGGAGTGACGCTGACACCCATCGTCTTGGGCTATGTGGAGGGACAAGCACTCTGAAGGACCCCCCGCGTCTCCTCGGGACCCGAGGCGCCGGCAGCCCGAGGAAGAGCAGGCCGAGGCGCGGAGCGGCCAGGCGGGCGAGCCCCGGCCAGAAGCCGGAGCCGCGACCGCTGTCACCCGGGGGCCGGGCCCCGGAGCAGAGCTGAGCTGAGCTGAAGCTCGAGCCCAAACAAAAACAACCCAAAGTCGAGCGCGGCAGAGGGAGCAGATTGGGCGAGACCGTTCACGGCTGCCCATTGGAGAAGAGGGAAAACAGAGTCCCCCAATCGCGAGCGGCGGGGCTGCTCCCCTCGTGCGGCCGCGGACCGGCCTGGCGCTGCCCGGCGGCCGCTACCGCTCCCTTCCGGCGGCGGCGCCCACTGCAGGCCCCGCGCCCCGGCCGCCGCGCCCCTCCCCCGGCCGCCGCCCGCCCCCGCCAGCGGCCCGGGCCCCGGCCCCCGGCCCCGAGCAGGCCGGGGGCCCCCGCGCCGCGACCCGCCCCCAGCCAGCCGCCGCCGCCGCCGCCGCCGCCGCCCGCGCCGGCACCCAACCCCAGCTCACCGCCGGGCGCTGCCCGCTCCTCCTCAGGCCGCGTCAAGGCCCCTCGCCCGGCCGCCGCGCTGAGGGGCCCGCGCTGCCCGACACTTCCCCGTCCCCCCCAAAAAATTAATCACCAAAAATAATTCCAGAGAAAAATGGAGAGTAAAATCCAAGATGGCGGCAGGGCCGCAGCACCGCCCGCTCCATCCGCTGTCAGGAAATGAGTCCCAGCCGCGGCCGGAGCCCCCCGCCCCCACCGCGCCGCGCCCCCGCGCCCCCCACGCCCCGCGGCTCACCTCGCCTCTCGCGCGCCCGCGGGGTCCCAGAGGCAGCTGCCGGCCTCGGGGCTCGCGTCCTGGGTCCTGGCGCCACGCTGCCGCCTCCGGTGCCCGGGCGCCCTCACCTCATAGCCCCGGAGCCTCGCCGCCCTCGCCGCAGTCGCGTCGTCGCCCCCGGTGAGCCGCCCGGACGCCGCCCGGGAACGGTGGAAGGACACGAAAAGGAGTGCCCTCGGCCGGGCGGAGGGACACCACACCGGCTTGCGCCGTCCGGGCCGCTTCTGTTGCTTTTACGGGACTCTGCAGGGGGGAGGCGGAGAAACCCGAGAAAGAAATGAGTCCGCCGCCGGGTGCTCCCGTGGCGGAAGAACAAAAAGAGCGAATTTCGAGAGGCCGAGCCGTTGCCGAGCGTCTTTCGCGGCGGAGGGATCCACGCTGAGCGGTCGGCAGGGATCCCTCCGCCCCTTGCTGCCCTTTAAATCGCGGCTGGAGGCGGCGTCGCCGTGCGCCCCTTGGGCGCCACCCCGGTCCGCAGATACACCGATTGCCCTGCTCCTGCGGGGCCTGCGCGCTCGCCAACCCTCCCACCCGCGACCTTCCCCTCAGCTGCACCCACCGCGGACAGCTCCCGACCTAGGACCCGGGGCAGCCCTGGGGGATGGCAGGCTCCTCGCCCGCTGCGCCTCCCGGTTGTGCCGAGGGGAGGTGGCCCCACGGAGTCGAGCTTCTTTGTTGTGGAAATGAGTGTCGTCGGAGGTGTATACACCCTTAAAGACCATGTGGGCAGCCTGAGCATTCCGCCACGTAGCGTGGGAGGGAGGAGGGACTGAGCGTGCATTAATCGGGCCACTGGCTTCCTAGTGTCAACTGCCCATTTCTTGAGCGCCTACTGTGTGCCGGGCTTTCCGTGATACGGTGGTATCGCCACCTCCCTAGTTGGGCAGTGCCAGCACCAAAGATGCAGTCCTCTCCAGGCGCCTAGGCAGGTCGGGAGGAGGCTCAGTGGCTGACACGCGGCAGGTTTTGGGAAGCGGGGATCGTGCGAAGCCCGGCCCTGGGGACCCCGCAGTCTCCTAACGACGACCACAAAATAACGAGGGTAACATGTACACAGCCTTTGCTGGATACCAGGTACCGATCTCAGACTTTGGTGTCCCATCTCCTTTACTCCTCACGACAACCCCCAGGGGGTGAGGACCGTTGTGGTTTCCAGTTTACACGTAGGGAAACTGAGGCACGGAGGTTAGGTTAGCTCTAAGATAGCCAGTCAGAGCTTGAGCCAGAGCCCCTATCCAGTGCTCTAGTGAAAAACGCTGACATCAAGGAGAAGTCGAGGTGGCCACAGGCTGGCAGATGCTCGGAAGGTGTCCCCAGGGAAGCAGAGACCTAAAGGGAATTGGCGTATGTTAAGGAAAGGGGTGCAAAGGCGCTGGTGGGGGGAAGAGGCTCCATCTTCCAGAACTGCCCAGCGTGGCTCCTGCAGAGAGGAGGCGGGCAGGGCAGGCAGGTAGGCAGATTTCAGGAAGAGCCCCGGGTGTGCCTTGGTTTGCCCTGCCTCCCCAGGGCCTGGCACAGAGTAGACACACCACAAAGGGCCGGTCAGTGGAGAGTGCGGATGACAAGGACTGCGGTGCAACTAACACCAGCGCAGGTGCTTACCTCATTTTCCCGTCCTTCTGGACCTTGGGTGGTAGATGTGATGGTTATTACCCCTTCCGCAGGTGGGAAACTGAGGCACAGTGATTTGCTGAGGGCACGTGTCTAACAGAGGTAGAGGCGGGTCTTGATCTTCAAAACCAGAGCTCCTCCCACCACCCTCCCCTCCCTTCCCCTCCCCTCCCCTCCCTGCTTCCCGGCTTTGCTCGGGAGGCTGACTTGGGGTGGGGGTGGGGCAGGGCCTCATTGCCCCTCAGGTAAAGCAGACAGAGGCGCATCGCTTCGTGCTTCCTGCTCTTTCACTCTACAAGCCTCAGGGGTCATCTGTGACATCAGAATTTGTCTCGCCGCGTTCCTCTTTACAGACACACCTAGCAAATAATTGTTTTGGTTTTATTAGTTTCTGATGTATCACTAAACTTTCTTTCCAAGATGTTCATAGCGCTTGGCTCCAAATACTCAAAACTGCATCCTACTGGGACTGCCTTTGCCAGCTGGCACTGGATGCCCCTGGGGGTGTGCACACCTGCCTCCTCTGGGCAGCCACAGCTCTGTGTGCACCCTCCGAGGTCTTGGTGCCCAGGTCCCAAGTCCCACCTGCCTGGGCGGTGCTTCAGAGCCCCGAACGCCAGTGTCCTCCACAATCCAAGCTTTCTGGAAGCGCTCCAGCACTTTGGTGCTCTCCACAGTCCCCTGGAGCGGACACCCTACCCTACCTCCAGCCCTGTAAAGTCCCCAGACTCCCAAGATGCTGGCACTTCCATTTAGTCACTGCCCAGTGCGGGGCCAAGTGTTCTGGGTAGTGACTTACAAGGGAGCTGGCCAGGCCCACAGCGAGCGAACCAAAGCACAGCTTCTTTTGCAGGGTCTGTCCCTCCCCTCGACTCCTGCATTGCTGGCTGCTCTTCAAGCCTCAGCCAAGAGGCTCAGGGCAGGCCGGGGCTCCTGGCAAAAGTGAGTTGGGCCATACTGACGGCTTGGTGCCTTTGGAGTCCGGATCCAGGGAGGCCAGGGCTGGTCAGAGGGCACAGCCAGGAGCTGTGGTGAGACTGGAAATTCGACTTCCCCACAGTGAGTGTGGCCAGCTGGAGGCCTCCTCCTGCCAGCTGGTAGAGGAGCGGGGGAGGGGGACAGGAAGTGGTGTGGCCAGACACCTGCCCAGCCCCACGTGACAGGAGCCATTGGCATTTACACTGTGAAGCCTCTCGATGCCCCAGAGTGGAAGTGCTAAGCCACAGAGGCGGTGGGGCTCCTACCAAGCCTGGACAGACTGAAAGATGCTAACAACTCTAAGGAAAGACCTAGTCAGCGGAAGGGGCCCCGCCAGCCCGGGAAGCACCGGGAGCGCCTGCCCAGCCCAGAGGTGACCTGGAAGCAGCGCCCTTGCCAGGTCACTGGCTGAGACCATGGAGCCTGTTCCCTTTCCCCAGCGGGGCCCAGGGACACCAGAGACCCAGCCTAGTCCCACCAACCCTGCATCATTCCCCAACTTCCTTTCTTCAGATGCCAGTTTTACCCAGTGACTGGCTGGCAGGGAGTTACTTGCCAGGATCCTGTGCCCACCGGGAGGGCCCACAGGTCATGCTGACCCCAGAATTCCAGGTGGGGTGGCGGGTGGCTTATTGTTGTAACGTGCTATATTGGCTTTTGGACTCTGCACACACGAGTCTCACCTGGTCCCCAACCCCTTCGCAGGAGACAGGCTGTTCTGAGAACAGGTGGGAAAAGAGCAGGTGGCATACCTAGGACCATTTGGTGGCCCGTCTAGGTGGCTGCTGGCTCCCTGGCCACCTGCCTGAGCACCACTATTCCCCCTGCCCCATCCCTGCCTTCCACTGGCCCCTCCACGGCCCACCCCTCCTTTGACAGATGAGGAAACCGAGCCTCTGAAGGGTCGAGTGACATGCCCAGGGCCCCAGAGGCAACAGCAGCCAGATTTTATGGCAGCTGTGAATGGGCTTGGCGCAAGGTGTGAACCCCAGCTCCTCAACTCACCAGCCATGTGATTTGGGGCAGAAGGTGCAGCCTGTCTACACGCGGTGCCTCAACTATGAGAAGGTGCCAGCCCTTGGACCTGCCTACGTTATCTCGTTCATAGTTTTAACATTGTTTGTGTACTTAAAACACCCAAATTCCTACCTCCCACCTAGACCTCTCCTCTGAACTTCTGACACCACCACTTCAGTGTTTAATAGGCATTTCAAATATAGCCCGGCTAAAATTAAATGTGCACGCGCATGCACGCACACACACACACAAACTTTCAACTTTTAGAGAGAGAGTCTTCGCATTGCTCAAGTTCAACAGCTGGCTTCCATTTTCCTCCTCAGTGCATATCACTGTCTAGCATCCTGCATCTTTTATTTGACGTGTCTACTGGCCATCCCTCCCTCCCATTCCATCAGCTCCTCTAGAGCAGGGGGCTTTGTCTGCCTTGCTCGCTGCTGTACCTGCATCCAGAACAGCACTTGGGGTGCAGATGCAGAGGCTCAGTACATGAGGAGGATGCTAACCTCCCAGGACTGCTGCAGGGGTCAAAGGAGGCGGAAGTGAGTCTCTTAACTGCTCTCTGGGCTCAAGCTCCCTCCATTGAGGAGGCTTTTCCACCACCCGCCCCCACAGAAGAGCACAGACCCTTCCCTGCCTTTTAAGATCAGGGGTGCTCAGTGGTTTGCTGACGGGCCCCAGGTACAGCCCTGGGCCTCTGAAGGATGGTGCTCTTTCGGGTTCCCGCCACACACCTGCTTGCCTCTTCCCACCACCACCAAAAAGAAGCCCGGCCTTACTCACCCCTGTCCCTCACGCCTGCCTAGAAGTCAATGCAGAAAAGACCAATGGCAGCTGAAAAACTGGTTTCCTCCAGAGCAGAAAAAGCTTAATCCTTTATAAAATCTGTTCCTCTCTCTCCCTCTCCCTCCCTCTCAGTCTCCCTCCCTCTCTCCCCCTACCTCTTTCTCCCTCCTCCTCTCCCTCCCTTCCTTCCTTCCTTCCTTTTCTTCCTTTTCTCCTTTCTTTATTATTTTTTCTTTCTTTTCCCTCTTTCTCTCTCCCTCTCTCTTTCCTTTCTTCCTAGATATTTCTGGCAACTTCATTTATAATCGCCCCAAACTAGAAACAACTTGAACACCAATCAACAAGAGAAAGGATATACAAATCGTGGTCTGTCCAGCTAATGAAATCTTACTCATAAATAATAAGGAATGCGCTACGGTCGCAAGCAACAACATGGATACGTTTCAAAAACTCTGTGGAGGTAAAAGCAGCCAGAAACTACGGAGTACAGATTGTTTGATTCCAAATATGCCATGTCCTAGAACAACAACAGCAACAAAAACCCTACGAGGGATGGAGATCCGAAGATAGAGACTCCACAGGGATCGGAAGTAGGGACTCGAGAAACTGTGGTGTGATGGAAACACCCTATGTGTGTGTGTGGTGGGGGTAGTTAACCCAGGTGTGTATGTTGCGAAAACTTGCAAACTACATCTAAGTTCTGTACACTCAGTAACACACTCAAAACAGAGGCGAGAATCTGGAAAAGAAGTGAATTGAACTGCGCTGCTGCTCAGTGAAAACTTCTCCAATTTTTCATTGACTGGTCTTGCCGCTGAGTAAATTTGGCACAATAGTTGTTCCTTAGGTGTTTCCCAGGCATCGCTTCTGGGCTGATCCAGGTTCAAAGGGCAGGTGAGGGACCTGGGAGTCCTTGCGACTCTGTCTGGGCATGTGCTGGCCGTTGTTGAGTTTTATTCAAAGGGGAGAGGAAAAACTGCTCTTGCTTCTAGTAGAAGTGGACAGCAGCCTTCCAGCCGCCGTGGGGTCTGCCCCCAGCCTGGAAGCCGCCAGCCGATTTTAGGTTGACCTTGGTCCTCTCTGGCAAGATGTTTGTGCTTCATGTGGAGTCGGCCTTTTGCTCTATCTCGTCAGCCTTCGTCCCGTTGCCATACCTCACGGGTACACTTTGGGCTGTCAGCTTGTCCCCTGTAAATTCTTAGGGGTGATGTTTACTGAATCGAAAGTCAAGAGGACTTTTGGATTGGCCAGGCAGAGAAGGTGAGTGGGGCCTTGGCAATGGCATTTGGAGGTGGAGACCCTGCCTTCTAAGGTGAGGGCCCCTAAAGGTTCGACAAGGCCTTAGGGAAGGGGAGGGAGCTAGCTCACCAAGGTGCAGTGATGTTCTTACCCTTTAATCAAAGAGTAGAAAAACTGTGACAAGCCTCAGGGAGCCCGCTGAAAGGGTAAACAACAAAGAATCAGAATCTTCGTTCCTTTGTCCCTCCATCCACAGGGACAGAGGGCCCGAGTAGAAGGCCGGGAGGACATGCAGCTGTGTCCTGAGGGCGGCGGGGGCAAGTGAGCTCGGGGGTATCAGAGCAGAACGTGCAGGGGCCTGCAGGCCGGGCGCAGGCAGCGGCAGAGGCGGCTGGGCTGGCACACTCACTGGTCCAGTCCCCACGTCCTGCGTCCAAGGGCAGAACCAGGTGCGAGACCTCCTCCCAGCCCGAGCCCCGCACGGGCTCTTCACCGGGTCTGTCTCTCTCCCAGGGACCATAAGCCAAGCAGGGAGCACGGCCGGAGCTGGAGAGGCCTCAGCCAGAGGGAGGTGGCTGTCTCCTCCTTTGTGTTGGTTTCCCGTGGCTTATAGGGACAGAATATTATTCTCTCACGGTTCTGGAGGCCGGAAGTCTGGGATCAAGGTGTCGCTGGGCCCACTCCCTCTGGGGCCTCTGCGGGGTGTCCTCCCTTACTCTTCCAGCTTCTGGGGGCTCCCGACGCAACTTGGCTTGTGGCCTCATCTTTTAGTCTCTGCCTCCATCTTCACATGGCCTTCCCTGCGTCTCTGTGTGTCAACTCCCCCACTTTCTCTTATGACACTTAAGGGCCCACGCGGGTAACCCAGAATGACCTCAACTCGAGATCCTTAACTTAAAACCACCTCTGCAAAGACCCTTTTCCCAAGTAAGGTCTCGTTTCTAAGGTTCCAGGGATTCGGATGTGGACACGTCTTTTGGGAGGCTGCTGTTCAAAGCATTATGTCATTATTTATTTTGATGCTTAAATTGCCCCAGATTGGGCCAGTGGGCGCCTCTTCAAACTGACTTCTGTCTCTTTTTTATAGGTTCCCATTGTTCTTTGAGCCCCAGCCCTACGATCCATCGGTAGGTACTCCGAGGAGCAGTGTTTCCTTAGGGGAACCAGGCTCTGGGCTCTGGGTATGCTGGGGCCGCGTGGCGTGGCTGCTTCCGGCCCTCTTAGTGGGCCTAGCCAGAGAGAGAGAGAGAGAGAGATTGTGTGTGTGTGAGTGTGCGTGTACATGCATAGATATATAAATAGACACACACGTTCATACGTGCATTTATATATTCGTAAACACATTTACGTCTGTCTTTCTGTGTATATGTATAAATGATTCTAACTACGTGTAAACACAGGTTTCAGTGCAATTCTAACCCGTCACAGGTTCGTTTTGGTTTTCTCCCTTTGCTTACTGTAACTCCCTTCACCAACAGTTATGATCCATGGCTGCTGTGTTAGTCCGTTTGGGCTGCTATAATGCGATACCATAGACTAGGGGGTCTTAAACATTTATTTCTCACAGTTTTGGGGCTGAGAAGTCCAAGGTCAAGGTGCTGGCAGATTCCATGTCTAGTGAGGACCAGCTTCCTAGTTCATAGACAGCTATCGCTTGCTGTGTCCTCCCGTGGTGGAAGGGGCATTTGGATTCTCTGGGGTCTCTTTTTATAACGTCACACATCCCATTTCCAAGGGCTCCTCCATCATGAAGACCTTATCACCTCCCCAAAGCCCCGCCCCCCAAAGCCATCACACTGAGCATTAGATTTCAATATGTGAATTTAGGGGGACACGAATATTCAGTCGATGCTCAAATTGCCCCAGATTTGGCCAGCGGAATCCCCTTCGACATGCCGCCTGTCCCTCTGAACATGTCCCCGGAACTCTTAGAATACTTCCTTACTTTCTGAAGCCACAAGAAATCCTAGGATCACCTTGTCCTCCTCCTGTCCCACGCCTGGAAGCAATCGTATCTCTGAGAAGGCTTGCTTCCCGCTAGCGGAGGACGGGGCTGGGGAGCAAGACCCTGGCGCCAGGATCATTTCTGCCGCTGCTTCCAGGCTGTCTCAGCAGACATGGTGGAAAATACGTGTAAGCGACCTAACGCACATATTCACATATACTTCACATATAACTATATATATATATACTTCTACATAATCTATCGATCAAAAGTTATGAGTTCGTATAGCTGCCTCTCATTTCCATACTTGCTCTCTTCCCTAGGGGAGAGGCCCAACTCCCATTAACTACAACAGATGTCCTCATTTGCTCAAGCCTGAAATGCACAGAAGGTCTCTTCGAAATGACCAGCCCATCCACTGCGAAAGCCAACCTACTCACCGGAGTGCAGTATTTAGTTGAAGCTTTTTTTTTTTCTTAGATAAAATTCCCATACATCGAAATTCTCACATCTTAAGTTTACAGTTCAATTCGTCTTGACAAAGTCATACAGTCACGTGACCCACAACCTGTCAAGATACAGAAGATTTCTGTCACCTGCAGAAAGTTCCCTCGTGTCTCTTCCCAGTACCTTCTCCCAGAGACAGCCATAGTTCCGGCTTTTTTTTTTTTTCCTTAGATTAGTTTTGCCAGTTCTGGAACTTCAGAGAATTGAAGCATAATGATTGGTGGCTCATTCAGGTTGCTGGAGGTATCAGTTCACTAGTTTGTATTGCTGAAAACTATTCCATTATATAGATACGAGTGGATAAATATCATGACTTGTTTACTCTCCTGTGATGGACTTTCAGATTGTTTTGAGTCTTTCGCTATTATGACTAAAGCTACTGTGAACATTTGCAAGTCTTTTTGTGGGCAAATATTTTCAGTTGTCTTGGGCAAATACCTGGGAGTAGAATGGCTGGGTTGAAGGGCAGGGGTGTGTGTGTGTATAACTATAAGAAACTGCCAAACCGTTCCCAAAGCGGCCACACCATTGACATTCCCTCCAGCCATGTATGAGGATCCTGTTTGCTCCACATCCTCACCAGCACTTGGTACTGTCAGCTTTTTTAAAGCTTAGCTATTCCAGGGAGTACTTAATAGTATCTCCTTGTGGTTATAATTTGCATTTCTCTGACGACTAATAACGTTAAGCATTTTTTCACATCGTTACTGTCCACTTGTATATCTTCCTTTGGCAAAGTGCCTTTTCAAATCTTTTGCCAATTTTTAACTGAATTATTTTGTCTTCTTATGGTTGAATTCTAAGCATTCTTTATTTACTCGGAATACGAGTCATATACAGAGATTAAAAGCGACTTTATTTTAATAAATTTGACAAGTTATATAAAATGGTCATATTTCTTGAAAGACAAAAATACTACACCTGACTAAAGAAGAAATAAAAATTTGAATAGCCTCTGTCCGAGTATATGAATTCATTATGAAAAACCTTCACACACACACATACACACGTGCGCGCGCACGCACAACAAAAAAACCCAAACCGAAACAAAATAAAACCCTCCAGGCCCAGATGGCTTCACTGGTCAATTCTAGTATGTGTTTAAGGAAGAAATAATATGAGTCTTATAAAAACTTTTTTCAGAAAATCGAAGAGAAAGGAATACTTCCCACATCATGTGTCATTTAGGGAATTGCAAACTAAAACGACAACGAGGTACCATTAGGACAACTGAAATTCAAAACACCGATGATACTAAACACCGATGAGGATGTGGGGAGACAGGGATTCTCGTCCATTGCCAACGGGACTGCACAGTGGCACAGCCACTCAGACAGTTTTGTCGTTTCTTACAAAACGAAACATAGTCTTACCGTATTATCCAGGAATTACACTCCTTGGTATTTATCCATTTGACTCGAAAACTTATGTTCCCACAGAAACCTGCACATAAATGTTTAGAGCCGTTTTATTCCTAATCACTCAAAACAGAAACGCCTGAGATGTCCCTCAATAGATGGAAGTACAAAGAAACGGTGGAACATCTATTCGATGGAATATTATTCAGTGATAAAAAGATATGAGCTATCATCGCTTTCTATTCACAAATAGATATGAAAGAGCCTTCAAGGCATATTGCTAAGTCAAAGAAGCCACCGAGAAAAGGCGACATACTACATACTGCATGATTCCAACTCGATGACATTGTAGAAAAGATAAAACTATAGAAACAGTTAAAAGATCAGTGGTTGCTGGGGATCTGGGGGAGCGGGGAGGGCCAACAGGGGGCCAACAGGGTGAACCTTAACGTAACAAGAACGTATCGTTTCACCAGGTGTAACACCTGTACCCCGCTAACGCAAGACACTAACTAATAGGGAAAACCGTGGAGGTGGGACGTGGGGTCTACATAAGAACTCTGTGTACTGTCCGCCCAGATTTTCTGTAACTCTAAAACTGTTCTAAAAAAAAAAAAGTTTAATTAAAAAAGAAACAACCGAACAGAGAATTTGAATTTACTGGTCAGAAACGCCAATAATCCCCTGCCATTTGTCCCAAATGAAGGTCGTGCAAGCTGGGCCACCAGATGCTGTTTCAGAGTAAGTGGGATAAGCTGGTGGGCAGAGGGCAGAAGGTGGCTTTGTCGAGAAAGGGCCCAGACAGCCGCTTCTGTTGCTGTGTCTTTCTAGGTTCTCGTTCCAAACTCTGGGACGGCCTAGCAGCCCTTCCCACCTGTGGGTTCCATGTGACATCTGTGAAAAGGGATAGGACGATACCTACCTCGGAGGGTAACTGGGAAGATCAGGGCGGGTCCGCAGAAGCGCTCAGGAAAAGTTAGCTCTCGAGTTATTCAGCCGCCATTGCTTTACCTTTGAGCTGTTCCAGTAAATTCTCCTTTCTTTCCTGCCTATTTCGACTTGTTTTCTATTTCTCAAGATGAAGTGTCTCGACTAGAGGAGACCATTCCCCGAGGAGTGGCTGAGGTGTTGTACCATGGTACACTGACGACAAGAACGGAGCGGGGTGTAGGTTGGGCCAAAATGGCTGTAGGGGAGTCTGGAGCGAAGGTGCTGGAGGGAGGAAGGACAGGCTCGAGCAGGGCCTCCCATCTTGGCTCCCTTGACATCTGCAGCTGAACAGTCCCTTGTCAGGGGTACCGTCCTGAGTATTACAGGATGTTTAGCAGCATCCCTGGCCTCTACCCACCCACCTGAGTCATGACAACCCGAAACATCTCCAGACGTTGCCCAATGCCCTCTGGGGGCAACGTCACCCCCGAGGATGGCTTAGAGAGTGGTTTTTCTGAGTTATGGCATATTTTGGAGGAAGAGCAGTTTGGGAGGCAGTAAGATCCAGGTCGTGGACATGGGAGCCCTTAGCTGGACCGGAGCGGGGAAGAGGACCCAGGAGACAAAGAGTTCAAGGTGTCAGGACGTTGCCCGGCTCTGGTAAGAAGGCAGAGTAAGGTAACCCGAAAACTACGCCAGAAACAGAAACGCCTGGCAGTGCTGGATAAAATAGGACAAAAATCACTTTTAATGTGTAGCTGAGTTTTTTGCTTAGATGCAGTTTTATTTGGGGGGGGGGTATACACTTCTGTGGATTTTAACATTTGCATAGATTTGGATAACCACCGACACAGCGAAGATAGAGCATAGCCCAAACGTCCCTGTGCTGCCTCTTTATAGTCGAACCATCCCCTAAGCCCTGGACACCACTTATCTGTTCTCCATCCTCTTCCAGAATGTTCTATAAGCTTAACGACACTTAGCGAAATGCTTCTGCGAGTCCTTCGTGTTGCCGGTGCACCCATAGCTGGTTTCGCTCCCTCCGTGCGCGGCATCGCATTGCGTGGGTGTACTTCCGTCTGTCTGTCCCTCGTCCTGTGGAAGGACATCTGGGTTATTTCCAGTATTTCACTACCGTGAATAATGCCGCTGTCAACGCTCACGTATAGGTTTTCATGTGAATGTAAGTTTTGGCTTCTCTTGGGTAAATAACCAGCAGTGGGATCGCTGGGCCAAACGGCACATGTTAGTTTCCTAAGAAACTGGCAAATCACTCTCCGGGCGCGGTACCAGCAGAGCTGTGAGGGCTCCAGCTCCTCCCCGTCTTTGTTCTCACTTGGTGTGGTCGGGCTCTTTCATTTCAGCCATTCTAATAGGTCTGGAGTGCGGTATTACATGGCTTTAATTTGCTCGTCCAGTTGTTCCAGTATCGTTTATCCAAAGACTATTTTCTCACCGACTTGCATTTTCATCTTCATTAAAAATCCAGGGAGTGTATTTGCCTTTTCGACTTTGTTCTTTTTCAAATTTGTCTTTCCATGTAAATTTTTAATCGGGCTGTTGATATCTATAAAAATAGCCTGCTGGGATGGGACAAAATCTATAGATCAATTTGAAGAGAATTGTCATCTTGGCTATATATATCAAGTCTTCCAAACCACGAACACAGTATATCTCTCTGTTATTTATATCATATTGGATTTCTTCCAACAGCATTTTATAGTTTTCAGCTTATAGATCCTATACATACTTGGTTTGATTGAAATTTAAGTATTTAGAACTTTGGGGAGCTATTGTAAGTGGTACTGGTTTTATTGTTCTTGTTGTAATTAGTTATCTCTGACGGAGGAGAAACAAGTGTGGTGAGTCCTAATGACTGCACCATTTCACTGACTGAAGAGTTTCTAGTCTGTGGTGCAGAGAAGAAAAACCGAGGCACAGCCCGGCAGCCCCCTGAACTGAGGCGATGGAGCTGGGAGTCTGTGAAGGCTCGGACCAGAGTTCACAGTGCAGAGTACTGGGGGCAGGACGGGGGAGAGAGAGAGAGAAGGAGAGAGAGAGGAAGGGAGGAGGAGAGAGAGNTGCAAGAGAGGCTGAGTTCTGGAGAGCTGCAAGCTCTTGAGATGTAATTAAGCGAAGTACCAATCAGTGCATACATGGGAGGAAAATGTTGAAGCCAGAGAAAGAAACACCAGAAAGGATCAGAGGGAACAATCACAATAGCTCAGATGGGGGGCCGGGAATTTATTTCCTGCTCCGATGAGCCAGGGTAGAAATCTTAGAGATCTCTGGGTGAGGTACTCAGTAGTGGGGAAAACCAGCCCTAGACTAAACACTGCTCAGGTCCTTCCTAACAAAGCAAGACTAGAAAAAAAAAATCTAACTCTTTCTAGGGAACTTAACTGTGTGCCAGAACAAGCTCAAGAATATTTACATGAATACAAAAATAGCAAATAATTTTACAACAAAGTAAATTATTTTTAAAAGTAGCGCAAATGGTGTATGACATCTAAAAAAGTTTCTAAGTATGCAAAGAAGCAAGAAAGTATGAGCCATAATGAAGAGAAAATTCAATCAATTGAAACCGAACCAGAAATAACACAGATAACAGAATGAGTAGACGAGGACGATAAAATAATAATTATAGCTGTATCCCATATGCTAAGGAAACTGAAGGAAAGATTATTAAAGAGAGACATAGAAACTATTTTTTTAAATCCTCAAATTGAACTTCAATATATTAAAACTACGGTGTCTGAGATAAAACATACATCGGATAGGATTAATGACAGATTAGCCAAGAAAGGCGAAAAGATTAGAGAACTAACGTGTCAGAGGCAGCCCTCCAGGAAGAAGGAAAATGGTATCAGAGAGAAACTGGAGCTACGCAAAGAAACAGAGCGAAACGGTAACAGAATGGGCGAATACATAAGATTTTTTCTTATTATTTAAGTCTCGTTATAAGGTAATTGACTGTTTAAACGAAAATAATAAAATGTCGTTGTGAAGTTTATGTGAAAGCAGAACGTGTGACAACAATGACAAAGACGAGGAGGAGAAAATGAAAATACACTGTTGCGAAGTTCTTTTCTAATTCACGAAGTGGTAATAAGAGCACTCGAAGGGAGTCTACGGTAAGTTAAAAATGGATGCTACAAAGCAACCACCAAAATACAAAACCGAAGAGTTGTAGCCAGTAAACCAACAGAGGACATAAAAAGGAGTCCCCCAAAATACTCAGTACAAAGAAGGCAGAGAAAATTAAAAAGGAAACAAAAAAAAAAGGCGGAGCCGATGAACTATAAATAGCAAAATGAAAGATTTAAACCCAACTGTATCGATGATCGCATTCAATTCGGTTGTATAAAGTTCCAAATTAAATGGAAGAAACGGTTCAAACGTATTTTTTAAAAAACGACCCAACGATAAACTACTTACGAGACATCAATTTGAAATATGAAAACGCAAATAAGGTAAAAGCAAAACGATGGAAAAGGATATGCCATGCCAACGCTGGTGACAAGAGACCTGGGGAGGTCACATTCACATGAAAGTAAGTTTAGGGTAAAGAATATTACCAAGCGTTAAGAAGGGGACTTCATAATGAGAAATAGCTCACTTCGTTGAGGGGACATAGCAATCCTAAACGTTTATGAGTCTAACTTCAGAAGTTCAAAACACACGAAGCAGGGAGTGAAAGAACTAGAAGAGGGAATGGACAAATCTACAATTTTAGCTGGAGATTTAACCCTTTTTCTCAGTAATTGTTAGAAGGAACAGATGGAAAATCAGTAAGGAGATAGAAGACCCTAACAACGCTATCAGACAGCTTGTATTAATAGATGTTAACAGAACATACCATCCGCTTACGGCGGAATACATTCTTTTCAAGTTCACGTGGTACATTTACCAAGCTAGACCATATTCTGAGCCGCAAAACAAGTCTCAATATTATTTTTGTTTGTTTGTATTTGATACAAGGGGTTAATTCCCATCTTTAATAATGTTATTGGTGTTTTGTCTCTCTCTCCTTCCAAGTCTCAGTATTTTTAAAAAGATTCGGGTCGTTCAAAGTATGTTCTCTGATTACAATGAAATTAAATTAAAAATGAATAACAGAAACAGCTTCGGAAATTCTCCAAATATTTGGAAAATAAGCGACACACTTATAAATAATAAATGGGTCGAAAAAATCAGAAGGCAAATAAGAGTGTCTTCAAATGAATGAAAATAAAACAACATATCAAAATGTGTGAGATGAAGCTCAAGTAGTATCTAGGGAAAATTTAAAGCATTAAATACGTATATTAGCAAAGAAGAAAGGTCTCAGATCTAAGAGCTCAGTTTCCACTTTAATAAATCCAGTAAAAGAAGACTAAATTAAACAAAAAAGTAAGTAGAAGAAAGAAGACAAGGAAGGTCAAATTGGAAATCAATGAAATAGAAGACAGAAACAGTGAGGAAAATCAACTAACTCAAAACTGGTTCTTGAGATAACATTTTTTTTATTATTTATTATTATTATTTATGCCTATAGCAGCTGGTCTTCCTAGGCGGTCTCCCATCCAGGTACTAACCAGGCCTGAATCTACTTAGCTTCCGAGATCAGACGTTGGGCTTGTTCAGGGTGGCGTAGCCATAGATATGGACTGTGGCTCCACTGGGGCGTGAACTCAGGACCTTCTGCGTGTAAAGAAGACGTGTTAACCACTACACTATGGAACTATGTCCTTGAGATAACATTTATAAATGTTTAGCTATGTTGATCTGGAATAAAGAAAAGAAGATAAAAATGACCAATTTTAGGCATGAAAGAGGTGACTCTATCCATACTTCTCATTATATACACAAATTAACTCAAAATAGATTATAGACCTAAATGGAAAATATAAAGATATAAAACTTCTAGAAGAAAAGAGGGGAAAACCTTTGTGACCTTGGGTTAGGAAATTTTTCTTAGATACAACACCAAAAACACGACCCATGATTTAGAAAGTTGACTTCACCAAAATTAAAAATCTGTGCTATTCAAAAGACATTATTAGAAGACTGAAAAGATAAGCCATAGACTGAGAGGAAAACTTTGCAAATTATATTTGATAAAGTAATTGCATCGAGACTATATATATATATATATATATAATATGTAATAAGAAAGCAAGCCAATTAAAAAGTCAAAAAACTTTAATAGATATTTCACCAAAGAAGATACATGCATAACAAATAAGCACAAGGAAATATCCTCAAAGCTTTAGACATTAGAGGAATTAATAACCAAAATGAGATACTACTACACACCTACTAGAATGGCTAAAATTAAAAAGACTGACAGTATCAAATGTTGGTGAGTATGTGGAGCAACTAGAACTCTCATACACTGATGATAGGAATTTAAACCGGTACAAGCACTATGGAAATAGTTTGTCAGTTTATTAAAAAGTAAAACTCATGTAGCAGATGATCCAGCCATCCCATTCCTAGATATCGACCCTAGAGAAAGCAAATGCCTGCAAAAAGACTTTTACACAAATACTGATAGCAGCTTAACAGCTCAATCTGGAACATCCCTGTGTCCATGAACAGATGAAGGGACAAAGAAATTGTGGTATATCCATAAAATGTAATACTATTCAGAAATAAAAGGAATGAATCATTGATATACACAACAATATATGAATGAGAGAAGCCAGACAAAAAAGAAAGCACATGCCTTATTGCTGTTTATATAAAGCTTTAGAAAATGCAAACTGAGCTATAACTGCAGAAAGCAATCAAATGGAAAAAGTGAGCAACATGCATGAACAGATGGGAGATTCCAGCAGAGGGATGGAAACTATAAGAAGGAGCCCAATAGAAATGCATTAAGTTTTACAAAAAGATGTGAAGATTTCCTTCAATGGGTTCTTCAGAACACTTGATACAGCTGAGGAATGAATCTGTGAACTGAATTATATCAACAGAAATTGCCCAAACTGACATATGAAGTATAAAAAAAAAAGTGGAAAAAAAATCAACCAATGTATCTAAAAGCTGTAGGACAACATCAAGAGTTTTTAAATGTGTGTTATTGGAATCCCCAAAGGAGAAAGAATGGAGCAGGACACATATTTAAAGAACGTCTCCAGGAATTTTACAAAAATATTTAAGATAATAAATGTAGATCCAAGAATCTCAAAGAACCCCAAGCAGGATAAGTCTCTCTCTCTCTCTCTCTCTCCCTTTCTCTCTCTCTCTCACACACACACACACACACACACACACACCCTAGATGTACAGTATTCAAACTAGTGAAAAGCCAATAGAGAGAGAAAATATTGAAGATAGCTGTTGGGGGGAATATATTACCTACAGAAGAACATAGATCACACTTACAGCTAACTTCTCGTTAGAAAATATGCAAGCCAGAAGAAAATAGAGTGACATCTTTAAAATGGTGAAAGAATAATCTGTCAATCAGAATTCTCTGTACAGGGAAAAGATCTTTCAAAAATCAAGGTGAAATAAAGGTTTCTAAAGAAAATATAAAAATAGAGAATTCTTTGCTTGTAGACCTGCGCTATAAGAAGTATTAAAGGAAGTTCTTCAGGAAGGAAGAATATGATACCAAACAGACTTTGAAAATGGTTCAATCAAAGGTAAGTATAAAAGACATTTTTTTATTATTTCTAATCTATCTAAATCTTAATTATCCAAGGCAAAACAATAACAATATATAACTTATAGCATATGTAAAAGTAAGATGTATGACAAAAATATAGCACTAAGATGAGATGGAGAAATTGGAAATTTATTGAAAATCATGATAACACATCAATGCTTCCAATTCCAGTCCAACACCCTAGGTTTCGTTCTAGTTTCCTCCCTTTTCGAATTTGTACCTTCCTTCTCCAACCGTGAGAAACACGTCTCCCTAAACCCTTAATCTATTTCTTTACTTGATCAATTCCTTTCAATGTCACCAACCCCGCCGTGGCTGCTCTCCCTCACAAACACCCTCCTCACCACACTCACACTCTGACAACCGATGGTGGGACACACACAGTACCTGGAAGCCCTTCTGGGGTCTAAGTATCTGTACTGGTCTTCCGTCCCCCAAAAATACCCTCCTCGCCTTTGCTGGGGTCCAACCCCCTGTGCGCGGCCACTACCACGCTAGTGTCCTTTTCATCTATCTGGGGCTCTGACTATGTGCACTAAGCCGCCTCCTCTGTGGACACCCCCTCCCTCAGGCTCTGAGACCCCATGCTGAGCTGTTCTCCACGTGGACACCTCGTGGATCCCAGTAAGGCTCTGACATCCATATTGGGCCACACCCCACACAAATGCACTCTTGAAGGGGAACTGACAATGTCACGCTGACTCATCTTAGAGCTTGAGGCAAAAGAAAAATCAATAGTACCGATCCCGAGTCCTATATTTTGATATTTTGCTCATTATGGATGTTTTACACTCATTTGGATGTTCTGAAATAATTCAATGTTTCCTTAATTACTGAGTTTGGAGGCACTCCTTAACATTTTGTCCTAAGGTGAGTGCCTCACTTGCCTCATCCTACCTGGTGCTGGCCCCGTCATCTTCACCCTCTAGGGTGTCACGGCTCATCCTCCACCTACTCAAACACCTTCTATTTTCTGCCCTACCTAATGGGGTTTGGACTGAATTGGTCACAATGAGAAGGGAAAGAAAGGGGAAGTAGAAGATTTCTAACTTTTAAGTATTTAGTCACGTGTGTTTTGTGTTCCTATTTGTCCTCTTGGGTCGGGCTCTGAAAATGTTTGGGGCAAAGAGAATCACTGGAAATTCTTAAGCTAATAGATATTTCCTGCTTCCGGAAGGAATGCAGACTCAGCTCAAATGTTAATATTTATCTCCTCTCTGAAGGAGGTGCTTACAATTCTTTAGTCATTTTTGTTAATATTTGAATATATTTCCTTAAAAAAATAAAGTTGCCTTCTTACTTCTCCACATCCCCTGCAAAT
>NW_024350923.1:3851612-3855881 GCF_902729225.1 Pteropus medius | reverse complement strand
GAGCTACGTTATAATAAAGTTGTCGAAATACAAAGAGACTAATTTGAAAGCAGCAAAGGGAAGCAACTCATTGCAACAAGGGATCCTCAATAATATAACACCCGATACCTTCTCAGAAACCGTGGAAGCCAGATGGCACCGATACGACATATCTAAAGTCTTTAAAGAAACTATATACCTATCAATCAAGAATCTTATATCTGGCAAAACTATCCTTCGAGAATGAAGAAGAAATTAAGATATTTCCAGATAAACAAAAGCTGAGGGAGTTTATTACCTTCGACCTTCCTTAGAAGAAATGCTGAAGGCAGTCCTTCAGCCTGAAATGAAAGAACACCAGACAGTAACTCTAAGCCACAAGAAGAAATAGAGAACATTGGTAATGTAACTATATAGGTAAACATATAAGCCGGTATTTTTGTACCTTTGATTTGTAACTCATCTTTTTTTCTTACGATGTAAAAGACAAGTGCATAAAAATAATGATTATAGATCTATGTTAATGGGCAATGCCTACAGACATGATCTTTATGCAATAACAATCTAAAGGGGAAGGGAGTGGGGCGTGTAGGAGCCGAGTGTCGGCACACTACGGAAACCAAGTTGGGATCGTTCAAACTAGGTTGTTATGAGTTTAAAATATTAATCGTAACCCTCAAGGTAACCACTAAGAAAATAACTTTAAAAATACACAAAAAGAAAAAAAAAGAAGGGACTCAAAATGGTTTTCTATGAAAAAGATCAATTAAATACCAAAAAGGCAGCAATGGAGAAATCGAAGAGCAGAAAAATATAAGACGGAAAAACAAATAGCTAAATGGTAAAGTAAATCCTTTCTTATCAATAATTACTTTAAATGTAAGTGGATTAAACTCTACAATTAAAAGGCAGAGCTAGGCATATTGGATAAAAAGAAACATATCCATCTATATGCTGTTTATAAGAGGCTCATTTTAGATACAGACACAAAGAAGTAGAAAGTAAAAGAATGGAAAAAGATATCCCCTGCTGATAGTAACCAAAAGAGAGCTGAGAGGGCTATATTATTTTCAGATAAAATAATCGTTAAGTCAAAATGTTATAAGAGATAATAAGAACTTTATGTATTGCTAAAATATTCAATCCGGCAAGGAGATATAACGATTGTAAACAGATACACAGCTAACGAAGAAGCCCCATCACCTGTGAAGCAAAAATTGACAGAATCAAAAGAAGAAATAGATATTTCACTTTCAGTCATGGATAGAATAACCAGATCAAAAACCAACAAGGAAATAGAGGATTACAAACCAAATTTAACAGACATATACAGAATGCTCTACCTAAAAATAACAGAATCCATGTTCTCAAGTAGACATGGAACATTCTCCAGGACGGATCACATTTTAGGCCACAAAACAAGTCTCAACAATGTTAAAAGGTTGAATTCATACCAAGGATCTTTTCTGATCACAGTGAAATAAAACGAGAAGTCAATAACAGAAGGAAAACTGGAAAATTCACAAATATGTGGAAATCGAACACACTCTTAAACAACCAATGGATCAAAGAAGAAATCATAAAGAAATTAGAGGATACTTTGAAATGAATAAGAACAAAAGCACGACATTCCAAAACTTATGGGCTTCAGAGAAATCGGTGCTGGGAGGGAAATTTATAGCTGTAAATGTCTATATTGAAAAGGAAGAAAGATCTCAAATCAATAACCTAACTGAAAAGCTGTATACCTTAAAGAAGTAGAAAAAGAAGAAGAAACTAAACCCTAATCCAACAGAAGGAAGAAGATAATAAAGGTTAGAGCGGAGATGAACTAGAGAATCAAAAAATGATAGAGAAAATCGGAAACCTACAAGTCGGTACCGTGAAAAGATCAACAAAATCGATCGACCTTTGGCTAGATGACTAAGAAAAAAAGAAAGAAGACTCAAATCACTAAAATCAAAAATGGAAGGACAAATCTGTATGGTTCCATTTATACGGTTTCACTATATGTTGAATGGACAAATCTATAAAGACAGAAAAAGTAGAAGAGAGTTCGCCAGGGGTGGGGGAGGGGGAAATAGAGAGATTCCGCTTCCCGCGCACAGAGTCTCTGTTTGGGATGATGAAAAGGTTCTGGAAATGGCTTGGAGACGCTCTCCCTTGCTGGCTTTGAAAAAGCGGGCCACCATGTTGCCAGCCGCCTGTGGAATGAGCCATGTGCTGACGGGGCGAGGGAGGCCCCCAGCCTCCAGCCAGCGAGGACCTGAGCCCGTAGGTCTGGCGACCTGTGAGGAACCGAATGCTGCTGATAACTAGGTGAGCTTAGAAGCAGAGCCTTCCCCAAGTGAGCCTCGCGGGAGGAGGTGGCCGCCGCCCACACCTTGATTAAGGCTCCGCGAGACCCTGAAGCAGAAAACCCAGCTAGGCCATGTCCGGGTGCCGGACTCACAGAACTGTGATAACCAATGTGTGTTGTTTTAGACTAAATTCATGGCGATATTGTTCTGGAGAAATGGGTAACTCTATGACGCGAGCAGTATTGTATCAGTATCTTGTCCGACTTGTTCAATAGTACACCTTGGAAAACTATTGATTCTGTTACAGGAGGCTCTAGCTCATTCTTTTTAACTGCCGTTCGTACTTTATGGTGCTATCAAAGATCATTTTCGCCATTACAAATAATGCTGCCGACCATGAAACCCAGACATGTAGTTGCATCGGTAGTTTGAATATCACCATCGATTGCCCTGCAAAGCGCCTGTGCTGAGTTGTGCTCGAAGCAGGGCCCGGGGGCATCCATTTCTCCGTAACCCCTGGTTGCCTATCACTGTCATCTTTCCTCCCAGCCTGAAGCTCCTTGAGGGCAGGGAACACAACCTTCACATTTTTGTGCCCCAGAGCTCAGCCGGTATATGGGACAAACCCACCGAGATGTGAGCATCCTTCTTTCTCTGCCTGTCCCGCTTTCTTAACAGCTGGGCTGCTGCATCCACAGCCCACCAGTGACAGCCTCCTGGCCCCAGTGGATTGGACCACAGTGGGACCCTGGGAGTTGAACATTGCAGCTTACATGGGACACTGTTGGTGCCAAGGTGACGAGCCAGAACTGCTTGGGGAAAGCGGACGTTAAGTCTTGTAAAGGCTGGGGCTCTGCAGAGGAGTACGGAGATGGGGGAGAGACAGGGAAAGGGGGAGAGGAGTGACGAGCACAGCTCCCATGAGTCCCGGCTCCCCTTCTGTCTGCAGCATGCCCCCCTTTCTTTGGGGAGGATCGAGGTTTCCGCTCCTTGTAATCGAAGGCTGCCTGAGACAAAGAGCTGCTCATGGCTTGTTGAAGGAAGTGGGCTTGTTCTCTGGGGCTCTCGGAGTGCTGAGCTGGGGTCTCCCATGAGAAAGGCCAGGCGCAGGGTGGGATCTTCCATTTTCTGGCCCCTGGACCTCACGCATGGGCTTAGCCCCTCAGAGCCCTCTCTCTGCTCACCTGGACATCTTCGTACCCGTTTCCCACCTGCAATTCCTGTCGCACTGGGTAACTCCGCCGTCAGCAGGTGGAGCCAAGCTCCTGCCTTGTGCCTGGCTCGATGGAGCACAGTGAGCTTATTCATGGAGAGTGCCACGCCGAGTGAATCTGGTGTTTTAGGTCCATCCGGCAGTGCCAGTGTGGGTTTTGGAGCCAGAGAGACTGGATTTAAAGCTGGCTCAGCCCTTACCTATGCGTGGCCTTGGGCAAATCACCTAACTTCCCCGCCCTCAGTTTCCTCACCTGGGAATGGGCATGACAGCCATTCCCACCACGGGGCAGGTGGAGTGCTGTTCCGTGCTGAACCCCTCCCTGTCCCTTTGAGGACTGAGCACCTGCAGCTCTTCCTCTTCCTCTCCTTCCTCAGGGGTCTCGCCTCCCCTGGCTAGTTCTCACCAACAAAGAAATATGCTTCGGGATCTCTGTTTTTAAAAATTCCTTCTTGGTTCCCTGTCCACCTGTGCCCACTGTCCTGTCCCTCCCTCTATCCCTGGAGAAACCTGTCGGAATTGTCGTCTGTGGCCACTGTCCACGTGCTCACCTGCCTTTCGTCCTCAGCACACCCCCCTCCCCGCCTCCGGCCACTGGACTGTGCTGAGGGCGTCCTCACCAGGGCCACCAGAGACACGTCTGCCTAGTCTCTTTCTTACGCAGCCCTCAGCAGCATCCATGGTTGTCCACTTCCTCCTTTCAAAACAGCCTCTTTCTCGGATTCCAGGGAGCCACACTCCCCTGGGGGAAGAAGACGCACTTCCTCTCCCCTCCTC
>NW_024350923.1:3779521-3849687 GCF_902729225.1 Pteropus medius | reverse complement strand
CAGAGAGGGGGCGTCCACTCCCCATGCCGCCTGTGCTCCTGCTCCGTGGCCAGCGTTTCAAGACGGACAGACAGACCTGGGCTGAATCCTGCCTTGCCACTTTCCTGGAGGGTGACCTTGGGCAACTGATTTGGCCTCCGCATGCCTCAGTTTCCTCACTGAAGGGAAGAGAGCCCTTTGGGGGCCACGCTTGAATCCGACTCACTTCCACCTCGGCCTTCCATGTGGACTCTTGTCCCTCGAAGAGGCCTGTGCTCCTCCCGTGTGTCAATGTTGCTCTGGGCACTGACCAGCCGCTGCCCAGCAGCCAGAGCTGAGAGGCTGAGTCCCATCTGCTGGGCAGCCTTCCCCAAGCTCCCCACGCGGGTCAGGGGCCTGCTCCGCGTGCTCACCTCTCACCTCCTTCCCTGTGCTTCTCACGCCTCACCCACACACTGCGAGCTCCTGGGGACCAAGAGGGAGGCTTCGCCTGTGACTCCCCAGGTGACTGGCGAACAGTGGACATCTGATGCATGCCTGGTGAATGAATGCTGAATGGGACTCTGCTGCAGGCCAGGACTGGCTGCCTGGTTACTGCAGTCTGGTGGCCTGCGAGGCAGGGGGACAGCCTGGGGCTCAGACCTGCAGGCCCCCTGGATTTGGACAGGCCTGCATGGGGGGCTCTCCGTGGTCGCCACCTCCTGAGCTTTCCGGAGCCCAGCTCTCATTCTTGTGCTCCACTTGGCCAGGACCCACCAGGAGGGTCCGCCGTGACCTGGAACAGGCAGTGCAGCTTGGCCTGAGAAGGCCTATTAGCAGGGAAATGCGTGCAGGTCTGTATTTTGGGGGGGGGTCCCTGACTGCAGGGCTGGCATTGCCCCGGGCAGGCAGCAGCAGGGGCTGGACAGGGGAGTGACTCGCTCACAGGAACACATAGGCTGATCCATTGGACTTGAGAATTAAACTCAGGTTCTCAGTGAGGGGAGCAGTGACACCTCTACGTTTAGGAAGAGCCCCGAGTGCCCAGGACACCCCCACGGCCGACGCTGGGCTGACCCTCGGGGCGTCAGTGATCGACGGCGCCCAGCCTTCACAAACACCAACCCTACCACGTGTTTTGAAAAGGCTCCCATGACGATGGTGGTGAGGACAAGGCCCGCACAAATGGGGAGACGGTCTGAATGGAAAGCAGTCGTTGCTTTAATTCTGGCCACGATTGGACCCCCCCGGGGCCCGCCCACCCCACCCTGTGGCCGAATCACTGCCTGCTCAGTCACGATCGTTTACAAAAATAAATATGAAAAAGCAGCAACTCTTCAGCGACTGCGGAATTACCCTGACAGTAACTGGACGTGTTTAAGCATCCGGCACGTCCGCTAAATTGCACCAAAGAATTTGGAAGCACTTGGTTTGGTCTCTGGGGAAATGGGAGGAGGGGAGGCCCGGCGGGAGCGGCCCGCCCGCCGCCCCTCACATCTCTGAGTCCGCGTACATTCCGTTGATTAGGTAGTCCACCTGCGTGTAGCCCTTCTTCCTGTAGCTCTCGTAGGCTTGCAGGGCAAACAGAACCAGCACTGTGAAGAAAAGGGTCACCCCGAGCAAGAGCACCGCCAGCAGGGAGCTTCTGTTCACCGACAGCGTCAGGGGCCTGGTGGTGACCACCAGGTACTGGCCTTGGGTGCTGACCTGGCATGAGTCCGTGGCTGGCACCTTTGAGTCCTCCGAGTTTCCGGCGGTTGGCTCGGTGGGAGTGGTACCACTTGTGGCTTCGGGCTGGCTCTGCTCCGGTGTCTGGGGTGTGCCTGGCCCAGTGGGCCCCCAGGAAGATGAAGCAGGGCTTGGCTGGGTCGTGGGGGACGTGGCCCCCACTGGAAGGGTCGAGCTGGCATGAGGCACTGTGGTGACAGCTGGCCCTTTGGCTTGTGACTTGGTGGCGGTCACCGCTGTTGTGGACACAGAAGCCACAGAGGGAGGTGTGTTCATGGAGGGGGCTATGGGCTCGTCTGTCACAGGCCCGACTGAGGCCGTCTGGAGGGCAGGGCCTTGTGTGGGCGTGTTAAGTGTTTGGAGGTTCCTGGGGGTCGTGGGGCTGGCCGTGGGGTGGCTGGGTGTGTGCTCGGAAGGGCTCCGTGTGCCCGTGGGGCTGCTTGCGTTTGCCGTGGTGGCAGCAGCTGGCGGAGGCGTGGCTCCTGGGCGCGTGCTGGGCGTGCTGAGAGCAGCCGTGGCAGATGGAGCCGGCTGTGCTGTCGGGGCCCGTAGAGTGGGCACCCCGGAGGCCGTGAGGTCAGGCGCGCCCGCCGTGGCTGCCGAAGTGCCCACGTCTGTCCTGGGAGCTGTCCTTGCTGTGACTGTAGTGGGGCCGGGGTTGGCCACTGAAGTCTCTCTGGCCAGCGTGGCAGGAGAGGGTGCCACTGTGCTCGTTTCTTCAGACGTTTCATTGAAGAGGCTTTCGGTCGTCTCCCCAGATGCACGTTTCTTGACTGAATTCTCCTGTGTCTCGCTGAGGACTAAGTACCCTTAAAGTCAGAACGGGGAGATAATAAACACAATCACTTTCATGCCGCGCGGGGGGATTATTCTGAGACGCCGGGCTGGACCCCGGCTTTGCTGTGCCCGTCCTCTCCACCCAGGGACAGTATGGGGGGGATGTGTGCGCAGCTTCCCTCTGATCCCGCTGCAGGCACTTGGCCCTTTGATTTTAAAGCCCCTCTGCCCTCTCTAAACCCCAAGCCCACCAAAGGTGTCAGAGCTTCACTCTCTGATCCAATTGCCAAAACACGAGACGGAGTGAAAGCCTGCCATTACAGGTGTGATTCACCATTAAAACCCATCGAACACACACCTGGGTTTACAACGCAGCTAAACTGTTCCCCAGATATTCCCACCGTAAAAGAATTCTTGGTTTTACAAAAAAAAGGCCGTGCAGCAGGAATTCTTGGAGCTGACCAGAGCCTGGCACAGAGTAGGAGCTCATTTCAATAGCTGTCGTATGAATTCATGATCTCCTCAGTGAAGACCAGGTTTCTAGAAGGAGTCTTTGCAGGGCCAAGCAAGCGACCCTCTTGGGGGGCCCAGAAGCCCAGTCCCATTGGGGGCCCCTACCTACCCTGGGCCTGGAGCAGCTCAGCCTGACAGCTTCCCCAGCCCAGCGGCTGGTGCACTCCCCGGCTTACAGACCCCCTGTGGAACCCCCATGGACCCCCCATGGACCCATGTTTACAGACCTCTCTCGGGCTCAGAGTCACTCAGCATTCTCACTTACCTGGATTCCGGGATGCCACTCGGCATTCAGATAAGGACAAGGAGGAAATGCAAACGAGCACCAGGGCTGCCCACATCTTGCAGGTGAGCCGGGAGCAAGGCCGGACGGTCCCTGGGGCTCCCAGCGGGCCGCTCTCCAGCTGCTGACGATGCCCTGCTGCCTGGCCGAGGGACCTGTGGTCAGGAGAGGTCATCTGGTCAGTAATGCACGGCTTGGATGGGGACACAGGGCGCGGCTTGATTTTAAACTCTTCTGTGAACCTATGTGTCATATGAAGGGTGTTGTGTGTGAGTTCTGTGAAATCAGACTGCAAATGACTTAATTCTCTTTTCTGGCTTACACAGGTTCCTAAGACCCAACACAGGTGACCCCCAGGCTGGGCCAGGGACCACACGGTACCCTACTCCGTCATTCTGGTGATGTTTACCACAGCGACATGGCCCCAGTCCCTATTCCGAGGTGGAGAAACTATATACATTGCAAGGCACAGGGGCTGCAGAACCAAACACAGGGCAAACCCCAGACACCTGTCCTGACTCGTCACCTGACTCGACTTTGGTGGCCAAACCCAAGGAACGCGGGCTTGCGGCTTTGTGTATATAGACACTGTTCTGTGGTCCACAGGATGAGTCTCTGTGGCGGGTGGGAACCTGGAGCACTGGATATTGTCTTAACGACATTGCTTGTTTGCGGGTTTCTGGAAGGGTTGCTATCAGATAAATGCTGATCAAGGGCCTCGTTTTGGTTGGCAATGTGGGTAAATCTGACATTACTTTGCCTGTTAGGCAAGCCTGGCAGCTAAGTGGAAAATCTGTACTTTAAATACTTTCCTCACCGATTTTATTGAAATATTAGAGACACCCCCTTCGGGGAGAAAACGAAACATTATAGGCAGACTTCTAAGTCCCATATTTGTGTTTTACCCTAACTGTGTAGATGCTGACTCCTCGCACTGCCCTAACAGTTAAACGCACACACCAAGCAGCCGTCGGCACTCACAGGGGCGGCAGGCAAGGGGACAGAAACGCACAAGCCCTTCCCCGCTGGAGAGGGCCTGGGGCAGGGCGAGGTTCCCGAAGGGCCAACGCCTTCTGTGAAAGAAACGCTCCCAGGGGCCCAGCCTCGCCCTGGGAAGAACTTTCGGCCCCCCGCCCATTCGGGAGCGTCCTGACTTTCCTACCCTCTGCTCCTGAACTGGACTGACCTGGGCATCCCCGCTGGTTTAGGATCCACTGCCTCCTGCCTCTCGGGGCCCCATCCATGCTGCTTCGGAATCTCAGCCCCCAACTGACTTTCTGCTCCTTCCTCTCCTAGTCATTTCCCGTGTGGACTAAAAAGGGGTCACAAACTAAACCTGACAAGCTCAGGGGAGGCCAGCATGGCGGGCCCTACAGACTCAGAGACCAACAGTCACCGCACGGGATGCTGTGAACATAAAAATTCCCAACCGTAAGCAGGTCGTGGAGGTAGTCACAGCCAAGGCCTATAGTTTCCTCGACACAGGCCAATTTTTACCTCAAGCAAGACTTTCTATTGTCTTTCTGCACCTTAGATAACACGCCTTTGAAATATCAGAGCGATCCCCTTTCCCAGACCCCCACCCCTTGAGGGCACAAGGGGTGTTGCGGGATTCTCGAACAGAGAGACGGGACACCGAGGCTGTGGGCAGGAAGCAGTGTTTATTGATGCCGGCACCGGCCCAGCGGATTCTCATCCACAGGCTGAGCCCCGACTGTCACAGGGCGGACAGTTCTAGGCAGTCTCGGACTTCCGCATACACACACAGCGACGGATGTTCCGTATAAGGAAGGAGAACACTGATTGGCTGCCAAGCTGTAAGGAAACTGGCTCATCTGTTTAAGCAGGTGTCCAGACAGAGAACCTTGGGGGAGGGGCGGGAGCAATCAGGACCTCACTGTTCAAGCAGGAAGTGGTCAGGCAGGGTCAGGCTGCCACGTGCCCCCTCTGATGCTCACACCCAGGACCGGATCAGAGAGCATCGTCTCCTTCTTCTAGTTCTTGGTTTAGGGGCTGGTACTTCCATAGCATGAGGACTTTCGTTGGTTTTTCTTTCTACTACAGTCTCCGTGAGGGGGGCGTCTAAGTTTTGGCCTAAGGCGGCCTTTAGCTGGTCCTACGTTTGTGGGCTTTGGGGCCTAGGAGATGGTGCAGGCTTAGGTGTGGTTGGACTATGCAGCCATTGGACAATTTCTCCGACTGCTGGGCCCTCTGCGTGTTTATGGACCTTTTCCCCGCTCGAGGTCCATCACCAACACGCCCAAGTTTCTCCTAAGTTTTCAGGCTCTTGGCAGGAATGGCCGCTCTCGGATCTAACCTTTATGTACCCCACACAGTACTGGAATCCCCAGTGAGTGCGGAGCGTGGCGTTTAGGGCACAGCCTTCGGGCAGGCTGGTCACGGAAGTGAAGCTGGTGGCAGTGTTGGACCCTGTCCTGGACCTTCGCATGCAATGGGTACAAGGGGAAGAGGAAGTGGGGAGACTGGCACCACACACGTGGCGGAGCAGGAAAAGGAAACGTCTTCAGGGGTGCCATCCTGACGGGACGTCGTCCTCAGGCTTCAGCTGCGCGTGACTGGTCAACTTCCGGTGTGACCAAAGCGGGCTGACGTCTTCTTCTTGGTCTGTTGGCACAGCTGGTGTTTTCTTCCGGAGGGTGGCAATGAGGGGCTCGGAAGAGTCTGGAACACACTCCCACTCTGCAGCTGCGGGTTTGAGTCTGCTGTGATGGATCCAGGGTGTTATTTCAGCGACCTTAACTGCAGTGGGGGTAGACAAATGACAGTAAAGGGGCCTCTTCACAGGGCTTTAGGGGCTGAATGTTCCACTCCGTTACCCAGACAGAGTCTCCTGGTTTAAAGGGTGAACCTCAGTGGTTAAACTGACAGGGAGCCTTTCCCTAACCCGTTGGTTGAGAGTCTGGAAGGTGGTCCCTAGGGGCCGAAGCTGTTGTCTCAGAGTCAAGGCACTGATTTCCCTGAGGTCTCCTTGTCCTTCGATGAGGGGTGGTGGCCGCCCATGCAGGATCTCGCAGGGGGAGAACCCAGTCTTCCCGGTTGGGGCCGACATGATTTTTAATAGTGCCATGGGGAGGACTTCGTCCCAATGTAGATATGTCTCCTGACATAGTTTTCCCAACTGAGTCCTAAGGGTCCTGTTCATGCGTTCCACCTGTCCTGAACTCTGTGGTCGATAGGCGGTATGCAATTTCCATTTAATATTTAAATTTCTGGCTAGTAGCTGCACTATTTCTGCTACAAAGGCTGGTCTGTTATCTGAGCCAGTGGTAATCGGTAGGTCAAACCGTGGAGCGATTTCTCAGAGTAGTCTGGCTGCTTCTCGGGCCTTCTGTCTGGGTGGGGTAAGCCTCTACCTGACGGGAATAGGTGCATACAAAGACCAAGAGATCCCAGAGGCCCCGTGATCGAGGCGTTTCAGTGGTCTACTTCGAGCTCCTCAGAGGGGGTGCCACCGACACTCTGGACCCCCGGTGGGGCAAACGGCCCTTGCCCGGGGCTGTTGCGGGCACAGACTTGGCACCGTTCACACACCGCTCGTGAGATGCTAGAGAGCCGGGGGACGTAGAAATACCAGCCCAGAGTGGATTCTAGGGCACTGCGACCAAGGTGAGTCCTTTGGTGAAACTGTTTGACGAAAGCTGGGGCTGGGGTCCCAGGGACTACAATTCGCCTGTCCTTGAACTTCCCCCATCCAGCGGGGAGGAGGCTCCCCTCTTCGGTCTTAAAACCAGGTTTCTCCTTGAGGCGAGTACTTGGGGTCCCATTCGGCTGAGGGACTTGGAAACAGGGGAGCAGTGAAAGCCGTAGGGCTGGACATCTCCCCGGCCGTTGCCAGTTTGGCAACACGATCTGCCCTGCGGTTGCCCTGGGCCGTTATGGTGTCCCCTTTTTTGGTGTCCTCTGCAGTGCATGACTGCTCCTTTCTTGGGAGCCCACACAGCATCTAAGAGTTCTACAATTTCCTTTCTATGTTTTATGTCTTTTCCCCCTGAATTGATTAGACCCTTCTCTTCGTACAGGGCTCTATGTACATGGCGGGTGGTGAAGGCGTAGAGTCAGGGCACATGTTTGCACACTCTCCTGCTGCCAGCGGAAGGCTGCGGGTCCAGGCGATGACTTCTGCCTTCTGTGCTGAGGTTCCCTGAGGCCAAGGCTTTGCCTCAATAGTAGAATGCAAGGTTACTACCGCACACCCCGCGAGACGCTCATTTCCTGACAAAGCTGCTGCCGTCGTACACGTCATCAGGGCTTTTGAGGGGCTGGTCAGGTAGGTCTGGTTATGATCTGTCCCACCGGCAGTAAGGTGGCTGGATTTAGGGTCCACACTACTTTGAGGCAGATACGTGGGTTCTGACACAGCATTCCTTGGTATTTGGCCATCCGGGTGTTGGTAAGCCAATAGTGTCCTTTATATTTTAATAAGGCCAGGACGGAATGGGGGACCTGGACTGTCACCTCTCGTCCTAGAGTCAACTTGTCTGCTTCTGACACAAGGAGGGCGGCTGCTGAGAGTGCTTGCAGATAGGTGGCCAGCCCTGGGCGACAGTCAAGCTGTCTGGAGAGAGAAGCCACGAGACGGTGCCAAGGTCCTAGCAGTTGGGTTAAGACGCCCACTGCGATGCCCGTGCGCTCGTGTACGTACAGAAAGATCTGGTCAAGTCTGGGAGTCCTAGTCGGGGGTGTTAGTGAGCGCCTGTGTGATTTCTTCAAAGGCCTTCTGTTGTGTAGATTCCCAGAGGAGGGGACTCCCCATTCCCCCCGCTTTGTAGCTTCATAGAGGGGTTTGGCCAGGATGGAGAAATTAGGAATCCAGATTCTGCAGAAGCCAGCCACTCCGAGGAACTTGCAACTTGTCGCCAGGGAAGGGAACTGAGCAGACCGTTTGTTTCCTTTCTGGGCCGAGTTGGCATCGTCCCTGTGTTAGGTGGAAGCCAAAGTATTTGACTCTTTCTTGGCAGATTTGAGCCTTCCTTTTAGAGACCTTGTAACCCGCTTCCCAGAGGAGCCTGAGAAGTAGATGCGTTCCTTCCACGCATTCCTCACAGGCCTTTCCTGCTAAGAGGAGGTCATCTACGTACTGGAATAATGTACAGCTCTGTAGGTCTGCCAGGAAGGCCTTCAAATCCGAGGCTAGAGCTGTCCCATAGATGGCCGGGGAGTTCTTGAACCCCTGAGGCAGCTGTGTCCATGTCAACTGGCAGCTTTCAGGGTTTTCTCATTGGAAGGCAAAGATTGGCTGACTCTGAGGAGCCAGGCAGATGCAGAAGGCATCCTTGAGGTCCAGACAAGTGAAATAGGCTGCCTCGGTGGGGATTAGGCCTAGGGGGGTATATGAGTTGGGGACGACAAGGTGCAGGGTGACAGTCGCCTGGCTCACTGCCTGTAAGTCTGGGACTGGCCGGTAGTCATCGGTCCCTGGCTTCTGAACCAGCAGGAGAGGCATATTCCAGGATGATTGGCAGGGACAGAGAATTCCATACTTCAGAAGTCTCTAAATGTTTTCGGAGCCCCATTTGTGCCTTATGGGGGATGGGACACTGTTTCCGGCGGGCTGGCTCAGCTCCTGGTTGTACTCCACCACCACTGGAGGAACGTGTCGGGCCGGTCCTGGAGTGCTGTCTTCAGCCCACACTCCGGGCACTTTGAAGGGGAGCTCGGGTCCCTGATGGAACACTCCTATGAGACTATAGAGGCTCCACTCTTCTCCTTGGGGAACTGTGAGCGACCTGATCCTTGCTTCTGGCGTCCCCAAGGTTAGGGCTGCTTGGCCACGTGAGTCAAAGGTAATCTGAGCCTGGAGGTCTTGTCCCATCAGTGCCACGGGGCAGCTGGGCAGACACAGGAATTCGTGGATGACTTCTCGTCCTCCTAGGTAGCACCGGCGGGGCTGCAGGAAGGGGCGACGGACTCGTCCCCTGGGGGCTCCATAATGGCAGCTTGTCTTTGAGAAAAGGGGCCTACAGGCCTAGTCACAAATGAGTGTTCAGCCCGTGTCAACCATAAAGTCAACAGGTCGGCCCCCAACTCTCATTTGGACTATAGGCTCCTGGAGGCCCAGCAGAAGGGAGCCCGGTCTGGCCTAGACATCCCCGAACCCTTCCAGGGCAGCAAGGCCAACAAGGTCATCCCTGGTGACAGGCGAGCTGGGTGACAGTGCCCTTGCACTACTTGGTCGTGTCTTCGGGGGATGGGAGCTGCTGACGGCCCAGCTGGTCACCGGGGACACTCGTTCTTCCAGGGGCCCCGTTGGCGGCAATATGCACATTGCTCTTGTCCCAGTCTCGTTTTCACGGCGGGAGGTTCCCCCGACTGACCTCCCCACTGGTTCTGTCCCCAACTTTGTGAGGCACTTCTTCTAGGGGGCCCGGACCACTCTACCAGAGCAGCTGCAAGTAGGTCAACTAACTTCATCTTTCGGTCAGCCTCTTGGCGGGCCTCTTGGTCGCAATGGACGAAGACCTTGGTCGCGACTTCAAGGAGCTGGCTGATGTTCATGCCAGCAAAGCCTTCCAGTTTTTGCAGTTCGTGCCGAATGTCACCCTAAGCCTGCCCGACAAATGCCGCATGGACCATCCTGTCAGTCAGTCTGGGTCAAAGCGGGTATCGAGGTGGAATGCCTCACAGAGCCTCTCATAGAATTGGCGTGGACTCTCTTCTGGTCCTTGGAAGACCTCTGAAGTCTTGCTCATATCCATGACCTTCCCGCCTTCCTTCAGACCACCTAGGAGAGCCTCCTGGTATCAGTCTAGCATCTGAAGTCCCCTGTCGTCATTGGGGTCTCATTGGGGGTCCCCCTCAGGAAACTGGTTCTGGGCGTAGGTTTGCGCGTTCAAGGTTCCTTCCAGGGCATGTCCCTCTAGCCATTTCACGGCGTCCTGGGTGACGTGCCGGCGCTCTTCCGTGTTGGAGAGGGTCGGGAGTCGTCGCTGTCGATCGGCCTGCATGGGTTTGAGTCTGGATGACGGATCGGAGGAGGTCAATCATGGCCTGAGGCTTCTCAGTGAAGGAGGGGGTGTGATTCTTCCAGTTCAGGGGATCGGTAGTGGTGAAGGGCTGATGGGTGAAGGTGCGCCGGCCTCCCTGAATCTGACCGTCCTGATCGTAACTGATGGGGCCCTGGGTCTCCCACAAAGGCAACTGAAGCGCTTCCCCTGACTGGAGACACTTTGGGCCGGGCTCTGGCCATAAGGGGTCAAGACAGGAGGTGGTGGCGACTCGCTGGAGGGTGGCATGGATGGGGTCCCGAGAGAGGTCGAAGGGGCCAGGGTGGACGGCTCAGAGGGAGAAGTCGGCTGTTTGGGGGCATTCGGAATGGGCAGATAAATGGGTGCGTGAAGCGGTAGGACCCCTTCTTCATCTTCTAGATCTGCTGACAACACAGGCTTCTTTTCCTTCAACTGACCTCGGGACGGCGCCAAGACCCAGGCTAGGACCCTACAGTTCTCCTCTAGGCAGACTCTCAACCAAGGAGGTCAGGTGCGAACTATCGCCTCCCAAGAATCGATATAAGGGAATTGGTCTGGGTGGCCAGGTTGACTGGTAATGACTTGAGAGACCTTTGTAATGATTTCCCTATTGAGAAACCCTTCTGCTGGCCACCCAACACCAAAGGAGGGCCAGTCGATCTCACAAAAGGTGTGAAGTTTCTGTGGGGTGAGTTTGACTCCATAGTCTCCTGAATAACCCTTTTTGAGATTATTAAGCATACACCCTAAAGGTGTCTGTTTACTCTGTTGTCCCACCCATCCTTCCACCCGTGGTCGATGTCGCACACGCACTCAAAGATTCGCTTCACCCGTCTCTGGCCACTCTCCACGCAGGAATATTTCAGGCGCCTCTTAGCAATTGGTGGGTCGGTATAAACCCCCGAATCGGATCGCTGGAGTAGACTCCCCACGGAGATCCAGTGACACCACCCTAAGCCGTATGAGGTTCGCCATGGAACTGCGGATAAGGGCTCAACTCTCGCTTCGTAGACAGGCCGTGTCTCAGTCACACGTGAACACACACCAAACACACTCCACCCTCTGCCCTATGTACCTCAGAGGTCATGGTTTCCTCTAACAAATGTACTCGGGTGACGTCGGGAGTTGATCACACCCACCTTCTGTCCTCTAGCGAACAGACTGTTCCTGGGACCCGGGTCCTTACCACTCAGTCGGGTGGTGCTCCTGGGCTGGTTCTTGTGCCTCTCCAGGTTCCGTTGTGCTTCTGGGGCGGCAGCCCAAGGTCACCGGAAGAGACATTTCTCCCCTTATGGGCAAGGGGCCCATTGGCGCGCCAAGCGGAGTCCGTGTCTCCCTGAGTCCTGGGGGCCGGACCCCGAAGACAAGGGAGGGGAAAACCGCCGTCTCTGAATCCCAGACAAGCTCCCAGAAATGTTGCGGGATTCTTGAACGTTGAAACGGGACACCAAGGCTGTGGGCAGGAAGCAGTGTTTGTTGATTTCAGCACCGGCCCAGCGGATTCTCATCCAAAGGCTGAGCCCCGATTGTAACAGGGCAGCCAGTTTTATGCAGTCTCGGACTTCCGCATACACACACAGCTACAGATATTTCGTATAAAGAAGGAGAACCTTGATTGGCTGCCAAGCTATAAGGAAAGCGGCTTATCCATTTAAGCAGGTGTCTCCCTGGCGGGAAGCGGGGGTGCAATCAGGAGCTAACTGTTCAGCGTGGGAAATGGTCTGGCAGGGTCAGGTTACCACACCAGAGCAGGAGACCACAGGACTCCCCGTGGTCATCTAGCTCCCCGCACACCATCTCTGTGTGCTGTAAATGTTAACTCTCCTGTACCCGCCCCTGTAAAAGAAGTGTGCCTCTCTCCATTTCGCTTTTTACCCAATCCCAGAGATCTTCCCGCTTTGCTTTCTCGCACCTGTGTCACCTACCACCAGTGGATTTCATGTAACCCTCCTTATGGCTCCTTCTTTGAGTCTGATCTATAAAATAAGCTGCAAAACTGCCATTCTCCAGAGCACTTTCTCAGTTTGATGAGATTTCGCTTCCTGGCAGTTGTCATCAGTTTGCTTCAAATAAATGGATAAAAATTCTCTACACTTTTCTGGTGTCGGTTCTTATGTCGACACTTCCGATCCTCACTGTCTTGCATTCTGTGGCCCCATTCATCTTTTCTCGTCCTGTCCTCCGCCTCTCCTGCCCTCACGCAACTGCCCGCCCCCACCTCCCTCTCGCTCCAAGCCAGTGCGGGCAGCCTTGACTACCGCTCTCCGGATGGCAGTGGACAGCACCGCAGGTCCCTTACCTGGGCACGGCAGGCCCGTGACGGCCCAGGGGCCCTCTCAGGAAGCGCGCTCGGTCCGGTAGGGGACGTGGCCGGAAGCAGAGCAGCGCGAGGACGAACCAGACTGCTCCGGGTCGCGGCCCCAGGTCGGCCCCTGGGCTGCCCCGGAAGTGACGCCGCAGGTGGGCGTGCCCGGGCTGAGCGGCAGTCCCCGGCGGAGGAGGTGCGGCCTGCCGGCGCCTGGCGCAGGCGGAAGTGCGCCGGAAGTGAGGGGCGTGGCTTCCCCCACCCCGCCCACCGCCCCCTGGCTCCCGCCGCTGCAGGCGGGCGCTAGAAGTGGATATTTCAGACAGGTCTCTGGAGGAAGTGGGGTAGTGGTGGCTCCTGAGTTCCCTCATCTCCAGCTGTCAGCGCCTCCCTGCGGCATCCAGCGTGTCGGGCTGGGGCAGTTTCAGCTCAGACCCTTAGGGCTCCATGGCTCATAGGGGGCGGAGGTGGGGAGGGTGACCCTACCATATTCCCGCCCTCTTCCCTCAGACCAGATCCAGCCCCAGGGGGCGGAGAGTGGTGGGGGGTCGGTTCCTATTAGTAAGTAATAGTAGGGATGGTAGTTTACAACTTGCCAAGCCCTGTGGTTGGATTAACGGCTTACCTGCAAATTTGGTGATTTAATCACTGCAATAGCACTGAGGTGCTTTGGCCCCATTTTTTGGATGCAGAAACTGAGACTCAAAGTGTTTTATAATTGTGAGACGCGAGATAACAATGGAGTGTACGGTTATGCTTATTTCAAAAGTATGTTAACCTAGATGCACAAGAACAATGGACAGGGCTGACTTAAGGCAAAGAAACCTTTTACTAAGGAAGTTACCTGCGTGGGACATGCCTACTCACAATGACCTACCCCGTTAAGAAATTTATGATCAGATCACCCCGTGAGGTTACTTTTCACAGAAACTTTCCTCTACACACGGGAGTAAACCAAAAGTCTTTATTTTCAGACAGTTTTATAACGTGTTCTGGGGTTATAACTAAACCAGACACAGAACACTGAGGGTGTGCAAAGACAGGATAGACTCACCATCTCTGAGCTCTGGGGACACACCTGAAAAGCAATTTAGGGCTATCACCACCCAACCCAGTTCAACCTCATAGTTTAAAGCTGTGTAGAACTTACCTCGAAAAGATGAGTTTGCGGAGACCTAGGCCAGTTGGTAAGGTGTATGAAGATAAAAATCTTTTTGCTTTGTGTTTGCTTTAATTTTCCGAACCAGCTCAGATCGAACATGGGAAGAGCAGTGTTTGTGTTCACAAGTGAAAATACACCAAAATATCCAGTTGTAGTTCTATGCTTCCCTTCCTCAAAAATTGATGCCTATAACTGTGTTTTCATTTCCTTCTTAGCAAAATAGGAACACTTTTTACTGCTAAGGCTGAGATTACAAAGATAAGGCGCAACCCTCCTTCTCAAGGAACTCATAGTCTAGAGCAGGGGTCTGCTGGTCCTCTGCTTTTATAAATAAAGTTTTATAGGGATACAGTCATGCCTCATTGTGTATTGTCTGGCTGCTTTTGAACTACAAGGGCAGAGTTGAGTGGTTGCAGCACTGACTGTGTGGTTCACAAAGCCTAAAATATTTACTGCCTGGTTCTTTACAGAAAATGTTTGCCGACCCCTAGTCTAAGATGTTGCTAAGAGGAAATATCTTGCCTAGATGGTCCAAGATACAGGGAAACATTCTTTCATAGGGGAATCTAGCAGATTTCCTTGGATTGGGGTCACCTGGAACCTAGTGCCCACTGAGCACAGCTCTGGAAACAGCATGGCTGCTTCTGGAGAGTATTATGAAGAGTAGAGCAGGGCAGGCCAGCTTCTCCTGATGGCAGCTGATGAATTCAAGAAAGAGAAGGATACGCTTAAATCTTTAAGCCTTTGTCTCAGGGCACAGATCGTCTTCGATGCTTTCTATGCAGAAATAACTAATAACAATTTGTCCTCTTATTTGTTGAATCACAGTGTTATTTGAATTTAACTCCGGCTAGATTTCAGATGAAAGGGCTCTGTAGTAACACTGCCTGGCTACAAATCCTGGCTCCTTCACTTTTTAGCTGAATGACAGCTGCCAAGAGGCTTAGACTAGACACTCTGCACCTCGGTTTCATCATACGGTCGATCCTCATTACTCACAGTGGTTTTGGTTAGTCAAGGTTCTGTGAGAACTGACTTAGTGAATAGTGAACTATTACTCTTAGGGGAAGAAATAAAACCAACACTTTCTTTCATGCCCTACCCTTTTTTGTCATTATTTATTAATCGAAGGTTCATTTTGTGCTCTAACAGAAAACTAAGGGCATTAAATTATGAGAATTTTGAGAACGAAAATGGATAATTGATGAGGATAGAACTATGATAATAAGTACATTCTTGGATTGATCTTCCTTGTCTGCACTTATAATGTTGAGAATTTTTAATTTGCTTTGCATTTCTATACTATGGATAGCTGGAAAAAATCAAAGATTATGAAACCAGCCTGCTATGGATTTATACTGAGCTTTTTTTATTTCAAATTTTTAAAAAGCATGTTTTAAATTTTACACATTTTTAATTTAGTGGAATTATTCGAAGATACTTAATATGGTTTAAAAACTTATTAAAGATTGATATACATACTAAAAAAGTGTACATATAAGTCACAGCTCGATGCATTTTTACCAACTGAACCCCCTGTGTAATCAGCACTCAGATAAGAAACAGAGCAGAAGTGGTCCCCTGAACCAGTACACTTGCCTCCATTCGATGCCCCACATGAAAATACCAAGTGTCTGCGGAAATTTAGGGCAACTTGAACTCTCATGCATTGTTGGTGAGAATGCAAAATATTACAGCCACTTTGGAAAACAGTTTAATTCCTATAAAGTTAAACATACTCTTACTGGTGTGACCCAGCAATCCCGCTCCTAGAGACTTACCCAAGGGAAATGAAAACATATGTCCACACAAAGGTCTGAATGCAAATGTCTGTAGCAATTGTACTCATAATCACCAAAAGCTGGAAATACGCAAAGGATAATCAATGTTTGAATGAATATATAAACTGCGGTACATCTACACAATGGACTACTACTCAGCTTTGTAAAAGCACAGATTATTGATCCATTCACCAACACGGAAGACTCTCAGAAGCATTATGCTAAGAGAAAGAAACCAGACATAAGAGACTATGTACAGTATAATTCCATTTATATGGCATTCATGAAAAGACAAAAGTATAGAGACAGAAATCAGTGGTCACCAGGGGATGGGGGTGAAGGAAGAGGGATTGACTCAGGGTTGCCAGATAAAATACAGGTTTGATAGCTTGATTGAATATCCTGAGGGAAAGAATTAAAACTATGTTAATCAAATTTGCAGATAGCAGTAGAGTGTCAACCGTTGTGCACTGGCTTACTTTCAGCCTTTGGGTTAGCTCCCCAGGGCCACTTTGTCCAGGGCTCTGTGGAGGGTGGCAAAACCGAAAAAGGTCTGCTAGTAAACCCTGGGCCCCCAGGGAGCTCCACTGTGAAGACACCCTGAGCTCACAGCTCGACTGTGAAGTTCTGAGCAAATCTGAGGAGGAGCTCTCCGTGGGCATCTCAGCAGCGGCTGCACAGTCCACCACCCTCACGGACAAGGGCGATGGTGCTGCTGGAGCTGTTTCTATTTCAGGAACCTAAAAAGCAGGGCTCAGAATCCAAGAGATGGAAAATCGAGGGCGGAGGGACTTTGAGGCCGGGCAGGGACTCCCATCAGAAATGGCTGTTTGAAAAAAAATCGGCTACTTTTAGTTTGTTTTCAATTTCTAGATTAATTGTACTGTGGTTAGAAAATGTGTTTTGTATTATTTTAGCCAACCAAAATGTGTTGAAATTGTTTTATAGACCAGCCTATGCTCACTTTGTGTAAATGTTTTGAATGTCCTTGAAAGGATTTATGTTCTGCAGTGCTCTATATATGTAAATCAAGTTGTTTTTTAATTATGTTGTTCTTGTTTTGTCTAATTGTTCTGTCAGTTACTGAGAGAGAAGCGTTGAAATCTTCTGTTAATTGCAGAGTTTCTGTTTCTCCTTGATGTCCTATCAATTTTTGCTTTACTTATTTTGAGGCCGTGTTAATAGCTACTATCAGTTTAGAATTGTTATATTTTCTTGGGGAATTAAATTTTTTTCCTTAATTAAGTAATCTTTATGTGTAAAGATTGGCTCAGAGACCACCTTGTCAGACATTAATATATAAATCATCTTTCACTTTATTAATATTTATACTTATGATATACCTTTTTCTACCCATTTACTTTCAATATTTCTCTGCCCTTATATTTTAGCTATGTCTCTTTTAAATAGATGTGATTCAATTTTTAAGAAATTCAATCTGACGACATTTTTCTTTTAACTAGACTGTTCAGACATTTACTATAATTTAACATAATTAGATTTGCATGTAATTTTGTTACATTTAATGGAAGTATGGATTTATTTGAATTTATACTCCCCTTATTTTATACTTTCTGTATGTCCTATTTCTTCTATGTTTCTTTGTCTCTTTTTTCTTGCTTTCTTTTGGGTTATTTAAAAAAAAAAAATTTATTCCACTTCTCCCCTCTGGTAATTTAGACGTTATGGACTGTGTTCCTATTCTTTTAGCGATTACCCTCGGAATTAAAACATAAAAAGATTGATAAAATCTGTCTTATCCACGTCTAAACTTAATCATACTTTACTCCTACTCCCAGGTGCTATAAGGCTCTCAAATCTCATGACTCCCTTTATTTCCCTCCTGATTTACATGTTATCATCGTCGCATATTTCAGCTCGATGTTGTTTTTTAAATATTGCTTTGGACGAAGTTTGTTTCCACGGAAGCGTATGCTTACTGCTCTCCTTCCGTTCCTGATTATTTCACCAGCCTCCCTCCTATGGTCACTTTTCCTTACTTCCTTTAGCGAGATTAGCTGTTCGTGAATTCTCTCAGCTTTCGTTCGCCTGAAAACGTCTCTCTTTCTTCGTCACTCTTGAAACATATTTCCCTTCGGCATAAAACTGAAGATGGGCAGTATTGTCGCTTCGTCCGCCGAAGACCCCCTTTTACTCTGGCTCCACTGATGCCATCGCGATGTCAGCTGCCAGTCTTACCGCTCCTCTTTGGAGGCCGTCCGTCTGCAGCGTCTGGGAATGTTCTCATTGTCTTTGACTTTACTATGCTGTACTTGGAGTGAATTTCTTTTTCTTTTTCTGCCCCCACTGGCCTGCCTCCCTCAATTCACAAGGATGAAGTCAGGATAAGAAAATGCAATGATAAGTTTCATTCAGAAAGGAAATAATGAAAGATGCCCAGGAGTTGGTGGTCCATCACAATGATGAAACCCCGCCGGGTAGGTGATGTCTCGTCCCCTGGCCTTTGATGAGTCCCTGATTCTGCTCCCGAGGAGGAGCCCCTTGTCCACTGTCCTTGGTCCTGGATCTCTTTTGAGAGACTTGAATACATAAATGGGTAATGACTAGACCATATATGAAAACAGAACTCTGCCCCACGGCCTGCCCAGGAGACCAACTTCTTATCTGTGATAAACAGTTCAGGACGCCAGCCTGCTGTGGTCAGCCTCACTGATGCCTCTAGGAACAAAGCAGGAAATGAAACAACTTCTGTAACAATCAGCCTCATTCGGCCAGGATTGGATTGTGAACTGCCAACTTCCCTAATTTTTGTCCAGCTTCCAACACAAGACCAGCCAGAGAAAGACAAATATGCTCCCCTAACCATTCACACAGGACACCCCACTTCTAGTCGGCCCACTTCCAGTGCCCCGAGGCCGATGGCCTCCAATCAGGGCACACGTGGAGTCTCCCCTGTACCCTATAAAGCTCTTCTTGTTCTCTGCCTGCCCATGAGTCTCTGCCAGTTCAAGTGACGATGGCCGACTCCTTGCTATAGCCAGCCTTGAATCAGTAGCCGTTACTTGGTTCTTTTCTGGGTGGTCTTTGTTTATTTCCGCACTTTCCATTCACCTCTTTGGCTACAACAGAAGTGACCCTCCTTGGGGACTGCAGTGTTTTCCAAACTACCACGGGCTCACCTCCGCTTGCACCCGAGAAGAAGACAGCATCCTGCCCCGACACGCCTGTGCGCCAGGCCCCAGCCTGCTGGGGTTTTCCCAGCAGCCCCTGGAACAAAGACTCCTGTGGGTTTTCTACTGTCCAAGAGACACTCAAGAAGCTTCGGTCAAGAGGAGGGCTGTGGAGGACCGGGCGGCCCGTCAGTGTCCACCACGGAAACCCCTGAGCCGGACCTACGCAGAAGCCAAGGGAACCTGCATAGTTGCATCGGCAGAGAGAACGGTGGCCACCCATTCGTGGCGCTTCAGTACCTTGTCGGAGGGACCATGCCCAAGCTGGTGGCTCCTGCCGAGTCCGAAGGTGAGGAACAGGCTTCGAAAGAGAATGGCGGGGACCCCAAAGGAGAGGCACGTCAGCCATAGATAGTTTTCAGAAGTGAAAAAGATATCGTTTCCAAAATTAAAAGTTCAGAAGAGGAAGTGAAAAATGATGTCACCTCTGAGAACCTTCTGACAACGCAGAACAACATCTGGGGAAAACGGAAGTCAACACAAGAGGTAAGAGAGCTGGAGGTCGGATTCAGAAGCCCCAAGACATGAATGGAAACTTCTAGAAGAAAGGGAAGTCGAGGCCAGGGCGGTGACTAAAGAACTAGCAAAGAGCTGGCCCCGCCCCCTGGGGCCACATTTGAAGTGTATATTGGGGACTGTGCCTTTGGGGGATGTCCAGTCTGGATGGGCCACTTCCTGCCTGTGCAAGTTTGGGGAGCTACAAGTCACTTCTGTTTTATTTTTATTTTATTTTTTTAAATATTTTATTTAAATTATTTTTTTATTAAGTTTATTTGGGGTACCATTGGTTAACACAATTATATAATTTTCAGGTGTACATTATAATTTGACATCTACATGCTTCTGTTTTAATGCCCGAACAGTATCGGGTTTTAAAGTCCGGCCTGGAGGAATTAGCTGACTTCTGCCCTGTTCGTTTCCCGGGGGTTTGCATGTGCGAGAAACCACACCCAGGACCGCTTCCTAAACACAATTCTCAGCCTTGGTTTTATTTCTTTGCCTCCTCAGGGGCCTCTCCTCCCCATGGGGTCTGGTTCGCCACTGAGCTGAGTCGTGATGGGGCTTCCCATTCACCACCTTTTCCAATCTCGTGTCTAGAAGCAATCAGATATTTCTAATCCACACCGCCGGTCTCTTACTACTCCTTGTCACTTTTGTTGGAAAACGGGGCCATTTTTTTTTTTTCTTTCTTCTGATACCTGGCTACCTGTGACCAGTAAGAACCGAGGTACACTGTTAGTGTCCTGTTTGCCATCTTCCCTAGGGCTTCAGGTTCCAAGTCAGCATGAGTCACCACTGACTCTAATGCTTTGCTACTGAATTACACGGTCCTGTCTGACACTGGCTTCTATACTGCGCACTGCCTTGCTGCTGAGAGCCCCTTCCATGTATTTTAAGTTTTTCTTCCTTTTTTTTTTTACAATGGTAGCATGCCACTTCCAATACCGCTTTTGGTATTAGGACGATATTCTGCTCTAGAGTACCTTAATTCAATTGGACTTTAATGTTACAAAGCTCAGAAAGCTTTCAGACCCCACACTGCGGCTCACCTTTAGGAAAGGGGCCCTGCTGAGGTCTGAAGTAACAGACCACCCACAATTAGTTGAAAAGTATCAAAATAAATACCTTTCCCTTCCCAACTGCACAACTGCGTGAGGCCACATTTTCTTTATATATTTCAACCCAAACAACGTTTTGCAATAAATTGAATGCAGAAACGGATCCAAGAAGCCAGACATTAAAGAGATTTGTGAAAATTTAAAACGATGCCGTTCTTTTCATTAATTCTTGTTTTGGTCAATACAGCTATTTTTCTTAACATGTGTTGTATTACAATGCAATGTATGTATCATTGTTATTTTTAAATGAGTAAATAATTTAAAGATTTCTCAGTTTTAATTTCTAATATGGTACATATCAATAGATCAAGCCCTTATAAAGTTCTTTGGGGCCCTCAAAAAGATTTTTAAGCGTGTTCAGGGGTCCTGAGACCACGGGCTCGGGACTCATGGCTCTAAACATCGAACTCCTGAGGCCCTCCTCCCTGGCCACGCTCACCCTCTCCCCTGACTTCCCTGCACTTATTGCCTCTTCTGGGAGGTTCCAGGGGGTCTGTTCTGAAACTCAAAAGCCAAGAATTAACTCTCTCTCTCTCTCTCTTTTTCTTTTCTGGTATCTGGTCACCTGTGCTGGGATTAGCTTGGACACTGCACTATAGCCTTCAGTTTAGTCACCATTCCCAGGATCTGCCATGTAGCCCGGTGACTCAGGGAGAACACTGTGGGAAAGAGAGTTTTTCTTCGTTATTATTTTTTTTTTTGAGGATGGGGAGCATCAGGCTTACTTGTTTTTCCTAGAGTTCAGGAAATAGTTTTGTGACATTTAATGAGACAGAAAAATGCTCTTGTAATTTATTTTTTTTTTAAGTAGGCACAGGTACATTCTCAACTCATGACCTTTGCCTTGGCTGTTCTTCTGTCTGGAATGTTCTTCCTCCAGACGTCCTCTTGATGCCATCCTCCCTTCCTTCCATCCTTCGCTTCTGAGTCTGCCTTCTCCATGAGCTCTTTCCCGACCGCCCTGCTTTTTCCTGCGCCCCAACCCTGCTCTACACTTTCTTTTTTCTGTAGTTCTTCTAACATATCATACAATTTATTTATTACGTTTATTATTATGTGTCTCCCCTCCCCACCCCATAAATGCAAGCTCCGTGAGGACACTGAGCTTTGGTGTCCGAAGCTCCTACAACAGTGCGTGGCACATAGTAGGGGAGCAATGACTAAAGCCGGGTCGATACAAAAGAAACATTCGCCCGAGTTGAGCACCCTCGAGGCACACAGGAGCTGCGAAGTCATGCGTCACCCTCCGTCTCGGCTCTGATTTGAGCCCTGACCCTTGAGCCTCTCCCGACTTCCAGCGCTATGTAATCTGGAGCCTAAACGAAGCCTGACTCTTTCCTGCTACCATACGAGGCCACACCAGAGAGACCCACGGATGTGCGTGCAGGGACGCGAGTCACATTGCAAGGTCTAATGCTGAGAAACGGGAAGATGACTAAATGTTATTTAGAATGGTTAAGTAAAAGTAGTATATTCGTAAGAGAAATTATTAAGCAGTTATTAAAAAATGATGCTTTTGAAGAACCACTAATAATATGGGGAAATGCTCAGGACACAATGTTAAGTGAAAAATTACATATAAAATGCAATTTTCCTTTTGTATCTCATGAATTTTATGTGAATGTATTGGCTGCTGAAATATATTAAGATCAATATAAAAACTCAGTTAGAAAAAGAATGAAATACGTAAAAATATTGGAAAGAAAGTAGTTAAATCATCTTTTTTTTTTCTTAAGCCGATATGATGAAATAGCTAGAAAACCAAAGATATTCAACTTTTTTTTTTTTTAAAGACACACCTAGTGCCTAGATCTTGGTTCCTAAGACCCTTCTTCGTAGAAGGAATCAGGCTCCTTGGAGAACCGGTTGACTGGTTGATTCTAGGGCCAGGACAGAGAAGACACCAGACAATCCCGGAGCACACTCTGCAGAGCCAGAAAGTAAGGTGCTTAAAAAAAAAAGAGGGACCCACACAGTGTCAAAGGGTGTGTGTCAAAGGGACAGAGGCCCCAACCAAAAGAGCTCCCAATGTCCAAAGCTGGAACAACGGGGGTAACAAAATAAACAATCATAGCGCGTGATTATAACCCAAAGAATGAAACTAATATCCATGAGTTCATATTGGTATCAAGAACTAAAAAAAAAAAAAAGAGAGAGAGAGAGAGAATGCTGTTTTCTAGTTTCTTACATCTACATTGTTCTCTACCTTACACAATTGGACATTATTATTATTTTGCGGTCATTTACTTTGGTTTAACCCAACGTTTACCATTTTCTTTGCTCACTGTTCCCTCTCGTAACTCAGACTGCCTTTACCATGGAAGAACGGAGGGTCTATTGGTAAACTCTCTTAGTTTTGTTTGTCCGAAAGTCTTTATTTGATTCCCGTTCTTGAAGATCATTTCTCTGGGCTTAGAATGCTAGGTTGAGAGGATTTTCTGAACTTGGATGATCTTTCTCTGCTGTCCGTTGTCAGTCTAGCTGGAATTTGTTGGCATTCTGTCATTTTCTCTGGCTGGTTTTGAAAGCTTTCTCTTTGGTGTTCTGCTGTTTCACTGTTATGCCGGTTATTAATTTACTGCCTTTTGGCCCCACACCCACTCTTCATTGCCTGATCCGTGATTAAGGAGCTGGCAGGTGCTGGAGGGACAGAGGAGGCTGGGATGGGCTCTTCTCCCCAGGAGGATGCATCTTTCTTGCAGAGGGCCACCAGTGTGCGCCCTCATGGTGAAAGGCTTCGCTGGCACTCTGGAGGGCGGACCCTGCATGAAACACCTATCATGTGTCTCAGTGTGAACTTTTTATTTTTTTAATCCTGTCTGGGATTCATCGGGCTCTCTGAGCCTGAGGACTCGGTGACTTCATCGCTTCTGTGAAACTTTCAAGTAATGTTGAATATTGCACCTCTGCTCCCTCTCTGGTTTTTCCTTCTGTAACATTGACTTTGTTAGAGCTTCTCTCTCTTCCTTGCGTGCGTTTTAAACTCCTTCGGAAAGTCTTCATTAAGGTATCATTCACTACCTTCCAATCCACCCATTTAAAGTGTACAATGCAATCGTTTTTAGTATTTTACAGAGTTGCGCAACCATCGAAACAATCTTAGAACATTTCATCGCCCCCAAAAGAAACCCTGTCCTCACCAGCAGTGTTGACTCCCCAAAATGAATGTACCTGTTAACAAGGGCTCCTAGTATATAACTGGGCTCAAATTTATAAACAGAGCCCAGCAGCTATTGCTAAAAAGGGGTCTTCCACGCAAGCCACACTTCAGGGAGAAGCCTGCAATAAAATGCCCGCCTGCTGCACTGAACTGCCTGTCCGCACTGTGTTCCTGCCAACTGAGCCAACTTTCTAAAGGAGTTCCTGGAATTGTATTTTAACCAATAGAACTGAGATTTTCTCCATCCAGTTGGAGCTGTGCAGCTACAGCCTCATTAGCATATTCGCTGACCAATCAGAGCAGCTCCGTTCTGATCAGTCAGAAATGTGCTTTTTGAGCCAATCAAACTGTGAGGATTTGAAGTCCTTATTTGCATGAGGACGGACCAATCAGAGGCCAGAGGCAAAGACTTCTTTCTACATAAGTCAACTCCCCGAGACCTTGGAGAGCACGTTTTTTTCCTTTCCAGAGCAGTTTGAGGTGTGTGTTTCCCCAGCTGAGGGTGACCTGCTGAAGACTTCTCATCAGAGCAGAGCTGAGTTGAGTTGAGCTGTCCAGCTGGTGAAGGCCACCTCACAGCTATGCTGTTCTCACAGCTGTGCTAATCATAGTTGACCTGTTTACACTGAATAAAGTCTTTTCCTTCACTGCACCCCAAATTGGGATTCCTGTTGGCATTGGATTGGTGCCAAGGACCATTTGTTGACAGCAGTCACTCTCATCTCAACTTTCCATGCTATGAATTTGCCTATTGCCAGTAAATGGCATCATACTATGATCTTTGGGGCCTGATTTCTTTCACATAGCCTAGATTTTCAAGATTAGTCCCGTGGTAGTGTATGTTGGTATGCCATTCCCTCTTATGGATGAATAATGTTCGATTGGGTGGTTATATCACATTTTGTTTACCCATTCACGCATTGATGGACATTTGAGTCGTTTCCACTTCTTAGCTATTATGAGTAAAGCTGCTATGAACATTCGCGTGCAGGCTTTTGTGTGGATTTATGCCTTCGTTTCTCTTGAGCAGATGCGTGGGAGCGGGATTGCTGAGTCACGGGGTAGCTCTGTGTTTAACCTTTCGAGAAACTTTCAGACTTTCCCAAGTGGCTGCACCCTTTTCCATTCCCACGAGGAATGTGTGAGTTAATAATTCCCTTTTCGTCTGCTCATCCCTCGGTGCTTCACTCTGGGTAGTTCGTTCCGTGGGTCTCCTGTATGTTCACATGTCTCGTCTCATTGGACCTATCTATTCAGCTTCTAATTTTGATTATGTTTATTCATGGAATTGCTTTTTAGTCTTTCTCTCCAATTTGCCTGCAAAATCTGATGGTTTTTTTTGCTTTATCGCACTTTCGATATCCTCTGATTTCTTTAAACGCTCAAAGTAGATTTTTGTATCGTCTGTCACTCACAATTCAAGTGTCTGCGGTTTTTATGGCTCTGGCCCACAGTGGCTTTTTCTGCCGACGCGTGCTCATGGTGGCTCATTGTCCACGTGCTCTGAGCTGTGTGACTTTATCAGTGGGGCAAACGAGGACGTTGTTTCCAGACTTGCCTTTGCTTTGCCGGGCTGCTTGGGACCACTTCAGATGACACCGTTGTGGGTCCTATGTCGCTTCTGGCTCCAAGCCCCTGGGAGCACAGTGCTGTGTGGCGACCTCGTCAGAGAGGCTTTTTCGTCCTTTAAATTTTTTCTGCCCTACTCAGAGCCAAGGCCCCCTCCCATCACCCTGCCCTCAGTGGGGCAGATTTTTTTTTTTTGTTCACTCACTGGGACTGTCCCTTTTCAGGGGGTTCCCGGCTTTTTTGGGGTTCTGATCTGACCTTCCTCGTTACCCAGGCCCTAAGTTTTGCTCCTTTCTCTAACGTGCCGCCTCACCAGGGGAACCCGCCTCTGAGGTTCCCCACCCCAGCAAGGCCAGCTGCAGCCCTCTCTGATTTTTTCTTAATGGAGAATTTAAAATATATGAAAGATAGTGTAATAACGCCAGCAAACATCACACAGCTGGTCTAGCAGCGCACCCACCATCCAATATGGTTTTGAAGCAAACTGCAAACATTATACTGTTTCATCTGAAAATACTTCAGTATGCATCTACAAATGACACGCACTCTTTAAAAATATAGCCCCAACGTCCATATTCATACCTAACATTTAAAATAATCCCCCGATATCATCCTTGTTCGTTTTTTTCTGCCGTAGTCAGTTCTCAAATTGCCGATTGCCTCAAAAACAGGAACATAGCTTTCTTATTATTTCTGCCTTCAAATATGCCCCCTACTTTCCTGCCAACTCTACCGGGCATGAAAAACTTTTAAAAATTAATGTTGCTTCCAATATATATATATTTTTAACGCCTACAGCACCTGGTCTTCCTAGGTGGTCTCCCATCCAAGTACTAACCAGGCCCGGCCCTGCTTAGCTTTGCTTCTAGCATTTTCATGTGTACTGCACCAAGGGGCTCTCTGGATATTGAGCCTGTCATTGTGCCAGAAACAAACTCCTGACCATGATTTTACTTTAAAAATGTCATCTCCACGTACATGCCTAGAAAAGAAAGACTGTAAGGAAATACATAAAAATGCTAACAGTAGTTAGATATCAGCCATGAGATTATATATGACTTTTGTTCTCTTCTTTATCCTTTCAAATGTTTCTGCAATGAGCATGAATCAATTTTATAATCAGAATATAAAGTAAATCCCAGTGAACCTAACTAAACCCATAAGCACTGCCTCCTATTCCCGCCCCCTCCCTCTTCGACTTACAACCTGGCAAACACCAAAGGTATGCTAGCACAGGGCTGCCCCAGGCCACTTGCACCTGCTCTAGGGGGGAGAATCCTGACTGCATCCCCTACCTTTCCCCCCTCCATCTACCAATGGCTTGGCCACGCTGAACATTCTGATCCACTGGGGTGGGTGAGACAGGCTGGCAGTGGGGACCCTGCAAACATGATGGGAGCCGGGTAGGGGGGGGACATCTGTCAAAGCATTCAGCAGCAGCCTCTACCTTGTTTGAGGGGATTTTGGAGGGAGTTAATATCCCGGTAGAGTTGGCAGGAAAGTAGGGGGCATATATGAAGCCAGAAATAATAAGAAAGCTATGTTCATGTTTTTGAGGCAATTGGCAATTGCCTGCATAGGTGAATAGGGCAGTGGTCTGTGTGGGTCTGTGCAGGATGTGCAGGGCAGAGCCCCCAATGCAAATCCCAGCCCCCCAGCTCCGAGGCTGACACAGGCTGTGGCCTCAGGGCATGTGTTCAGCCTCTCTGAGCCTCAGCATCCTTATCGCAAAATGGAGAAGCTGACAGTCTCCCTGTGGTGGTGGCAAGGATGCTCTGTGGCTAGCACAGATCTGCAGATATGCAGGCCCCAGAGTGTGAAAATCACGGGCAGACCAGGGAGACTCGGAGCGGCCCTGCCCTGAGGAGGCCCTACGCCTCCTCCAGGCTCTGCCAGGAAACTCAGCCCTGGTCCCCGCTGGTGACCCAGCCTGGGGCCCTCCGCACCCTGGTAGTAATATTTTATATTTACTGCCTGCTTATCTTAATCCTTGACACAGCCAAGCCCATTAGGTCCTGAGCGGTTCAACAACTTGCCCAAGGTGACACGGTGGGCATTTGAATCGTGTGCACAGACCCGGGAGCCCACGTTCTTTCTTTTTATCTCGACAGCATCAGGTGTGTGCAGTCGCTTCTCCGGCGAGGTCTGTCTTCCGAGACGCCCTCCGGGTTTTGACAAGCGCTGTTTGCCAGAGCGCGAGGAAGAGGCCGGCAGGGCTGGGTGCTGCTGCCCCCTGGTGGCCGCGCGGCCCCCTGCAGGCGCGAGCCGGGAGCACCCCTGCACCGTGAAGCCCCCGCTGCTCTGCAGAGCCTCCCCCGCCTCTCTCGCTCCCCGGAAGGACACGGGGCTTGTGCGGGGGAGAGAGAACCGGGTCTGCAGCTTCACACCTTGCGCGCTGAGGGACCTCAGTCAAGTCACCCACTCCGCCCGCTGGGGGACTGCAGGAGCCGCAGGGGTTCGAGGGCGCTGCCGGAGAACCTAGAAAACAGACTTAGGGGACCCCGCCCTGCAGCCTCTAGCCCAGATTGCTCAGCGGAGACCTGGGATTCGCCCCTTCTTCGCAAGGAGAAAACAAAGTCTGGGTGCAAAGTCCGCAGCGGAGCTTGGTGAGGGTTGCAGGAGCTGCACATCAAAGGCGCCGTGCGCCCTTTGGTCAGAGACTTATCTAGAAGCGGAGAGGGACTGTGATCCAGGCCCGGGAGGGGGCGCCGGCAGGAGGCGCGCCTAGCATCGCGGGACCGAGGGCCACCGGCCCGGGACCGGCAAGTGAGCCCAGGGTCCAACTCACTCGCTTTGGGAGCGTTGGCCCTCCCACCCGCCGACCCCCGGGGGTCAAGATCAAACGGAGGTCCTGGGCCGGGTCTCTGATGACTCCAAAAAGTTCCGTGTGGCACCGCCTTCCTGGAGTTAGGAAGGTGTGTCTGTCCCGCCCCGAGATTCCACCGCCCTTGGCTGGTTTATGACTTTATTTTTTACAGTCACCGCCCATAATTTTATTACCTAAGTTCAAAACTTGTTAAGATCTTGTTACATTTGCCAGAAATATAAATATTGAAAGTACATTGCAGACAACATGGTGATTCTCCATTAAATGGTTTAGAAAAGCCTGCCTAGGATCACGCTCCTATGTAAACAGAATGGCTTTGTCACATCTAAAATATACTCATAATTCTTAACACCATCAGAGTTATTTTTTTAAAGCATTTTATAAAAAGATCTGTCAGGATACCTCTTTTATCTCTTTTTATCTAGGAAAATCATCCACTTTTTTTTTTTTTTAAATGGCAGCGATGTGTTGAACGATTTTTAACTTTTAAGTGGTGGGCACAGGATGGGGCCCACTTTTGTCCCCATGTTCTTTGGGTGAGCATTTTGCAGAGGGGAGACTAGATCCACCAGCCCTACGGCGACCAACTCACCCCTTTGCCTGGGACTTCCCCAGTTTTAGCCCTGAAAGTCCCATATCCTGAGGACCCCCTCAGTTCCAGCAAACTGGGATGGTTGGTGACCCAAACGAGCCCACCACCCACCTTCCCTTCCATCTCAAGATCGACAAAAGGGGCTTTGAGGAACCAGGGGGACATGTGTTACCTGGAGCTGGGGTTTGGATGGGGTGACAACATGTATATCTGGTGCTTGTGCCATGACCGAGAAGTTAAAGGTCAAGGCCGTTGCTGTAGCTGCCTGGCCAGCGGTAGAGCTGGGCGGTGGCTGGGCTTCTTGGATGCGCAGGCAAAGGCGTATGTCTGAGAAACACCGGCTGCTGTCTGAGAAACACCCAAGGTGCCCACCAGGAGCCCGTGGGAGAAAGAATCGACATTCGGAATCCCCAGAACTACAAGGCCCTGGGCCGAGTTGCAGGGGAGCCAGTGTGCTCCCCACTCTTTCCCGTCCCCCGTGTCCCTCCCTCCTCCCAACTCCAGCCATTAGGAGAAGAGCAGAAGCCAGCTGCCACCCCCACCCCACCCCTAAGCCCGCTGTGGGTCCCTGCCAGCAGCCCAGTACAGCTGGACGAGGGGAGAAGTGGTGACTTCGAATAAACTTTAGTTTCAATCATTAGACCGGAACTGGCACCACGGCCCTGAGATGAGACTGTGCTAGGGACTGGAAGTGGACCCCGGCTTCATTGCCCCTGAGACTGGCTGCAGAGGTGTGGCCGCTGCCCAGGTTCCCATCCGTGCGGTGGGGGCAGGTGCATTCTGCCTCGACCCTGCAGAGCCCCGCGTGTTCAGCTAAGTACACGCGGTGGGCGAGCTTGGCCCTCAGCAACAGCCAGGAACACGGGAGCCACTCTGTTTCCAAATAGCTCCCCAAGGTCACGGACGACGGGCCACTTGCTAGGTCCAGCGGACAAGTCTGCATCCCCACCCCACGCGTCTGGCAGCGGCCCACACCTGGCCCTACCCCTCCACCAGCTCTCTTCCCGGGATGGGACCTCGCTCCCCTCCATAGCAGGGCCTCAGATCACGGCCTTCAACGTTGGGGGTCCCACGAGTCTGTGACTGGCTCAGGCCTCTTCCCTAAGCCCAGCCCAGCCCACTCTCCTCCTCCACCAGGAGGTCTAATGGGGTCTCGGCGAGACAAGTTCAAGGCGGACTCTGCACTCCAGCCCAGGGGCTCTTCCTGTTCAGTCACCAGCACTTAGCCCTCAGCAACTGGCGCCCGGACCAAACGCTGTGACATCACCCTTGACCCGTTTTTTCAGCCTCGACGTTCCCGTCCACATCCCCTCTGGCCTCCGAGAGATCCAGAATCCAACCGCTTCTCACCAGCTCCACTGCCGCTATCCTGGTCACCACCATCTTGAACTTGGACCACTGTACTGGCCCTTCGACTGGCCTCCTTGTTCCCCTCCTGCCCCCTCAAGCTATTTCTCACACAGTAGCAGAGAGTAGCTTCCTCTGCTCCTGGCCTTCCCTGTGGTCCCCAGTGTCACTCAGAGGGGATGGCCTCCACGGCCCTCAGAGCCAGCCTGCCTGTCCCCCACCTCGTCTCTCTCTGCTCTGGCCCCGCCAGCCCCTCACTGTGCCGCCCTGGCCTTCTCCGCTGGCTGCGAGGCCCCCTCCCTGTCTTCCTCCAGGTCTCTGCACAAATGTCGCCTTCTAGTGAGGCCTTTCTCGTCCCTCGACCCTCTCAGCCTGCTTCACTTCCTCTAGATCAGGCCTCGCCACCCGACAGCCTAGCTCAGGGGCCGGGCAGTGAATACTTCAGGCTTCGCAGGCCACATGGTCCCTGTTGCAGCTTTGCCACCAGAGCATGAGAGCAGTCGGAGACGATGCCCTGACCAAGTTCTTCCCTCTCGGACCTCAGTCCCCTCCCCCGCACAGCGGGTTTGCGAAGACCGGGGACAGTGACCCCGGGCAGCTGCCACGAACGGCGGGTAGGGGGGTGAGGGGGCTTAAAACAGCAGACATTTACTCTCTCACAGTTTTGGACACCAGAAATCTGAAATCCAGGTGTCACAGAGCTGTGCTCCCTCTGGATGGCTCCTTCCACGGATGGCTCCTTCCTGCCTCTTGCTGCTTCCGGGGGTGCCGGGTATTCCTGGGCTGCTGGCCTCATCCCTCCAGTCTCTGCCTGCATCTTCGCATGGCCTCCTCGTCTTCTGTCTCAAATCTCTCTCTGCCTTTCTCCATTTGGGGCCATCCTTGTCCAGGATAATCCGTGATGATCTCATCTGAAGATCCTTAGCTTAGTCGTATCTGCAAAGATCCTTTGTCCACATAAATTGACATTTGGCTTCCTGGGATTAAGATGTGGATATATCTGTTTTGGGGCCACTATTCAACCCACTACAGGTGTCTTTAAAACGCTTAAAAAGGGAACTCAAACCTGAATGCCAGCTTCTTAATCCGCATTGAAAATTAAGCTGCTAGGTGGCCCAGGCGCTCACGTGGCCATCCAGGGCATTCTCCCCCAGGACGCAGGAGGGCTGAAGCTACAGAAACTAAGGGCCGGATGAAAACTCTCAGAGGGAGAAGAGCAAGTCGGGGGCTGTCTACCCCGGGGGCAGAGGTGCCTGGCACCCCCGTCCTGGTGCCCTGTTGTGGGCCCATGTAAATCACAGCTCACATGAATGCAGGGCTTCAAAATACAAAGCATTTTTATGGATCTTATACGTTTACATCAGCACTGAGAGATAAAAAGTCGGACAGATATCATCATTCCCATTTTGTGAATGAGAAATCTGAGGCTCAGAGGGGAAGTTCAGTCGGATCCCTCACACCTCAGCTGTCTCCATAGAAACCATGGCCCGCTTTCCACGAAGCTGTGCGCTGTCCGCCAGCACGGCTGCCTTCCCTTGCCTGCTCCTGGCGAAGGCTGCTAGGAGATGGTGCTGTTGCAGGGGATCTGAGGGTCAGGCCGGTCAGCAGACGTTCCCTCGGCCCTCCTGCACTGAGCTGCCCTCAGGAGGATGCTGGTGGCTCAATGAGCCGGGAATGCTGGGAGCTAAGGCACACCTCTTTCCACAGCGGCCAGGCCTGCTGGCGGGAGGGCGCTCGTGCCCAGAATAACTCTTCGGAGTCAGCATGTTCCAGCCTGGGAGGGAAACCAAAAAGGCACTTTCCCCAAGTGTCACGGGGCTGAGATGGCATCCTCCGATAGGCCCTAAATGGACCCCAATCGAGCCCTTGTCCCCAGAAACTATTAGATACGACAGGTGCCGAGGCCTCGTTACTTCATGGAGATGGAACTTGCATCTGAGGTATGAACTGAGAGTGGACACTTTCAAATGCGAGGCCTAAGGAAAGTTTGGTGGCTTGATGAGCTGTGACAGGCAGCCTTCTGGGGAAGCGGAAGCTTAGCACGTTCTCCAGTTGCTTCTTATGTTAGGGACGAGTCTAAAAATTACCGCCCTCGTGATGTTGAAATTCTGCAGAATAAGATAGCAGTTAGTTCTCATTTGTTCTTTGCAAATGACTTTTCTCATAGTTCGGATCAGAGTCAGACAAACTGGGATCTCGCTCTGATGCCTGGAGACCTGGGACACAGACCCTTCCCTCTCGGGGGGTCTCCGGTGGTCCCGCCACAACTAACATCCCAAGAGTCGGCACAGGAAACCCCAGGGCACCATAGGAGCTGCCGCCAGTCTCCACCATCCCCTGACTTAAATGGCTTTTTCTCTATTTATTGAATTCTCCCATTCCGAGAGTCAAGCTTGCCGTCTTTCTCTTTGAGAATGAAGAATTCCAAAGTCTTTTGATATCTTCTTGGTTCATTTTACTTGTTATCATCTACTCGACGGAGTGGAGAGGGTCTTCGGCTCCTCAGTATCCCTTCTCAGATTTAGACTCGTGACTTGAACTTTGACCTAGCAGAGTCCCTAGGGTGAGCCACTCTGGGCCCAATTCCCGTCATCCCCACAGCCTCAGTGAGTCCCATCTGCTCTTCCTAAAGCATCCTGAATCCGCCCCTTCTCACTGTTCCTAAGTTCCACACCCTTTGCCAGTCCAAGCGTCACCTCTCCTGGCTGCCATGGTACCCACCTGCCGACCGGTCCCCCATCTCCTCTTCTCTCCTGATAGTCTCATTGCCACTCAGCAGCCAGAGTGCTCCTTTTATAAATGCAAATCAGATCTTTTCGCTTCATTCATTCATTCATTCAATAAACACTTATTAAGCACTTACTATGTGCCGGGCCCTGGTCTAGGTTCAGGGGATACGTAGGGACCAAGATAAATGAAAGGCTCTGTTCTCGTGGAGCTTCTACTCTAGTGGAGGGAAGAAAGGTAAGTGGACACTGTCAGATGGTGGTCAGTACAAAGAGAAAAGTAAAACAGAGATGGGGGCAGGAGGTGGCGAGGGTGGCTGTTGGAGGGGCATCAGGGAAGGCCTGGCTAAGGACCTGCAGATGTAAGGAAGTGAACTACGTAGATAACTGGGGTAAAAGAGTTCTAGCAGAGATCAGCAGGTGCAAAGGCCCTGAGGCAGGGCTGTGCCTGGCGTGTCTGCCGACCGACCAGCGAGGAGGTCAGTGTTTGGAGCAGGGCGAGGGAGAGGAAGGAGGGTGCAGAAGGAGGTCGGAGAGGTAAAGGGAATGATGCAGCCAGATCAGGGTCCGGTGCCATGAGGCCTTTGGTTTCTATTCTGACTAATATGGGAGCCAGAGAAGGTTCTTGAGCAGAGGGCGGGGATGGAGTCTGACTTGTTTTAATGGGCTCACTCTGGCTGATGTGAGATTAGGCTAAAGGGGTCAAGGCGGAAAGCAGGAGCCCCAAGGGGGTGAGAGGGGCCCTCCACCAGGGTGGTGACAACGGAGGTTTGAGAAGAGCTGGGAGTCTGCATCCATTTTGAAAGCAGAGCGAACAGGATGTGCTTCTGGGAGCCGGCACAGGGCGTCAGAAGCCAGGGATTTTGCTGCTTAAACTCCGACAATGGCTCCCCATTGCTCGTGGGATAAATCCTGACTCCCTATCCAGGTCTGATCCTCCTGGTCCATGCCAGCTTCTGCTGCTGTCCCGGTTGTCCACGTCTGCGCCTTAGTCCCACATCCCCACCCCTAAGCCAGAATTTCCTCAGAATCCCAACATTCTTCATTTTTTCGCAGCATTCCTGACATCTGTCGACAGTGTTTTGGTTTTGGTTTTTGATCTGTCTTCTTGTTTTTGCCTGTCTCCCTCCCTAGAATATAAACTCCATAGGACAGGGACATTCTGCCTGACCACCAGCTTTGTAAGGTTGTCACAAACGCGTGAAGAATGTCCATGTCCCCAATACCCAGCTGTTGGTGTGTTACCGTTAGTTCTGTCGCACCTGCAAGGTAGGCACTGCCCTCCCTATTTTATAAAGGCGGAAAGCTCACGGGGAAGGATATATTTAGACCCGCCCAAGGGCACGCCTGGTTCTAGGACGCAGCAGCAGAGTAGGCGCCCAGGGGTTCCACAGCTGGTGCTGTGCCCCGTCCCCTCTTGTGCCCTGAGGGTTCAGGCGAAGCTCGATGCGCAGGTGGCTCAGAAGGGAAGATGGGGAGCTCAGTGCCTGCTCGTCGGAAGTCACAGGTGAGGTCTGCCGTCCTGGAGGGGCGTTCTCGCTCAGCCCGCCTGGAAGCACATTTGGAAGACCGGCGTGTCTTCGCTCAGTTTCTGTGCCATAACGAATGCCGACGGCGTACATTCCGTTTAAAAATAAAACCTCGACCCCACCCCCGTGCCAGCCCTCGCAGCTCCTGCCTCCCTCTCCATCACCTGCTTAGGTCCCCGCCCAGCACCGGCTCGCGGTTGCCCTCTGCCCTCCCGGGCGCCCTCACCAGTGCGAACAGGTGTCGCGGAGCCGCGCGACCCGCCCTGCCGCGGTGGCTGCGGTCGCGGGAAAGTGCACAGACGTGTCTCGCGGCCCCTGGCGTCCAGCCCCCAAACTGCCTCACCGCGTGCCCGCGGGAACTCTTCTCCTCACTGCCCGTCCCCCGTGCCTCAGTTTCCCCATCGGCAAAGGCCAAGGCCTTGCGGCCCTCCAGGTGACACACCTGCTTCCGGGACCTGACCGGTCCCCGAGCCCCGCGGGGTGGACGCGCGGAGCCCGAGCCCGCGCCCCGAGGAGCACGGGCGGCCAGCCCCAGGAGAGGCGGGGGGCGCGCGGAGGGTCGCGGGGACCGCGCGCCGCGGGCCGGCTCCCGGGGGCGCCCGCGGGAGGGCGCGGCGCGCGCGGGGGGCGCGGGCGGGCGGCGGCGGCGGCGGCGGCGGGGGGCGGAGACGCCGCGCGGCTTCCGCTCCCGCGCCTCCTCCCTCCTCCCCCGTCGTCCTGGCCCGCGGCGCCCGAGGGGGAGGCGGCAGGCGCCGGAGCCGCGCGAGGAGCCGCCGCGCCGCGCCATGGAGCCGGAGTGAGCGCGGCGCGGGCCCAGCCGGCCGCGGACGACATGGAGGCGGCGCCGGCCCGGCCGCCGCTGCTGCTGCTCGCGCTGTGCTGCAGCCTGGCCCCCGCCGCGGGTAGGTGGGCGCGGGCCGCAGGGACAATGGCCCGGGCGCCCGGGCCACTCGGGCGGCCCGCGGCCAAGCGCGCGGCGCGGGGGAGAGACTTTGCAAGTTGGGGGGCGAGTTGGGGCGCGCGCCGCGGGTCCCCGCCGCCTGGGGGCCGCGCGCGGGCCCTTTGTCTCGCCCGCCCGGGCCCCTCCCGGGGACGCCGGGGCCCCGTCCGGAACGTCCCGGGGCGGCGAGCAGGGCGCGCGGGCGGCGCCGACCCCGCCAGGTGCGGCGCGGGCGGGTCCTCACCTGCCCGGGCCCCGGGGCGCGCTCGGAAGTGCGCCCGCGTGAAGCCGGCGGGCGAGGCCGCGCGGGGACCCTGGGCAGGCACCGAGCGGGGACTCTCGGCCCGGGGACGGGCCTGGCGGTCCTGCGTCGGGAGCTCTTGGGCGAGCCTGTTTCCGATGGCCGCGCGGCCGGCCTGCGAGCTCCGAGAACGGATTTAAGTTGCCGAGAAAGTTCAGAGACCCGGCGCCGGGCGGCCTGGCCTTTTGCGCTGGCTTTTCATTTGCGTCGCAGGCGGTTTCCAAACGGACTGACACCTGCCAGGTGCCCGGATGGCCCCGTCTGGGGGCCGGGGCCCCAAACAGCGACACTCGGCCAGTGTCCGCCTAACGGGCCGACGGCATGGGGCCGCCGCGGGGGACGTGGCCGCGCAGCGCGGCGCGGCGGGGCAGCCTGCGGTGCCCCAGCTGTGCACCCCCTTGGGGAGAGGGAAGGCTGAGGACCTTTCTCTCCAACTTTTGGTGTGTCCCAAGGGGTGGAGTTGAGGTCGGGAGAGCTCAGGAAACCTAAGCGCCTGTGAATCGCTACACATGTTCTTTTAATTTGGAGATTGCCATGTGGTTTTTGAAGCAAGTCTCTCGCTACCTAAATCATTATCCTCCGACGTGAGTGTTGTTTTTCTGGAGTGTGGCTGGCCAAGGAGACAGCGGCCGGCGAGTGCGAAGCACTCCGGGCTGCTGTTCTGCCGGTGGCCTGTTTTTTGGGGGGAGGGGGAGGGGCGCGGGGGACCTCGAGTTTCTCCGTCTGGGCCTCTTAAGGCAAACAGCTGTCTCCGTGAGTATTTCTAGTGTGGACATTGCAGGGAGGTGCCCTGGCCTGGCTCTGTGGTCACATTCCCAGAGCTGCCGCCCCTCCATTGAGGTTTGGGGGGCGGAGAGGGGATGGTTTCCTCAAGTCCCCCTGCCTCCCAGCCAAAGCCGGGAGGCTGCTGGCGGTTTCACCCCAAATTTATCCCTCTCAGGCGCATGTTTACATTTCTTGGCCATGTCTGATACTAGCAAAACAAGGTGACGACAGTATCTGGGTAGTTCAGGCCGACGCTGCTCCTTTTCTTTCCGGAAATGCCTGGATCCCGGAGGCAAAGGGTTTTTTTGGGGTGGGGAGTGGGGGGAAGATGTTTGTTTTAAAGGTGGGGTTCCTCAGCTGGCTCTGTCGCTCTGCACTTCGTCGCGGTGTGGGATTTCCTGGACGTTTCAGGGGGCGACGTTGCCAGAGCCGAACGCCTGTCGTGTGGGTTGGAACTCTAGGATGCACCGCATCTGTGGCGCTCAGCTGTGTGTGCAGCAGGTCGAGTGCTGACGCGTTTAACGTTAGGAAGCCTGTCAGCACGAGGCCGGTAGAGCACCGGCTCATGTGGTGACACAGGCCCAAAATGGACGGACAAGGCGGGATCTCTGCACAACCACAGGGACTGCCCTTGATAGGGTGGCACGTCCCCGATTTCTGCGTTCAAATTATGCCCCAGTCCGGAGTGCAGCCAGTAAGTTGGTAGCTAATTATTTTTCCTGATTGCTTCCTGTTGCAATTTGAAGCTGCGAGCCCACGGAAGTGCCTTTGTTCTAGTGGCCCCGGTGCTGGAGATGGCCCGGGCTGCTCCCCACTGGCCCCACAGCACTTGCTCCAGGCCCAGCCTGTCTGGGACTGGCCCCCCCCACCGCCCCCCACCTCCCAGGATGGTTACTGCGGATGCTCACCCCTGGCCCACTGGGTGGGCCCAGCGCGTGGCCGCTGAGTTTAGGAAATGCCGTCTTGAGTCCACTGAGAGAGTCCCCCCAAAAGGACCCTCTGCTTTTCAGAGCCAGGCCCACGTGCTCAGAACCCTGCCGTTCGGGTCCTGGAATGACCCCACTCGACCCGAACGATCCGGCGTTTGCTGTGGCGATCCTGTCGTATTTGGAACCCATCTAATTTCAGCCACACCGTGTCCCGGCTCAGGCATTCAGCAGAATTTGTGCTCTGGTCTTGGGGGGAGCAGTCAGGCGAGGACTCAGCGTGGCTGCCTGCCCGCCCGCCCGTGGTGGGGGCCGGCCAGGGCCGAGCGAGGGTTTCGGGTCAGGCCAGCCTGCATGGTCGGGAGCATTAAATAGCGCATGTGAAGCCCTGGGTCCCATCCTGGTCCCCAGTGAGGGACCTATGGTGGCAGAGCTGCAGTCCCTGTTGTGTCCCGGGGTCCTTGATCTTTCTGGTCTGGGAGGCCTACAAGCTGTTATGACACAGTCTGGGATTTTCCTCTGCGTGTGACCTTGGATATCTAGTCCGCTATCTGCCTGGTTTATCACTGCGACACTGAGTGGGGTGCCCTGGGGTGCATAACAGTGTGGACAGAGCCTGAGTGGCTGGAGGTCTCATCCGAGCCTTGCTGGGTACTCTGGTTGGGGGGCGGGGCGGGTTTGAGCAGCTGATTCCCCTTTTTGCCTCAGTTTTCTCCTCTGTAAAATGGGAATAATAATACATCCTACTACGAATTCACGAGTAACGTGAGCCTGGCTCTGGATTAGCTCTCATCGCGGTTGACGGTACTCCGGCGCCTGTGCAAAGTGCTGGGCATAGAACAGCAGGGGAGGCCCAGCCTTTGCTGCCAGGCGTGCCGTGTAGAGAAGGAGGCTGACTGTCCAGCTAGGAGAGAAGTGGGGCCCAGGGGGTCCCCTTCACAGTCCCAGAGCCCTGTCCTCAAGGACCAGGCGGTCTCCATTGAAAGAGGCCAGATCACACTGCGGAATCTGGACATGAGCCAGAAGGCGACAGGGGCCAGGAAGTGCAGGCTGGAGTCAGGTCTATCCTACATGCAAAGTGTTAAATTAACTTTTTTTTTTTGTTTAAAAAAAATCAAGGTGAAATACACAGAATATAAAATTAACCATTTTAGAGTGTCCAATTCTGTGGCATTTAGTACATTCGCAATGTGGTACAACCATCATTTCCATCAAGGTACAAAGCATTCCCATCGCCCCAAAGTAAAAAACCTCCATGTCCACTAAATAGTGGACAGCTATAGAAATGGTATCTACTGCCCATACGTCAGGCACAATTAGAGATGTAGAAAAAGATTTGTGCGTCAATTGTACCATGTGCAACAAATGAACAATAGATTACAAAACGCCTGTGTGTGTTTCCCTTGACCTTTGTCGTCTTGAGTCCTATATTCTGCCTTTTCAGATTGTGTCTCCACGTCACATTGAAGGAGAGTTTTGGTTCCTGAAATCAAAATGTGTAAAATTCCATTTCCTGCTTGCTCTCTCTTTGAATTTTATTAAAAAAAAAAAAAATGTAGACGTTTCTTCTACATGAAATCATACGCTCTATGGCATCCCCGCCACCCCAGCCTCCTCAATTATTTATTGTCACGATTTCGAGGCACATCCACATCGTAGTATGCGGCAGCCCCCCGTTCTTTACTGCGGAGCGCCGTTCCACCGTTGTGGGTACAGCATGCTTGCTAGTCCACTCGATCCGTTGATGGATTGATCTTGGTGGGCTACTTCTCGCAGTGGGCACAGGCTGGGGGCTGTGAAGTCCCAGTGGGGTTAGGACAGCAGAAGCTGTTGTAGGCTGGACAGAGAGGAGGACGTGGGCGGATTAGTCCGTAGGTCCCCTGCCGTGGCTCAGAGATGCGAGAACTAATGGTGCAGGGAGCTGAGAGGCCGAGCTAAGGGCTGGTGCTGGCCCCCGGGGAGCAGGGTTGCTGGCAGGGGGACTCAGTGCCACGTTCAGTGTGACAGAAGCCCGGAGAGAAACGGGACATTTGTGGCTCATGAGATCACTTACCCTGTTCTCAAAATAGGGCGGCTCTGATGGGAGCGAGGGCTGCGTCAAGCCCCTTATTCGGGGGCCTGTCGACACATTTGCTCAGAAAGTGGTGTCGCTTCTGCTGGAGACAGGCCGGCAGGCCCGCCGCGGGGCCGTCCTGGGGACAGCACGGATCCAAGTGCTGACATGCGGAGGCAGCTGCGGTCACACAAAGAGCTGGCCCAGGGTCCCGCCCGCGGTCCCAGGCTGGTCCTCGCTTTCCCTTCAGCTCTGGAAAGCAGTTTGCTAGCTCTTGGCCTGTTTCGTCACCCGCAAATTGGGGACCTTGGCATCTGCCTTGCAGGCCGCTGGTTGGGTTCAGGGAACCGGCGTCAGGAGGGACCGGAGTCTGTTCTCCAGACAGGCGGTCGTGGGAAGGACGGGAGGCGCCCTGCCCTAGGTGGCCCATTTTCCTTTGAAAAATGCCGAGGGTCCACGTCCTAACACCCTTGCCCTGTCGGAGGCCTAGAGGTGGTGGAAAATGTTGGGGCTCCGTATCTGGATCTCATTTGCCCCCCGAGGGGTGGACGGCAGCCCCCGCCAGGCCGGAGTCCTGGCCGGGAGCAGACCTGGCTGCCAGCCCTTCCCCTGTGGGTCATGCCGACCAGGGCATACCCTTGCCCACAGCAGCTTTGCCCCGTCTCGAGCCCCAGCAGGCTCGTCCTCTGTGCGCGCCCTGTCGTGTCTGCCTCACTTCTCTTAGCGCGACACGGTAGGTTCATCCAAGCCGTAGCGTGCGTGGACACGCCTCTCCTTTTCACGTCTGGGTGATGTTCCGTCATGAGGATGGAGCACACTTCGTTCATCCATTCACCTGCTGATGGACACGTGGGCTCATCCCACTTTGGCTGTCGTGACTGACCATTGCTGCTGGGAGCACGGGTGTGCAAATACCCATCTGAGTCCCTGCTCGTACTTTTGACATGTCTGGATCATAGGGCCGTTCTGTGTTTACTGTTTTGAGGAACCAGCAAACTGTCTTCCACAGCAGCTGCTCCATGTTCCATTCCCGCCAGCGACGCACGAGAGTTTCTGTCTCTCCACCTCCTGGCCAACACGTATCCCCTCTGTTTGGGTCCTAGCCATCCTGGTAGGTGCGTTGTGGTTTTGAGTGGCGTTTTCTTAGCGGCTAATGACATGGAGCATCTTTACACGTGCTTGTTGCCCACTTTCTTCCACAAATATGTATATATTTTTAAATACAAGACATCCACGAATGTGTAGCAACGGCTTAGACATTTACCGTGGTAGCTTTTTCGGTGACGAGTGTCCTCGTTTATTGCCTGTTTTCTCTCCTCAGAGATGACTAGACCTTTAATACATATTTTAATGTGTCACTTTATTTTGAACACATACTCCTATTCTTTACATAAATCCAGTCACTGCCATTCTATAGCATGTCTTTTTCACTTGCTAATGTATCGTAAACACCTTCTACATCTTTAGTTTTAGATCTTCATTCTTTTAAAAAGCCAAGTGTTATTTTATAGTTTGGGTTTTACCCAGTTGAGTAGCATTTAAGTTTTTTCCAGGCTCTGTTGGCATTGCAAGGCAGTGGACAGCACTGCTCACATTTATCTATGCATGTTTGTAAAAATTCCTCTAAAAGTCCTTTTGGAGGAATTTATACCCAATTTATACCCTACCAGGCATACGCGAGACTGTGCATTTTCCCGTATCCTCTCCAATCCTGGCAATTACCGGATTCTATTTTTTAAAAATCAATTTGGTTAAAAATTATAACACGTTTCGTTTTGGACTTTCCTCATTACTGGCCTATTGGCTATTCGTATTTATTTTTCTGCACATCGCCTATGCTCATCCTTAGCCCATTTTTCTATCAAGTTGTTCATCTTATTGATTTATAGGAGCTCTTTATTTGGAGTGGACATTAATTCTTGGTTATGTTTTTTTCCCTGCAGATTTTTCTTCTGGTCTGTAGTTAGTCCTTCAGTCTTATTTCTGGTGGTTTATAACAAAGACATTAAAAAGTTCGTTGTACTCAGAACTCTTAGTCTTTTCCCTTTATGGCTTCTGGGTTCTGTGCCTTGTTTCTCTACTCCCAGATTATAAATACATCTTTTATTTTCTTCTAGGACTGTTGCTGTTTTGTGTTTTATCTTCAGACATTCTTCTATCTGATTTTTGAGGAGGATGTGGTATGAGATAGGGATCTAAACTTTCCCTCCTCCTCGCCCCCAGTAAGTGGACAGGGAGTGGTCCCAACACCTTGACAGAATGGCCCGTCCTATCCCCATTCATTTAAAATGCCACTTTTGAATATGCAGTGTCCACAGATGTTGGCTGTTTATTCTGGAACCTTCTGTCCTCCACTGACCTGCGGGTGTCTGTCTGTACCAGCAGGCTGTCATTTTAATCTCTGTAGCATCATAGTGTATTTTGAGATCGATCGTGCAATCTCCCCTTCATTGTTCTTTTCAAAAAAATTGTTGTGTTGACTCTTTTCGTACATTTACTCTTCTGCGATAAACTTCAGAGTCGGCCTCTCCGGTGCCATCCTTTGATCTCTTAATTCTGGGGACAGTAAATGGTGCCATTCAACAGGTGTCTAAGGGCTGGACTTGAGCGGTGGCCTCCGATGTGCAAGCTGGTTGGTGTCTGGCTGTGGACGTAATTCATCTGCGGCCGTGATGGAACGGGTCTGCCCAGTTTGGGTGTCTGTCGGCACCCGGAGTGCCTCAGAGGTGACGTTTGTGCCGAGGTGCCTGAGATGCTGCTGCTGCCTCGCTCACACTGGCATCTGCTCAGGAAGCAGTGGCTAACGCACCTCGTTCCAGCAGTACCCAAAGGCAAATGTAATTACCGCGGAAATGATCGCTCCCCTCCCTCGATTCGTTCCAACACAAAATGTGAGCAACTTTAATTTCTTCCCCGGGCCGCACCCCTCCATTAGCCCAGATGGGGAGGCGGTACCTGCCTAGCAAAACTCTCAGGAAATTGCTCAATGGGGCATTAAAAGCCGCCGGAGCACGTGGCCCGGCCAGAACACGTCAGCCGGTGGCTGGGCGCCTTCCAGCCTCTTCTGGACCGAGCAGGCGGGCTCGGCGATGGAGCAGAAGTGATGTCCTCACTGCAAAGTGGTTTCGGAGCAAGACGTGCTTTCGTGAGGGGAAGGCTGTGCCTCCAGATTTCTCCCAGTGCGAGCTCGGTTTCCCAAAGGAGACCGAGTGGGGGGCATCGGGGTGCGGGGTCTCCGTCCTGGCCTCCCCGGATTCCTCCTTGCTCAGGCTGGAAGCACGGAGCCGACTCTGACGCCTGTTCTTCCTCTGCGGCCCGGATGCAGACCCCCATCTCGGTTCCTTCCTGTGTTGCTCATTTCCTCCCCCACCGGACCCCCGGGCTGGGAACCTCACCTGCAGGCCCCAGTCCTCACCGTGCAGAACTGTATCGGCTCTGGCTTGGTCTCCTTGCTTTCTAGAACCTTCCCCCTGACTATTTATCTTACACCCTGGCCAGGTTAATTTTTCTAAAACTAGTTTCCCAGAAAACGACACCAGTTTCTCAGCGTCCAAAGTTGGAACATTTTTCCCAGCATACTGTGCTGCCCTGGGCTGGCTTTACCTAGCTCCTCCGCTCCCCAAAGTGAGTGCTTCTCCAGCCAGACCTATCTCCTTGGAGTCCAGAACCTTCCATGGGCCACCCAACTTGAGAGGGCCTTGAGGTCAGGGCCTGTCGATGTCTCGGTCCTTCTACCCCGGCGTGGTGTCTGTCGTGTGGTAGACGCTCTGTGGCTGTCTCGAGGCTTCCTGAGGCTTCATCTGCCTATCTTACCACCCTACTACTTCCGGCCCCCAAATCTAGCATGTCATGAGCTCCTGTCCCCATCCCAAAACCCAACCTGGTGTGTCCCCCAGATTGTAGAACACCTGTCCTGCTAGATGACAAAAAGCTTCTGGGGCCAAGTGCGGGACCCCCCTCCACAGTAAGAACCTATATTTCTGAGGTGTGGACTCTGAGAAGGTCTGCTACAAATCCAGCTGCCCTTATGGAGAAACCCAGTGCATCCCAGACGCACTTGACCGTGAAGTCCCGTGTCCATTTAATACCTACCCACCTTCCGCAGCCCAGACCCTCTGTGGTGTCATGACAGGGTTTGGCACCTGTGTCCTTCACTTGTCGTTTTATCATTTTTCAGAAAACTTTGTATAGATGTTTTCAGTCGTGCAAAAAGTAGAAATAATGACACAACAAATTTTTATACTGATAAATGTTTTTGGTGTTTTTGAGTTACGACTACAGAGTAGGTGGCTGAGAGAAATTTTGAATGAGTTGTCAGGAATTTAAGCCCTAAGAGAGCGTTGCCCGTTCAAGGTCACGCCCTTGAATGTCTGGTGCTTGTTCCAGCCGCGTCTCACTGCCCGAGTCTCTGCGTGAGTTTGCTCAGCACCCAGCTGACTCTGGGGGGGCCGTGCTGCTGTATTGTGGGCCAGCGGGCAGTGCCAGCTCCCGATCTGGCTGCTGTGGGCCTCCCCTGCCACTGCCCCCTCCTTCGAGATGCTTGTCACCCCTGCTGTGGCTGCTGAAGCCCTCGGGCCTTGCCTGGCTCTCTGCTACAGCTCTTAGGTTGGGGGTGGGGCGCATAAACTCCTGACCAGCCCCTCGGAGTATCCAGCGGGGTTTGCACTGGCTTTCCTGGTGTTACCTGCATTTGCACAAAGTTCTCCTCTCCCACGGGCCAAGCGGAGTGTCATCTCACAAGGGCCGAGATGCTGGATCTCTAGCTTCAAGAGCAGGGGACCGAATTCGTGCAGCCCCTGCCCAGGGGGAGCGTGCTCCGGGTCACCTCGGTGCTGGCTGTGGCCACAGCACTGCCTCTCGCTGCGGAGCTGATGGCCACCGGCCTGATGTCTGCAAACAGAGCAGCCCCGAAGCAGGTCAGCCTTTGCTCAGGCCCCTGCCTGCGTCCACCGGGCGCAGAGAGGGATGGGCCCAGTGTGGTCTGCACCTGTGTTCCCCGGACGACATGCAGCAGAGCTGGCGGCCGGCCGAGCGTTTGCGTATTTTTGGTTAATCCGTTCACCTTTTGGAAGGCGCCGGAGCAGCGAGCGGTGAGGTGGACGAGGGGTTGCCCAGAATGGGAGAGAGATCCGAGAGCGGTTCCCATCCTTTGGGTGCCCGTTTCTAGTTTTTTTCCGAAAAGTTCCCTCTGTGTGAAAGATTCTTATCCTTTCGAGAAAAGTGCATTTGTTAAGTGATGACCGCTCCTGCTCACGGGCCCCAGACGTGTGCGGTCGCCCCACAGAGCGGGCTGGAGTTCCATCACAGGGTCTCCACTAGCCTGTCACCCGCCAGTGTCCATCTGCTTCGTGTCATTGAAAGTGCCTCTCGGAGCCAGTGCATCTCGTGGCCCCCTGGGCCTTGGCCCTGGGTGGGAATGATTGATTTGGAAGGTGAAGCGGGCTTGCTCCAGGATCCTGGCAGGTCAGCCTACAAGGCGGGGCACTGGGCTTCAAGGGGCGAGCCCCCTGCTCCTGTCCATCTGTGAGGGTCCAGAAAGGCCCGTCGTAGCTGCCCCCAGCCAGCACTTCTCCCACTGGCTTCCGTGTCCCCATGTGGCCCAGCTCCTGAGCCCATGGACGGACGTCCTGTAGCTTCCTCTCTGTGTACCAAGGCCTTTCTGGTGCCCCACCAGGCCAGGACGGGATGTGGCCTAAAGTAGGACTGTGCCACACATGCTACCCCTCACCCCTGGGGCTGTGACTAGAAGGTCGTCTTAGGGAACCCCCCGACCTGGGCCCGTGAGAAGCAGTTTTCCAGGCTCTCAGGCATTTAATTGTTAATCTGATTTTACCACAATTTGGATTTAAAGTCTCTTCTGATCCTGGGATCTCGGGGCGTCGTGTTTTTGATGGGCCAGGGGGGAGGTTCAGGGTTTTCCCAAGCTCCCTTAGCTTATCAGCAGAACGGGATGGTGAAGCAGATGGGAACGCTGGGTTAGGAACTTGTCCCAGTCCATGAGTGGTGAGGTCCTCGGGTGACAGGGACGCATTCGGTTAAAGGGCCCCCCTCCCGCTGTTTGTAGGCGGGAAGAGAACAGGTGGGTCTGGTTCCGTCCTCACCTGCCTATAGTACTGAAGGCCACCTTGGTCACCAGTGGACACTCCAGAAGGTCACTCCACCGTGGCGCACGTGGCCTGGTGTGTGCTTTCCTGCAGTGGCCACACCCAGCCCTGGCCTCCGAGTGGAGCCGCTGTCCCGGGCACTCCTGGACGGAGGCCATGCTGAGCCCCCCCAGGTTTGCCGCGAACAGCTGAGGGGACTGCCAGAGGAGTCCCAGCCCCCGGGCCTGGAGTCCCGGGGCCCCTCCACCTGTCTCGGCTCGGCTCGCCTTCCCGGCTCCGCTGAGCTCTGCAGCCGCCGGCGAGCGAGTTAACCCCTTTGGTCCTCAGTTTCCTCATCTGTCCGGGTAGCATCATAGCCGTGCCCGAGGGTGCAGTGGGGTGGAGGCTATAAAGTGCTTGGCATGGGCTGCGCCCGGTGAGCGCTCGATAATTATTAGCTATTAGGATTATTATGGTAGTCGTAATTGTTATTCTCTGGGGAGAGAGCCCAGTCTGTGTCCTGCCCTGCGGTGTTTACCTCGCAGCGGGAGGCCTGGGGGGGTGGTGGGGGCAGGGGCGGGCAGGTGCAGGGGTCTGAGGGCACACCCCTCGGCCCCTGCCATCAGAGGCGCGGCCAGCGGGCCTCAGGGTCTCTCCTGTATCTGGAGACGGCCCGCGTAGTGCATCATTCGTAGGCGTTGCCAGCGCATCCCCAGCTTCTCTCTCAGAGGACACGGTCAGGGACCCTGCTCTCCTTGCCCTGATGCTTTTCCTCCGAAGGCCTGGTCTACTGGCAGGGCTGGCCCCCTCCTCCCCGGTCCCCATGCATCTGGTGGCCTGCCCGCTGGCCCTTCCCAGCGGGTCAGGTTCCCCCCGAAGGCAGAGGAGGGAGCATGGGCATCTCGGGTGGTCGGTGCCCTGGATTGCTGACCGGGCTCTGCGCCCGGGAGGGACTCCAAGTGAGAGCTGCTCTCCGGGCCGCGTGCCAGGCGTGTCATTCCCCGGGGAGGGTGCAGCCCATTGCCCTCTCTCCCGCATCCTGAGGCGGGGGGAGCAAACCCACAGCCCCGAGCTCCCGGCTTTCCCTCTGCACCTGCCCTCTGGCCATGAGCCCCGGTGGGACCTGCCTCCTGTTGGCTGAGGGGCGCCCGGCTTTCCCCACTTCCTGTTGTCGCCCGTCGCCCGGGAGTAACGTAAGCCTCTAGCAGGTGTGTGCTGACTCGCTCCTGTGTGGCCGGCACTGAGCGAGGCCCTGGGAGCAGGGTGAGCACTGCAGGCGAGGGCCCCGTCCCCACAGCTGGCCCAGGCAGGGCCAGAGACCGGCACGACACTCGCTGAGCCTCGGCCAGCCTGGTGGCGACGGCTGCGGATGGAGGACACTGCTTCTCTCCTGTGTCTGCTGCCCAGCCCGGCTCCTGTGGCACCTGGACCCGTCTCTCCTCGGGAAAGCGTGACGGCCTCTCCCCCTGCACTTTGCCTCCTCCTGTTCCCTGGCGGGTTTTCTTCCACCGCTTTGACCTTCACAGCAGCCCTTGAGGCAGGGCGGCTGGTTGCAGCTCTGTGGTCCCCTGTGAGGGTTGGAATGGGGCCGTGGGTTTGCAGAATGGAGATATGGAGCTCCATGCTTAGAGCCCCCAGGCACCCCGTGTTCCCGTGAGGGGAGGCCCCGGGGGAGTGTGGAGTCACGCTCCTGGGTTGCCGTGTGGCCTTAGCGCTTGGTGTGTCCAGCCCTCTGTCCTACAGATGGGAACACTGAGTCAGGAGGATCCAGACCTTGCCTGGTGCCGTGCCCGGTGGCCATCTTTCCTTCCCAGCATGGCAGGCGGAGGCCTGCGTGGCCCAGCCCCCTGCTCCAGAGCATCGGCTGCAGCAGCGTCTCTTTCTCCTGAGGACAGAGGGGTTGTTAGCTGGACAGGATGAGGGGGTGTGGTCAGGTGCTGGGAGGCCACCATCCTCTGGGGACCTAGATGGAAGCTATGGGGCCGTGCCTCCTACTGGGCATGGTGGAGGTGGTCCTGTGTCCACCCAGTAGGAGGCACGGCCCCATAGCTTCCATAGAGCCAGGGGCGGGGGCAGGTCCACTGCTGGATGCTGCTCCGGGTCCCACCTCCTGCACAGAGATCCAGGGTCATTTGATTTCCCAGTTAGGCAAAACGAATGGGAAGAACCTGGGCATGTGCTCCCCGCTCAGCACCGATGAGCCGAGTGTGACTTTGGGCAGGCTACCTGGTCCCCTTCCGCCTCAGTTTCCTTGTCCTTAAGACGGGGCAACAGCAGTCCCACCTCCTGCGAGGAGTAAGCGGTGTCAGGTCCGAGGGACGGCTCACACGCGGGCGCATCTGCAGAGTCCCCGACCCACCGGACGAGCTCCCCAGGACCCTGCAGAGCCCGAATCATGGGCATCGCCTCATTCTTGCGACCCTCCGGACCGGACGCTTAGCTCGGTTCCTGGGATATCGAAGCTGGTCCTTGCTGGCTGGACTTGACAGGCAGCCCCCAAACCCTCGTGGAAACTCAGAAGTGCCAGCTCCTGGAAGAACAGCAATGGCTCAGCGGGCACCAGAAGGCAGGAGGTTAGAAGCCAACCACGGTGGGGACATTTGTGTTTTCTTGCTTCTGATGGTTTTTATCAGTCCCTGCCGCGTGGAACAGACCTGTCCTGAGCCCGAGGTCTTTTGTTTGTCTCCGGGCGGTAGCCTGCGGACCTCAGCACCCAGGTGGCTGCTGCTTTTCCCAGGAACAGTAGATCATTTGAAAGCGGAGCCTCCCTCTTTTGCTGCATAAAAAGGAGGTTTTGCAGTCTGACGGTAAAAATTGGCACGTCTTCATTATTATGGTTTTTGTGCAACACTTAAAGAAAATAAAAGCTGGTACAAAGGTATGTTTGTTTCTGAAATGTGTTTCCTTTCCCAGACGTTCTTTTCTGCCAGTTCCAAAATGCACTCTGAGCTCCGTTCTCCAGTTTCCTCTGCAGGCAGAACAATGAGATCTCTGTGAGCACGTGGGGACACCGCCAGGGGCCGGGGGAGGGCCTCTCCCTCCTCGGTGGAAACCACCGGTCTCGGCCAGGCCGGGTGGAGGTCCCGCCGACAGCAGGGGGCTTGGCGGTCTGCTGGCCCGTGGTGGTAGCTTGCAGGGCGGTGGCTTAGAGGCCCCGCAGCCTGCACCTTTGTTCTGGATCCTTGAGTTTGCTGTGTGGCTTCAAGCTAAATGCTTGCGTCTGCCTTGTGTTCCTGGACCTGGGACTTGGTACTTACTACATCTGTTACCTGCAGTTGATCTGGCCCCTTTTCCTCTGCTTTTTGTCTTTCTGGCATCAAACACTGGTCCCCGGCAGGTCTCCAGGACACAGTGCAGATGCAGAGTTGGCCAGAGAGGCAGGTAGAACTGAGCGGTCATCCCCAGAGTCCAGCAGGGCCTCACGCCCTCCCTGGCTGCTCGGTCTGTTGCTGCTTTCTTGAGACTGTGTGCGCGTGTGTGCGTGCACGTGCATGCATGTACGTGCTCCTGGGGCTGTGAACTACACCCACACACAATCACACGTGCATACACGATCACACACAACTGTACACACGCACGATGCCCTCAGAAGTGCCTCCTTGGTTGATCTCCAAGGACGGCTAACAGATCCACAAACACTTGCTCTCAGGGCGGTTTCGATATTGGTCTCCATTAAGAACAAACAACCTGTACGGGGTCGCTTTATTTGAGGTGTGCATTTAACGAAAACCTTTATTTTTCGATCAATGCATCCTGCCTTAGAACGCCCGAAATATAAATACCTAGATATAATTGATAAAAATAGCTAACATTTATTGTGCATTTACAGTGTACCAGGCAGGGTCTAAGAAATGTTTGTCGATTGACTCCCTTAACCCTTTGGGCCACTGTGGGGACTGAGGCCTGGAGAGGGGGCAGAGCCGTCAGAAGCACTTTCCTGGGCGGCCCTGCCTCCTGAACGAACTGAGTAGTCACCCCGACGCCTGTTTCGATGGGGCCTCAGGACTCAGGGTGAGAGCTACTGACCCGCCTTCCACCAGAATGGACCAGAACCATCCCTCCCAGGGCCCCCGGGTCACTCCGGCTCCCAGGACCATTTCCCTCAATCTTTGCCATGGCCTTGGGCCACTTCCGGGAGCCTGGCAGGCCGGGAGCCGCTGAACTGAAATGCTATGTAATCAGAATGCTATATTTTGTCGAAAATAAGAATGTTAGTAACAGGCTGGTTTCTGGCAAGTCAAACTGGGACTCTGAAATACATATTTTTCCCTGCTCTGCCCTAAACCTTCTAATTAGAGAAAACGCACATTTGCAGATATAAATCAAATGTCATATTCCCTAAAAACTTGTCCTAGGTACCACTGAGGTGGTAACATTCCACGGTTGCTGAATGAGGACTTGCGGAGTGAGTGAGTGTGCACGCGCATGTGTGTGTGAGAGGGAGAGACAGGGGTGCCTGTTGGTGAGCCCTGGCTCCCCGTTTCCTTCCCCGTCTGGCCCCTGGGCCTCTGCTGTCAGCACCTATCCCGGCCCCTGCAGTGAAATATATACATTTGCTCGATTAAAACATACTTCCGTGGCTTTCAGGAAGAAGGATGTTCACGAGACAATCTCTGCTGAGCAGGGTTCTATAACCAGACCCTGAATTCCACCCATGTTCGTGGATGGGGGTTCGGACAAGGTGGTTTGGCTGTGTCACCAGCCCTGGCGTGGAATGTGTCCTCTCCTCGCTGGGGTTTGGCCGGACGCCAGACCGCACAGTGGCCCAGCTCTGGCGGGGGCTGACCGGCCCAGGGTCCCGGTCCTTGTGGTCCTGTGCTGCTTTGGTGGGCGGGGTGCTTCCTCATCAGTGTGGACCGATGTCCCGGAGACCGTCAGGTCATTTGTATCTGGGTGGTTTGTTGCACTCGGTTACCTAGCAACCAGATGGAGAAGCGGGTTCCTCAAGGCAGCCGTCTGCGGGCCACGGCCAGGCGCCTGTGCAGAGTGGGGGCAGTGGGGCGCGGAGGCGTGGTCTGGGGCGCCCCCAGCCCTGTGCACAGTGGGCTTGACCTCCGGCCCAGCGGAGGTCACGGCGCCTTTGCCAGGTTCCTGCTCACGCGTCCTGTCCAGCTTTATGTTTTCCATTTCACTTTGCTTCCAGGCCGGTGTTTTTCAAAATGTGTCCCCTGAGTCCAAACTGAAAAATGTTCGGTGTTCATTAGGGAAATCCTGGGATATACGCAGTGAGCTAGGTTTCCTCGTCGCAGGACTTCTCAGAGCCTTTAAAATGGTAATTACGCGCTGGGCTGTGTCCCCTCTACCTAGGCTCCCTTTACAGCTGGGAAGAGAGGGTGATTACTGGTGTGTGAGCTCAAAGTGACATCAGCAGCCTTGTTCTTTACTGTCCCTCTGGCATGGCTTCTTCACAGTTGTCACCTCTGGGTGCTGGTCTCCTCACTGTCTACTGAGTGTGCGGAATGACCCAGTGTCTCGTCTGAGTCTGACATAACGTCCCAGCCACTCCTGTCAAGAAATTTGGTGACATTTGTCTGCTTTTTAATTCTTAGAGCTGCTGCTTGTTGCTTTTGGGACTTTTCCCCTCAAATCGGCTCGGAGTCCAGAGTTTATAGGGCAATGTGTGGCGTGGTGAGAGGCCATGAAGGAAAAGTCCGGCTTAGGGTCAGAAGTTCCCCACACCCGCCTGTCGTGTGTGTGGCCTCGGCAAGCTGCTCCCCGTCAGAGTTTGGGATTCTCCAGCTGCTAGAAATTAGATAAGACCGGGCCTCTCTCACGGGGCCGTGAGGATAAGCTGGGCAGCTGGAGGGTGACGTGCACGCAGCAGGCCTGCGGCAGACGCTAGTGTCTTCTGCCTGGCCCCAGGGTCTGCTGTCCTGTGTGGGTGCTAGGCTGGGGACTGGGCACTAGTGGCCGAGAACTTGGAATGGGGCTGTATGGGCACCCGATGGTCATCCCCCGGGCTAGGGATGATCCTCTGCTGGGTGGGCCACATGGTCACTCCTGGAGGGGGCCCAGGCTGGGGTTGGGATCCTCAGAGTGACTTTGGGCTGCCCTGACTGGCACCTACGGGCCCCTCTGGCAGGCACGGAGTGGGCCTGTGTCGGGTCCTGAGCCTTTGCTTGTCTCTCAGGACTTTTATAGCACAGCCAGCCCATGCCCTTCCTGGAGCAGAGATCCAGTCCTGTCCCCTGCATGGCCAGAGTGTCCTCCCACCTGTCGCAGGGCTGCAGCCCCCACTCCGTATAGGGTGGGGTGGGGACCCCCAGCCCACCTGCCTGTGCGATGGAGGCCGGGAGGCCTGTGTCCCGTTTCTTTGTGCCGTAAGGGGCCGGAAACAAGCGACCTCATTTTCTTTTTGTCTTTTGCAACTGATTTCTTCTTTCCTGCTCCACCCGCCAAACCTGACCCTGACCGCTTCCTGCTCGCCTGCTTCCCTGACCTTTGAAATGTGGTCCCTGCTCTGGGAACTTGCCTGGGCCATGGGGTTAATTGCCACCTTCCTATAGGGCTGTGTCCGTGCACACGCGTGCATGTCGCTGTGAGTGTGCGTGAGCACGTGTGTGTGCGTTAGGGTCTGAGAGACTAGAATGGGGGCTGGGGGACAGCCCAAGCGGATGACGGAGCTGGGAGGACAAGGGTGAGCTCCAGGCTGCGGTGGGCGCCGGGGCCTGGCTGAGGGGACGAGGGCCAGTGTGTGGAGTGAAGACAGCCGTGGGCAGGCACCAGGAGCCGGGCGGGGTGTGCGGGGCGGGGAGCAGGACGCAGACCCTGTGCTGGCCTCAGGGAAGGCGGGGACGAGAGGCCGTGGCCTTTGTTCTGTAGCCAGTGATGGCGCATCTCTTGATAAATGTCCCCAGCTCATCGTGTGAGCCCAGGTCGAGAGCAGACCTTCCAAGTGTTCTGGAAGGTTCCTCCAGCGGCTTCCCAGCCTTCACCCACCCGCCTGGCCCAGGGAGGTACCACTCTGGTTTTGTCTGTCCCGACCCCCCCACCCATGTGGTCGTGATCAAAGCTCTTCATAACCAGCATCGTTGGTTTGGGACGAGGCTGGCTGCCCTCCGGACGGTTACAGTCCTCCAGCCACCTTGGCTATGGTCTCTCCTCATTTGAAGCTGAACACAGTGTTTATTCTCATTATTTTTATGCCGATGTCAGCAGCTCACAGATCAATCAGTTGATCATTATGGTGATAACACCTGAAATGGCAAAGGTAGAAGGAGAGAATTCTGCCAGAAGCCCCTTGGCATCCAGGCCCTGCTCTGCATGGGGCCCTGTGGGTGGCATTGGCCATCCCTGCCCTGGGGTGGCCGGGTGTGGGCCCTGCCTGAGGACAGTACAGACAACACGCTCGGGGAGGTGGGGCAGCTGGGGGGCTCACTGAAGCCCTGGGCCTTCACCTGGGAGACTCTTGGGGGCGGGAATGGCTGCGGCTCAGAGGTGGAGAGGGTCGGGTCTGCTGGAGACTGGTGGGGAGGGGTCAGTGTAGGGAGCTTGGGTTGTTGGGGCCAAGTTGGGGGGCCAGGAGAAAATTTGGAGGTGTTTCCTGGCTCAGTGGGTCCTGAGGTGGGCGGATGGGTGGGAGAGACCTTGGGGGCTGGAGAGGTCAGGCCATGGAGGCTGGGGTCGGGGGTGGAGTTCGGGGCATTCGGAGGTGTTTTCAGGGCTTCCGCTGGGCTCAGCCCTTTCAGGCCTGCGAGTTTGAGTGTGCTGGGCTTTCCGTTAAAAAAGCAAGACATCTGTTCAGTTAAAGAAAATCTGAGGTTTTATTACTGTCGTAAAAAGCAAGCCTCCCCTTCAGAGTGTGTGGACCACTGCGGTTTGTGTCACCGCGTCAAGCACGGCTGTGTTGGTTCAAAGCCAGAGATAAACATGGAACTCTGTCGCTGGCATCGTGGTCGTCCGGTTGCGGGAGGGCTCACGGCACCCCTGGCGCCCCAGGGGGAGAGCAGCACAGGTGCCTCTCGCCTCCCGCGAGCTGCGTGCCAGGGACGCAGACATGGGGCGGGAGGGCCCCGGCTTCCAGGAACTGCCCACATGAAAGTGAGTGTGGGCGTTTAATACTTCCTCCCCCTTCATTAAGAAAGTTCCGTGAGCATCTGAGGCGGAGCAGTGACGTTCCCAGCATCGGGAGGGCCCTGGCCTTGCTCCTCCGCAGCCCAGCGCTTGGTTCTTGGCCGCGCTGGGAGCACAGGGACTGACCGCTCTGTGAGTGGGCGTCTCCCTCCCACGCACCTGCTTTCTCCTCGGTCCCCACCGTTTGGGCCAGATCAGCGCTTTTCACACATTTCTTCTCGGAGGGGGACTAGAACTTCCTGCCCGGGGACTGGGAGCGTCTCTGTTGCCTCGAACATCGCCCTCTGCCCCAGTCCAAGTGTCTTTTGAGATTTCACGTTTCATCGTGAGATTCACAGGAATTTTGCGGTCTCTCGCTCTGTGATAGTCACGCTAGTTTTCTTTCTTTTAAAAGATGATGGTTCGGATTTTATTTAAAGGACCTAGGATGTCCCTACGTCATGATGTGCAAGACTGTAGATGCGAAAAATAACGAAATTTCACAGACGCCAGAGGAGACCTGCGTACATGTTCATGGATGGGAAGGTGATGTCAGAGAGATGTCACGTTCCCCCAGATCCATCTGTCGGTTTAGTGCCGTTCATTTCCAACAGTGCTTTTCCCTTCCCTGTGCAGAAATGTCGGCACCTGGCCTTCGAGGAAGTGGGGGGTGAAGGGGTGCCACATAGAGGTGCCCGTGGTGACGTGGCCCGGGGCACCCACGTCTGAGAGGGAAGGTGGGGGTGGGGGGTGAGGCGGCAGGCCAGCAGAGGCTGTGGGAGTCGGTTATATTAGCGCATAAGTCAATATACAGACACTCACGAACTCTGGGTTTCCACTTTTCTACTGACAAGCGTTGAAAAGGGGAAGACCAGAAAGCACCCCAAGGAAACGTGCAAAATCGCAACGATTGCTGCGAACTCACGGGTTTCGCCACGTGTGTGTGCACGCGGAGGGAAAGACAGACAGCCACAGAGTCGTATGTGTAGACGTGGCTGAGACACAGAGTCGCGTCTCATCGTTCGCGGTAATGGTTTGAGAAAAGTCACTGCAGATACTGAATTTGCAAATACTGAACCAGCTGCTCCCCGTGGAAACACAGCGTTAGGCTCCTGCCAGCCTTCATTTTTGAAAACCCCACCTTGCTTTACACGTGTTTCTGTTTAAAGACGCCTGACGTAACGTATTTCGTCGATTCATTCATACCGAACCCCCGGCCAGCAGCCCTGTCACTCGGGGCTGAGCGAAGCTGGTCTAACACGCATTCTCCCCGTGAGGCACACGGAAGGCTTCACGTGTTTGCAAACAGCGGACAGCACGTCGGCACCGTGCCCCGGGGCCGTTTCAAACAGCGAGGTCACCGACGAGGAGCACAGAGATGCGCACAGCATGGCACCAACTAAGCTTCGAGGAGGGCGCTAGTTTACGGCCCGGGCTGGAACACAGCAGCTCGGGGCCACCTCGTTCCACCTCGGCTGGGCGACCCGATGTTTTCACCCCTCTGCACGCGCGTGTCCGGGAGTGACCACGAAGGCTCCGTGGGCACTGGTCTGGGGAGCGTACGTGCATTTTAGTGACTGGGCGCCCTCTCAGAGCCTGCGTTGTTGAAGATGGGTGGTGGGCGTGTTTCCAGGGCTGGAGGCTGGGATGCCCCGTGGCAGTGAGCTCACCCAGGTCTTGGCTTCCTAAGGTTGTTTTCCAGAGCCCCTCGGGAAAAGGCCGATGCTGAGGCTGGGGCACGGAGAAGCACGCAGAAGCCTAGGACATGTTTTTGTGCCAGAAAGTAAAGAAATCCTCAAGGCATGATAGGGACATGCCAAGAGGACACAAGAGCCAGCTCAAAAGGGCTCTCGCTGTCCAGGTGTAGGAAACTTTGAACATCAAATAAATGAGAACATTGGATCTTAACCCATTTCACGAAATAGGAATAGATGAGTCTACACTGGCTTAAATAAATGAATGAATAGTATGACATGGACGTGCATTAGCGACCAGCCAACATTTAAAAACAAAAGCCTAGATGAAGCCTGTAACTATAGTTCTAAGTCATGCTTTTTAGGAGCTGATACTATTCCGTAATATTATTACAGCCTCAGCTTTTATTTATTTATGTTATTTTCAACTGTGTTAAAATATACATACAATTTATCATTGTAACCGTCGGAAAGTGTCCAGTTCGGTAGGATTAAGTACATTCGCATTGTCGTGCAGCCGTCATCCCTCTTGGTCTCCCGGCAAAATTTAATAAACTGTGAAAGCCAGGCTTTCACACAGTAAGGCATCAGTGCACACCCCTCTGTCTCCCCGGCTAAGCTGTGACATTTTTTGCCTTTTCACATTGTAAAAACTTTAAATAAAATGCCATAAAAATCGCAGCAGAGGTTTCGGAGAACCTGGAAGCCGAGTGTGAATGTGAGAGCGGATGGTGGGGCCAGCACACCTGGAGGGAAGATGAGCAGGAGGGACCGGCTCGCCAGGCGTCGGGCGGATTGCGAAGCCTTCTTCCCTGGGCACGTGGTGCTGGCACAGGGCTGGACGGGTACCGGAGTAGAGGGGAGGTGGGAGTGGGCCCGGGAATACCTGGAGGTGCGGCAGCTGGCAGAGGTGGCAAGGAGGGACTCCTGCCCCTGGGGTTGGGGGTGCAGATGGTGGGTAGGGTGGGTAGCGTGAATAACCAGTTTGAGATCCTCAGGCTCGAAGGCACTCGGAGCTGTTAGGGAAGTTGTTTATGAGCCCTGTGAGTGGAATTAATTAACTCGAGTGCGTAGATGCATCTTGGTGTCAGGCCAGGGCATGCTCAGCATTCGCTAAGTCTTGTTCATCTTTCAAGGCTCTTGTCTCCCCTCCTCCAGGAAGCCTGCCAGGGCCACCCACAGCCAGCTCTTCCTCCTCCAGCAAGTCTGCCAGGTCCATCTGACAGCTCATTTCCTCCAGGCACCTCCTGTCCATGTCATTCATTTGCCTTTTCTTCTCACCTAGGTGGTTAACGGCACCTGTCCACGTGTGCGTGTGCGTGCGCGCACCTAATGTGGGTCCCGCCCAACTAAATTGTGGGCTGCTTGAGTGTGGCCCCATGCTGTCTTTCGTTTCTTGGCCTTCCCCTCAGGGCTGGCGCGGGACACGGGCCCATTCCTGACTGGTGAGTCCGTAGCTTGCGTCCAGGCCCCGGCCTGCTCCAGCGAGCAGCGTAACGCTTGGTGAATATCAATAAGGCATGTCCTAAAAACATCGCCGGTCTTGGTGTCATAGCGAAGGATTGGGTTACCTTTGAGTTGGGCTGTGTTTAGCGTAACCATGTGAACAGTGTGAAACATACCGGCTGTTGGAAGGGAAGTCCAGACATCTGCTATGAATTCTATACGTGAAAACTGATGTGCTTACGTGGGTTAAATGGGGAGTCGGCGCTGGGGCTTCGAGACTCCCAATTCTGCCGTGGTGGGGACTGTAAATTAATCACGGGTCCTGGTACCTGACTGAGGCAGGAGCGAGGAACTGTGGCCTCTCTCCGACACCGAGTCTTGGGGAACAGCAGACCCACCCAGGAAGTAGGCGGGAGCGACCTGCCCCACCTGCCAACAGGGAAGCACAGGGAGTCCAGAGGACTTTGTGGGGTGCCCCGAGAGGGCTTGCGTAAGGCTCATGGGAAGGGTCGTCCGCGTCTGGTTAAACCACCTGGGGAGCGGGGACGAAGGAAGAAAGTCCCGGGGAGATTCGGTGGGCTCGGGGCACGGCGGTGCCTTTAAAAAAATTATTTATTTATCGAGGTAAAATTCACGTAGCATAAAATCAGCATTTTGAAGCGAACCGTTCGGTGGCGTATAGCGCGTGCGTGGTGCTGTGTGGCTTCCTCCTCTAGTTCCAGAACATCTCCATCACCCCAAAAGAAAGCCTCACCCTCCCGCTCCGGCCCCGGCCGCTGCTGGTCTGCTGTCTCCATCCGTGTGGGTTGGCCTGTCCGAGACCAACCCACACGGACCAACGCTTGTTTTCAAGGTCCCATGTTGTAGTGTGTGTTGGTGCTTCATTCCTTTTCATGACTGCATAATATTCCATTGTTCCGATATGTCACATTTTGTTGATCCGCTCATCGTGGATGGACATTTGGGCGATTTTTCTACCTTTTGGCGGTTGCGAATAATGCTGCCATCAACAGGCATGTCTCAGTCTTTATTTGAGTCCCTGTTTTCAGCTCTTCTGGGCATTTACCTAGGAGTGGCATTGCTGGGCCACGTGGCACTTCTGTAAACACCTTTTTGAGGAGCCTTGGGTCTGCTTTCCACAGCCGCCAGCACTGCGTTTAAGAGTCGCTACCATTTTCTGCCTTGTAGACGAGGAAACCGAGGCTCAGAGTGGAGGTGGACAGCCTTGCTCCAGATCGCACAGCCGGAGGCCCGGCCGGGATTTGCGCCTGGGCGCCGAGTCTGAGTCAGCCTCTCCCCTTCGCAGCGGAGCTGGCCCAGGATTGGATGGATGAAATGTTTGGTGACTTAGAACCACCACCGGCATGGCCCCTGCCCGGCCGGTGCTGAGTGCATGAAATGTGCTGCTTGGTGTGGATTGTCCCGTTTAAGCCTCACCGTCTCCGATGTGGGGGTGCAGTAGTCTGTGAAGGCCACAGACAGGGCCTTCAGGGCAGAGAGGCCCAGGTCGGAGCCCGTCCTGCTCTGAGCCGTCACCCTGAGCTGGCTCGGGGGATCGGGCTCGGCGGGCCAACCTGGGCCGCTTGCCTTTGTGATATAGAGTCCTGAAGAAAATATTTGCAAAGATGACTTCATAGCAACACGAGAGGACTTTGGGGTTAAAACATGAAAAACATGTTTACCCAGAGACTCAACATTCCCTATCTAGTCTTTTCGATCTTTGTCCTCACCTGGCACTTCCTCAGACCTGCAGTCTGGTATACGTCGGGGTTCATAGTCGTGTCACGTGTGTGTGTTTTGACTTCGCACGATTTCCGATGTTAACTGCAGCCGTGTCCTTATCACTTTAATGGATACAGCTTCCCGCCGAGAGAACAGGCTAGTTACCCTGACGGTGGGGATGTTTTGCTTGTCTTATTACAAATAAGGCTGCAGCAAATACTGTGACTGGGATGCTTTCCTTCCTTCGGATGTTCCACGGGATCAAGTCCCGTGAGGCTGGTCCCCAGGTAGACGGTTTAAACGCTTTTATGGTCCTTAGTGCCGGTTGCCACTGGGTTTTCAGAAACGGGGGTCCCAGCATCCACAGTTGCCAGATGACAGTCTGTTTTGCACGATGACCCCACGCGGGTCCTGCAGCGGAGCGGTGGCCAGGCCAGCGGCTTGAGCTCTCAGCCTGTCCCTTTTCCTCTTCCTCCCACATGGCATTGTTTCTCCTCACTGCCCAAAGCGCAGGCCACCAGTCAAGACATCACCTCTGGGTAGAGTGACCTGGGCCGGTCAAGGCAGCTTTCCAAGAGCCACAGCCTTCTGATGTGGGGGACATATAGCCGGGACCCCTGACCTGAAGGGGGCTGTGAGAGGTGGGCGCGTCCCTGGGGAAGGAGCACAGTGTCTGCCACCCTCCAGAGCGCTTCGCCCTGGGACCTTTGCACTGGCTGTTCCCTCTGCTGGGGACACCCTCCCTCCGGACCGCCTCATCTCCTTCAAGTCCTTTCCCAGTTGTCACTGTCTGACTGAGTCTGCCCCGACTGTCTTATGTGAGATGGCTCTTCCAAACCACACCGTTTATGTTCCAAGCTGCCCCCATCGCCCGGTCCGTTATGTTCTTATTGTCTGTTTCCCTCACTGGAATATGGGACACGAAGGTGGGCCCTTGGTTCGATCGCGTGTGCCCAGATGGCGTCTGCCCGAGCTGCATGGTACTCGGTCACCTCCCACACAGCCGGCTCTGTCCTGGGGTCAGCTCAGCTGACTGCCTTTCCCGACACCTTTTCCTCGTCTTTCTGCGCTGCTCTGTGCCCCTCCCTGCGCTTGGCCCTGCTTCTGCCTCCATCTCCCTGGCTGCTCTCTGCTCGTCCTGTCCCTGGCCTCCGTGACCTGTGAGAGGGGAGGGGTTCTGAGGCCACGTCTGCTGGATGGGGCCCTTCGTTGGCACGGGTTGCCATGCCCGGAGGAGGGGAGCAGGGGAGGCGGTGCTGCGGGTGCCAGCTGAGGGAGTCGGGCAGACACCCCCGCCGAGGCCCCGTCATGGCGGGTTCCCCAGGAGAGTGACAGGGACGCCTCTGGAAAGTCAGGAGTCGAGTGTGTGCTGGTTCCCAGCCATCGGGTCCAGGAGCGGCTCCCTCTGGAAAGAGGCTGCCTGCCAAGGCTGCACCGAGGCCTGCCTGGCCCCCACCCCGCCCGCTCCAGGCTCAGGCTGGGAAAGCACAGGAAGTCGAGAAACAGCCCCCATCGGGCCTTTGAAGGGTGCACCTGAACTGCCCAGAGTGTCGGCCCTGGTGAAATGTGGTCTTTCCAGTTCAGGGAGAAGGAACAGAGCAGAGCTAGGATTTTTTGTGCCTGGGGCAGCTTCCAGGAGCTCCCTGCCTCCCCCACCCCCCCCGCCCGGCAGCATCCCCCTCCCAGAGCTCTGCTGCCGGCTGGCTGGCCTGGGCTCTCCTGGGTTTCTGGCCAGCAGCCAGGCTGGCCACTTACCCCCTGCGGCACCGCCCTCCGCCACTTCCCCTCCTGGCTGGAGAGCAGCCGGTTGGTGGCTCCTTGTCTGGGGGCCGGCCACCTGCTGATGCTCACACCTGGGACACCTGTGGCAACGGGGGAGTCAGCTCCTTCCTGGGACCGTCCCGTTCACGGTTGTAGCCCAGAGATGCTGATTCAGAGTCGAAAGAGGAGTCGGCATCCCTGTCTCGGCCTGCTTGGCATGGGGTTGGTTTTCGGGCTGGTCCCCTGGTAGGAGGACATCGTGGGGTTTTGGTGACAGCACCATGTGGGCAGGATGGGCTTTGTGACCTCCAGAAGGTTGGGAACCACAGCCTGAAACTCCACCTCAGCGTGCCGGGCGGGTCACGTCTTCGCCGCGTGAGGGGGACGCGCCGGGGACTGCGCTGCACAGAGCCTCGGGGGCCCGGGCCCTGCTCCCGCCCTGGGAGGAGCGTGGTGATGACAAGTGGGAACCCGCTCCCAGACCCCACGCGCGACTCTTCCCAGGGAAGGCCCCCTGTCCCTGGTCTTCACCAATCTACCCCCTGGAGATTTTGGACCCTCTGTGGTCCAACCCCTTCTCCCTCGGCCTCTGGCCGGCGTCTGACCCTCGGATGCTGCCGGACCATCGGCCAGGCCTCAGGTGGTGGGTGTTGCTCCTGCTCCATGGCCTGGAGTTCCTGGCGGGGGTGAGGACCAGCACCCTTCTGAGCTCCTCTCACCTCCCACAGGGCACAAGTAACTCACTGTCTTGAAGTCGAGGTGCTGCAGGTGTGGGGGACATGCAGGCACCTCAGGAGACGTTTATGAGCAGCTGCTGGGTGCTGACCTGGGGCGGGGGTGGGGTGGCTCAGATGGTCAGGTGGGCCTTCCCGGAGTACAAGGTCCGCTGAGACCCTCAGTGTGTTGGGGGAGAGTCTTGCGAGCAGCTGGTAAAACAGGGAAAGTCATTTTAACTTTTAGAATTGTTTATCGAAGCACAGATACACAGAAAAGGGGTGCATCTTACAAACCGAATTCACCTGCGCATCCAGCGTACGATGAGCCTTCCGGGGTGGGAAGGCCTGTGGTGCCCCGTGGACCTTGAACTTAGCTGTGCGGGCTCCTCTCCGAGCCTTATCTTCGCCCTCTATAAAATGGGCTTCTTGCCACGCACAGCCACGAGGTCGTGGCACCAGGTGGCGGTCACTGTGTGCGAACTGCAGAGAGCTGTTAGCCTGCGATGGAGCATGTTCTCTGTTACCTGTCTACACCTGCTTGGGGCAGGAGGGGTGACCTTTGGGGACAGATGTTATTTGGTGGCCACCTTCCCCCTGGGTACGTGTAACATCCCTTTGCTTGATTTTTTACAAGGTCCTTTCTTGCCACAGAGAATTATAGACCTGACCTGGTGATGGTGGGGACAGTGACAGTGGGGGTGGGGGAGCCCCAGAGAGGGTCCTGCCCTCGAGCCCTGCATGTGTCTTCTTGTCCTGCAGAGGGGGCCAGGACTGGAGCCAGGTGCTTGCCCTGGCAGCCTGGCCTCGCTCTGAGCAGCACAGGCGCTGTCGAAGGGGTTTGAGCAGAGAGGTGGCCTTCCAGAGAGGGACACTGAGGCCACAGCCAGGAAGGGACCTGCGCGTGGAGCGTGGCCCGGGGATTGCGAGGGAATCCTCTCTCTCGCCTGGGCTTCATAGCCACGGCTGTGCCCTCACGTCCGCCTCCGCTGCATCAGGCCGATGAAGGTGACGTGGCTTCTGCACAGCCTGCAGAAGACCAGTGCGGCCTGGTCGTGGCATCCTCGTGGGAGGTGGTGGCCTGGCAGGCAGAGTCCCCCAGGCCTGGGTGGGACAAACGGTGGCCCTCAGCGGTGATTTCAGCTTGCCGCGTCGAAAGAGCTTCTGAGGGGCTCGGGCCTGCCCTGGCATCTTCCTGCAGCGCCGAAGGGGGTGTCAGGGGGGAGCTGGGGGCCTTGGGCGCGGGCGCCGGGCGGGCCGTGTGTCCTCATGAGTCGCTTCTGTCCCCACAGCCTCACCGCTCCTGCTGTTTGCCAACCGCCGGGATGTGCGGCTGGTGGATGCCGGCGGAGTCAAGCTGGAGTCCACGGTCGTGGTCAGCGGCCTGGAGGACGCGGCCGCGGTGGACTTCCAGTTCTCCAAGGGAGCCGTGTACTGGACGGACGTGAGCGAGGAGGCCATCAAGCAGACCTACCTGAACCAGACCGGGGCGGCCGTGCAGAGCGTGGTCATCTCCGGCCTGGTGTCTCCCGACGGCCTCGCCTGCGACTGGGTGGGCAAGAAGCTGTACTGGACCGACTCGGAGACCAATCGCATCGAGGTGGCCAACCTCAACGGAACGTCCCGGAAGGTCCTGTTCTGGCAAGACCTGGACCAGCCGCGGGCCGTGGCCCTGGACCCCGCTCACGGGTAAAGGCGGGGCTGGCGGTGTGGTGCTCACGGTCCCCTCTGGAATTTACTTGAGTCCAAGTTGCTTTTTCGGGGAGAATCCGGCAATCGTAACATGAGTTGACCTTTCAGAATTCGCTGTTGCGCATCATCTCCCCGTGATGTCCCACCGTCGCGTCCCTTTGCTGAGCCTGCCACGTCCGAGGCACCGCCGTGCCCGGCCCTGGGTGTGAACCGACAGAGCTCTCTGCTGCGAGTGTGACGGCAGCGAGGTGCTGTGGGCGCTCGGACGGTCCGAGTTTGCCCCTCACACCCCTTTTCTAACTGCTGGTGCCAGGTGTGGTGGACAAAGGGAAACCCCTTGTCCTGAGGGAGAGCTCTCTGGGGTCCGTTCCCCTGGTCCGTCCCGGCAGCTTTGTGCTCCCCCATCTGGGCCCGCCGGACCCCAAGAGGGCCCAGGGCTCTGGCCACGCGTTCCGGGCGGGGTCCGTGAGTGGCGGGAACGCATGCAGGGTTGGGGATTATGGGGAGACGGCCGAGTTTCGCTGGCCAGCCAGACCAGGCCCATTCCAGACTTCTCCGAGTGGGAGCTGCCTCCCCAGTCACCCCTCACCTCCCCCTGCAGCCTGAGACTGACACCCTCAACCCGGGCCGCACTGGGCCAGGCGACTGCCCGCTGGCCGTGCCGACCCGCCGCGTGTCCGGGCTCCGCTGTCAGAGACGCTCTCTGAAACTTGGACAGAAACACAGAGCGTTTTTGGCCTCAGGCCCTCTGCAAACACTGCATGATGACATCGGATGTCACCACACCCCTTGGAGAAGTACCAGCCTGGGCCTTTGGGGATGAGGACAGTGAGGGCGGCTGCGTGGGACACACTCGAATCGTCCAAGTTAGAAAACCCCAGAGACGGGCCTTGACCCCAGCCCCAGGAGCCATGCTAGTGATAGTTCGCGCTGCCTGCAGGCCAGGCCGGGGAGCCCGAGGCCCCAGGGGTCGGGGTTTGGAAGCTCGGGGGCCAGGCCGGGCCAGGGCGCCGTGGTGGCCCAGCCAGCCTCCTTACTTCAGTGCATTGACGGCAGTTCCTGGGCTGGCCGCTGATGGGGACAGACGGGCTGGTTGCGCGACACAGCATGAGACGGCTGGGAGGGCGTGAGCTCGCGGCGTGAGTGTGACATGTATCGCAGGCAGAAAGGCGCCATTTACACACACACACACACACACACACACACACACACACACACACGGGATGGGGGTGGAATTTATGGCCCCACATCCGCTCGCTGAGGTCAGGCCGGTGACGCGGTACCCCCACCTCCAGCCTCGGCGTCCTGGGGCGGGGTCCGTGCCGGGCAGTGCCTCCCCTGTAGGCCCCTCTCCCTGCTTCCGGGCAGGCCCCACCCAGGGGCCGGCCAACCTTCCAGGGCGGTCTCTGAGCTGCCTGGTGAACCGTCCGTCCCTGTCTCAGACCTCTCGTGTCACAGTTTGGCTCTAGGACTCTTGGAGTGGCTGGTTCCCTCCCAGGAGGTGGTGGCAGGGGTGGCTGAGTCTCCTTGGCCAAGAGGGAGCACCTCTCGGTGTCGGGAGAGGCTGAGAGGAGCAGCCTCGAGGCCCCTCCAGTGCACGGGGGGCGGGGGAAGACTGAGTGGACAGTGTATCTGAGGGGTGCACGTGACGGCGGGGAGGAAGCAGGGCCTGAGGGCGGAGGGCAGGGGGCCTCCCATTGTAGGTCTGAGCCTGGGGAGGCCTCTGTGACTTCAGAGCAGAAGGAAGAGCATTCCAGGCAGTGGGAGCAGCCAGTGCAAAGGCCCTGGGGTAGGAGGGGCCGTGGTGCGGTGGAGTATGGCGGGGGGCGGGAGGGGCAGATCAGGGTTTTCATGAAGGAGTCGCCCGGTCTGACTTGAGCTGGGGCCAGCCCTCTGGCCAGAGCTGGGGCGGGAGCAGGAGGTCCGTTAGCGGCTCTAGCTGAGTTGCAGCCATAGAGGGTAGCGGCTTGGACCAGGGAGGTCGCGAGCCGGGGGTGAGACGTGGCCAGATTTGGGAACGATTTTGAAGGCAGAAGCAGTGGGATGTGCGGGCGTCTGTATGTGGGTTGGAGAGAAAGACAAGCAATAAGGATGCGCAGTGCTGCTCTCGGCCTCAGTGTCCCTGTCTGCACAGGCGTGTGGCTGTGTCGTGCAGGGAGCGTCGGGAACGGGGAGCAGGCTCGATCAGCGTTAGCTGTCGTTGCACTGAACACGGCCCCCACCCCCGCCACCCCGAGATGCAGCCTCCCCGTCCACACGCAGATTTCCCCTTTGTCTTTCCTGTGGCCTTTCGCCAGTTCGCTTGGGAGGCGCTTGTCACTGGTCGTGAGGAACTTGGTACGCGGTTGGGAGGTGCTTGGTGCTAGATCGAGAGGTACTCGGTGGGGAAGTACTTGGCACTTGGTTGGGAGGAGCTTAGTTAGGAGTGCTTGGTGCTTGGTTGAGAGGTGCTGTTACCTGTGCTGTGAGGCAAGGGCATGTGAGGTGCTCAGGGCTTGGTTGGGAGGTGCTAGGTTGGGAGGTGCTTAGTACTAGTTTTAGAGGTACTTGGTGCTAGGTTGGAAGGTACTTGGTCTAGGTAGGCAACTGCTTAGTACTTGGTGAAGTACTTGGTGCTTGGTTAGGAGGAGCTTGGCTGGGAGTACTTGGTGCTAGGTTGGGAGGAGCTTGGTTGGGAGCAGTCTTCACGCTCCTGTCCAGGCTGGCTTTGCTGACACAGGTGACTTTGGTGTTGATGTCCGGGCAGGACTGTGGCGGCCCCAGCCTCTCCCCACGCCTTCCCCTGGCCCAGTGCTGTGTCTGATGTATGAGGCCGCAGCAATGCCGGGCGTCTCTCCCACTCGGCAGGTCGAGTGCAGGTGAGAATGCTGAGCTGTGGCCCCTCCGGTCCTCTGTGAAGTGGTCGAGGTTGTGATGCTGCTCGGTCCCCTTAGGTACCCGTTGCCCCAGAGAGAGGGCTCCAGGCCAGTCCGTTAGAGCCATGGGCATCCCTCTGGCCAAACCCTGGCCCGAGCAGTGGCCCCTGGCATGAGCTTGAGCTCTGTCCTGAGGGAAGGACCGCTGTCTGAGAGCAGGGACAGTGGGCTTTGTCCTCCATCCTGGCCACAGACACAAAGTTGCAAGGAGCAGCTTTGCTTCCTCCTGGCCCCGTTGGATCCCCTGCCATCTCCTCGTGCCCTCCTGTGACACCGTCCCCCACTGGGGTCCTTCCTCAGATGTGTGGGTACCTGCCATCATTAGGACAAAGGTTCTCAGTCTGGATATCCACCTCGGTGTGTGTGTGACCAGGAGCCCGCCGCCAGGAGGGCCTATGGACCCCAGAGACCGGACTCGGTGCCGTTTTAGCAATGCAGGGGGCAAAGCACAGACGTCCTCGGGGGTGGCAGAGCAGGCCCTGGGGAGGAGCCTGTGGCCCTGAGTACCTGAGCCCAGCACAGGGGAGGAGGCCCGGTCCGGCCCGTGCCCGCGCCCCCCCACCCCCGCCCCCGCCGCCCCAGGGGCTGCAGTGGCTCCTGGTCTCAAGTCGAAGCTGGGCTGGAACCCAGCCCCCTCTTCAGGATGCAGAGTGGCCCTTCCCTAAAATAACACAGCCACAACCGCAGCCTCTGCGCAGAGCCCAGGCTGCGGTGCTTTTCTTCGGAAGCTGACGTTCCTCCGTGGAATTTGGCCGGGGCTGTGGCAGCGTTCAAGACTTTGCACGTCCACGCCAGCCCGTCTCTGGTAACCGGGTGGCTCGCAAATTCCCCATTTAAGGAAACCAGCGGCCTCTGTTATGAAACTCGGGGGAAGGAATTTGAGTTATGTTGCTCGCGGAGGTCCTGAGCCTTTGCATTTGCTGGCCTGTCGCGCTGGCCGCCGTAGAGCATCCGCGAGGCCGTAAGGGCTTCGCTCTGAGATTTATTCTCCCGATACCTTCTCAGGGGGCGGTGGGAGGGCTGGACTCTTTCCAGGCTGGGGGAGCGAGGGGAGACAAAGGCGTTTGCACCAGGCTGGCGGGGGCCTCCGCCGAGCTGGCCGACAGCACCTGCGAGGCTTGGGCTGCCAGGAAGAGTTCACCAGCCCGGGCCTTGCTGGCAAAGGGCTGAGGCATGTGATGGCCAGGCCCTGGCCGTCACTGGAGAACCACCCTGTGCTCCTGGAGCATCTGCTGGCTTGTGACCTGGGGCAGGTCAGCCTTTCGGAGCCTCTGTTTTCTCCTCTGTCCCCTGGGAATACGAATTCTTGCTTCTTTGTGTCCGTCAAGTTCTCACGAGACGCAAAGGGGACAGCGAAAGGAGCTTCTTGGGAAGGTGTTCAGTGTGACGTGTGCTCTGTCCCGTCTGGCTGGGGAGCTTGGCAACAACAGCTGGGTGCAGTTGGCCCCTCGCTGCCATGTGGGGAGGAGGGTACATTTCGTACGAAGCCCTGGCTGCTTGTTCTCAGTCTCATCACAGGAAAGGGGCGATGGCACTGCCTCACAAATGACACCCCTCTGGGAGCCTGCCTGGCTCCATGGGGGCGGGGCCCTCGGGTACCCACAGCTCCTGTGGCCTCAGAACTCCCATGGGGAGCGGGTCGTTGCTGTGTGCATCCTTTTCCGTCTCCTGCTGGATAGAGACCTCCCCCCAGGGCAAGGCTAGGCTTGTCCTTCTCATGTCCCTGGGGACCACACTGGGCCTTGGCGGATGGCACTCGGGGTGTGTCGGAACAGGGTGCGATTTTACCTCTGCAGAAGTGGGGACCAAGAACGATGAGGGGGCCCGACTAGACTTAGAAACAGCTTGAAGAGAAGAGCCCGTGGGCCCGCGGACTCAGATGTCTGGGAAGTAACACTATTCTCAGATGCGCACGATGACCCATGGCATCACTCTCTCCATCTAGGTTCACGTCCCCGGGCGGGCTGGCCCTTGCACCTGGCACAGGTGGCTCCCAGGAGCCCCCACCTTCCCAGTCGGGGTTCCAGGCTGACTCCCGTTGGCCCAGTGTGAATGAGACACCTGTCTCTGAAGCAGCTGCTAAGGCTGAGGGTGATGGGGTTTTTCTGCTGGCCAGAGGGGACTGGGGCAACCATGGCACCTGGGGAGCTTCATGGACCCCAGGTGGGAGAGAGGCTCCTCATAGAAAAATCCGGCACCGTCCCCCTTCTCTACAGAGGGACACCGGGTAGAAAAATAGGTGGGCACTTGGCTGGAGAACTGGAGACATTCTCTAGGTGCTGGTGGGGTCCAGACCTGTCGCCCCAGATGCCCTGTGCTGCAGCATGTTGTTGCCGCTCGCTCGGGGGGACGTCTAATGAGGAAGGCGGCTTTCCCGTGGATGGGCGGGTGAGGGGGTGCCCCTCGCAGGAAGCTGGAGGATGTGGTGAGCAAAGCCAGGTCCCCTCCAAATACCCCCGGAGTAACTGCCGTAATTAATGCAGCGTCCACCCCGCTACACGGTGGTGTTTTTAACATCAACCTCATTTTTTAAAGCAGTTTTACGTTCACAGCAACATCGAGGGGAAGCGACAGGTTCTCGTCTGTCCACGTGGAGTCTGTGGGTTTTGACAAAAGCGTAATGTCACGTGTCCACCCTGGTGTCAGATGGAGTAGTTTCATGCCCTGAAAGTCCTCTGTCTCAGCTGCTCCTCCCTGCCTCCCGTTCCAGCCCTGGCAGCCCCCGATCTTTTTACTGTCTTCATAGTTTTGCCTCTTCCAGAATGTCATATGGTTGGAATCATACAGTATGTGGTCTTTTCAGACTGGCTTCTTTCACATAATAATAAACAGTGAAGGTTCCTCCATGGCTTTTTAAAGCGTAATAGCTCATTTCTTTTTAGCACTGAATATTATTCCATCCTATAGATTTTCAATTGTCTTTTAAAGGCTCCTTTCCAGCATTTTCATCGTAGCAAAAAATCAGAAACAAAGGGTCTATGCAGAGTTACTTGAATAATTTATGATACTACCTCACCATTAAAAGAACAACAAGGATTTTTTTTTTTTCAGTCACTGTTTGTTTATTTGGTGTTTTAGTTGGTGTGACACTTGGATATTTGCAAAGATTTCTTTTAGTAAAAAAAAAGTGATACCCAGAATATATTGCTGAGAATAAGTTGGAACCAGTATATTCTGATTACTCAACTTCGTTTAAAAATTAATATATTATTACTAACAGCTTAGAAGACGAATCACAAGCCATAATATCTCTGATGGGTGAAATCGTAGGCAAATCCACTGTGTCTGTTTTCCGTTTGCATTTGTGGAGACAGAACACAAGAGCCAAGAGCAAAAGCAGACCGCTTAGCTTTCTCTCCTCTGCCGTCCTCATTAGGTACATGTACTGGACAGACTGGGGTGAGACACCCCGAATCGAGCGGGCAGGGATGGATGGCAGCACCCGGAAAGTCATTGTGGACTCGGACATTTACTGGCCCAACGGGCTGACCATCGACCTGGAGGAGCAGAAGCTTTACTGGGCCGATGCCAAGCTCAGCTTCATCCATCGTGCCAACCTGGATGGCTCGTTCCGGTGAGTGGCCGTCGGTTGTGGGCCCCGACCTTCCCCACCGCCCCCCCGGCTGCCTCCAGGACCTTGGCCAGTCTGAGCTGGGCGTTAGCAGGTGATCCTTCTTATCCGAGCCCTGGGGGGCCTGAGGCATTCAGGACTTTCCAGAACTTAGAACAGTGGTAGAGCGCACACCTCACCGAACACCGCACCTCAGGCGAGGTCAGGGGCGGCCCCTGCCTTCTACTACGAGAATGTTTTTATAGCAAAATGCAAGCGTTCGTTCCAAGTGAAAACGAAAAGGCTGTAAATCGCTCTGCATTCGTGCACAGGTTTTATTTACCCTTAAGTGAGTGATAAAACTCCTTTGATTTTCAGAATTTTGGATTTCAGAATTGCAAATGAGGGATTGCGCACGTGCAGGCCAGGAGTCTGACCAGTTGTGAATGGTCCGCTGCGCCCCTTTCCTCCCCCCTCATGTAAGCGTTCCTAAGGCAGGGGCAGGGTCGGCCTCGGGGTCCCCTGCCTCCTCCAGGCTTGCCATAGGGCCTTCTGCGTAGTAGGTGCTCAGTAAAATGGGTGGGATGAATGAACGAATGCGAAGGATCCTTTTCTTCTTTGGGTAATTGCTTTGGGAGCTTTCCGGTCAGATTAGCTTAACGGTCCCCCTACTTCATGGTGCTTTAGACGTAGGACTGTCCCCTCCAGGTACAGGTGAAGGGCAGTTTATTCACTGGCTGGACACTGCCTGCCGGCTCTGTGCCAGGTCTTGGGGATCCTCCAGGAGGTCAGACCCCATTCCTGTGCTGGCGGAGCTCCTGGCCCAGGCAGCTGTGTCTGGGGGCCATTGCGGAGGGCTGTGGTGACACAGCATGGAGGGGACTCGATGGCTCGATTTCTGCAAACACAGGCAGATGCCAACTCAAATAGGCTTGAGGACGTTGGCAGGTTTGCCACTTTCTGTCCAGCCTTGTGTATTAGTTATCTATGGCTATATAACAAACACCCCCAAACTTGGCAGCCTAAAACAGCAAATGATTTTTTGGGTGTCAGGTATTAGGTATTAGGCTTAGCTGGGTGGTTCTGGCTCAGGGTGTCCTGAGGTTACAGTCAGGCTCCGGGCTGGGGCTGTGGTCATCCGAAGGCTTGGTTGAGGCCGGAGGATCCACTTCCAACCTGAGTCTCATGGCTCTTGGCATGAGGCCTCAGCTCCTCCTGGACAGCTGAGCCATGAAGCCTGGTTTGAAACATTCTGCCCCATTGTCCTTGTGAACATAGACTGGCCTGGGCCTGGTTTGAGATTTACAAAGTGCACCAGCCTGGGCAACGTGGTCCTTGGGCAGCTCAGTGATCCTGGCAGTTACGAAGGGTGGGTGAGAGGCTGCAAAGTCTGCAGGCGGGGATGCCCTGCTTGAGGGATCGTGATAAGGGACAATGAGGATGATGCTGGCATTTAAAGTGTGATAATGGTGGGGGTAGTAATGGTGGTGGTGACGGTGG
>NW_024350923.1:3726652-3778903 GCF_902729225.1 Pteropus medius | reverse complement strand
TAACCTTTCCCTAGCACTTGCTATTTCTCGGGACATTTTACCAGTTCATTTCATTCTCACACCAACCCAGTAAGTATTTGTTACTATGATCTCCTATTACAGTAATGCACAGAGAGGCACATGAACTCACCCAAGGCCACACAGCTAGACAGAGCCAGGGTTGTAACCCAGGTGCTGTGACCGCAGGGTCCACTCCCAGCCTCTCTTTTACGTACATCACTCTTAAGGTCGTGCCCAGGGCTATGCAAATGGAAGTATGGTCTCCCGGTAAAGAGAGCACGTGCTGGAGCCAGCTGGGCCTGCCCAGCTTCCTCTCAGCTGTGACCATGGCTGGGTCACTTCATTGCTCTGAGCCTCGGGGTCTTACATGTGAGTTGGGGTAGTAATTGTACTTTCTAGAGGTATTCGCAGGGTCTGATGTGGTCGTGCACGTAAGCTCCAGGCACAGAGCTTGGACACAGTGAAGGCTGTTGTGCCAGGAGCTCTTGGATCTGACAGGAGGCAGAGGGGATGTGGCTGGAGCTGCACCCAGAGGGGAGGGGGCATCCTGAGAGGAGGGGTGAGGGTGGATGGGATACACTGAGGCCTGGCTCTAGCTTCTCATGGCACCTCTGGCTGAGGCAGGCCTTGGGGAGGTGGAGCAGCCCAAGAAATGATGGGTCTCTGGCTTCTCTGATGGAAAACTGTCAACATCATCAGAAAGTTTGGAGCGTCCTCTAAGTGTAAACGTATGAATTAACATATGACCCAGCAAGTCCACTCCTAGGTATATACCTAAAAGAATTAAAAATCAGTGTTGAAATAAATACTTGTATACAAATGTCCGTAGCTGCACTGTCCACAGTAATCATAAGGCAGAAACAACCAAAGTGTCCACTAGCAAGGGTTCCTAATCCCAGGGCCATGGATTGGTACTGGTTGTGGCCTGACGGGAACAGGGCCGCACAGCAGGAGGCGAGTGGCAGGCTAGCAAGCGAGCAAGTGAGGCTTCATCTGTATCTGCAGCCGCCCCCAGCGCCAGCATCACCGCCTCAGCTCTGCCTCAGATCCTCAGGCATTAGATTCTCATAGGAGCCCCAGTCCCTGGTGCCCAAAAGGTTGGGGACCGCTGCACTAATGGACGAATGATGGATGGATAAGCAAAATGTGCTTTCTTTGTGCAAAGGAATATTCTTCAGCCATAAAAAGGAAGAAGCATTGACACATGCTTCACGTATGAACCTTGAGGACATTCTGCTAAGTGAAAGGAACCAGTCATGAAGATCACATATCACGGGATTCCATTTATACAGAATGTCCAGAATAAGCACATCCTGAGAGCAGAGTGTTGGTTTCCAGGGGGTGACAGGATGGGGAGTAACTGCTGAACAGGTCGGGGTTGTCCTATGGGGTGACGGAAATGTTTGGGAACTGGATAGAGGTGGTGGCCCAGCATCGTGAATGTGCTACGTAACCCTGGATCATTCACTTTGAAATGCCTGATTTTGTGTCCTGTGAATTTCACCTCGATACATTTTTTAAAACACTGACATCGAGAAAATAAGAGGTTATGTGAGGTATGATCAAGAAAGAGCGTGAGCGTTTGGTTGGGTGACACCTTTTGAGCGTTTCTCTCTCCTAGATGTGGTCCCAGGGCGTGGGGACGACCCCCCGGCAGCCCCCGCCCTCAGGGAGCCTACCTGTCGTGATTGGGGGAGGGTCATTAAGAAGGTTGTCACGTGTGAGACTAGCTGCTCAGGTTTGTTGGGCGTCGGAAGTACGTAGAAGAGAAAATCTTTTTTCTGTGTTGATCTCAAGTTTAATTGACTCTGAAATTATAAATGGCTGGCATCACAGGGATGAGCAGGTGCATCTGGTCTGACCTGGATTGAGTCGTTAAAGCATCGGGGCAGGACAGGTGTGCTTCTGGTCAGTTGCCGTCGCCAGGGGTGGCTTCCTCCTTGCCACTTTTCTTCCTTCCGTCTTCTGTCTGGGGCACTTTGCCAGCAGCCAGTGTTCCTCACAGAGGTTGGACGGGGAGCAGCTGGATGTGTGTGTGTGGGGGGTGGGGGGGTGTCACTGACAGGGAGGCGGGAGGCCCGCTGGGTCTAGGGTCACAGGTCTCGCTCCGCCCCATCACAGCTACGGTGGAAGCTTCGAAAGCTGGGCGCTGAGGGCCCGAGGGGGCCCTGATGGCTTCTCCCTCCCCTTCGGCACCTGCAGGCAGAAGGTGGTGGAGGGCAGCCTGACGCACCCCTTTGCCCTGACGCTCTCTGGGGACACTCTGTACTGGACCGACTGGCAGACCCGCTCCATTCACGCCTGTAACAAGAGGACGGGGGAGAAGCGGAGGGAGATTCTCGGTGCTCTCTACTCGCCCATGGACATTCAAGTGCTCAGCCCGGAGCGGCAGCCATACTGTGAGTCACGGCGGGGGCAGCGTCCTCCCTGTGGGAGGTGTGTGCGGAGGGCAGGGGCAGGCTGGGCTGGACTGGGCTGGACTGGGCTGGACTGGGCGAGGCAGGGAGCGGCCCCTCTGTCCAGCAGTGCAGGGGCTGCCTGAGGTGGGCCCTGCCCCAGCATCCCCGGCGGTGGCAGAGAGATCCCCAAGGCTGGTGGCCCCACTTTCAAGGCCCAGTGGAAGTTACATAATTACCAATGAAAAGGCTGCACCCAGTCGAGGGTCTCCGTTTGGGGTTCTCGTTAGGGTCACGGCAGGGGTTCCTGATGGAGGAAGTCTGGAAACTGCAGACTCAGGGCTCCTGTGACAGGGGACCAGGGCCCCAGGCTCGCCTGCTCCCATGAGGACCAGGGCAGGGGTATCTAGCCATGCCCAAGGCGGTGACAGGGAGGGGAGAGGCCCCACCAGCGAGTCTGCTTCGCCTAACCCGTGGGGTCGGTACTCTGCGTTTCAGGGGGTCTGCACCCCACTGAGCCATGGGCGGAGTGAGGCACCGGAAGTGTTTGTTCAGTGGAGCGGTGTATTCATTGTGGAAGGGCTCGGGAAAAGCGTTGTCATCGGCACGGCGGGGCTCAGCCCAGTGACAGGCATGGCCACCAAGCATTCGTGCAGAGCCTGTAGGGCCCAAGCATGTCACAAAGATAAAATGGGCCTCTGCTCCAGGAGCCCGCCATCGCGAGTCACCTGTCATTACCGCGTGGGCGGGTCCTGAGATGCCACCAGAGAAAGCTGAGGGCGGCCTCCGTGGAGGAGGTGTCCTTTGAGGGGCCCTGAAGGAGATGAGGGCTACCTGTGGGAGGTCGGGGCCTGGGGACAGTGCGGGAGTACGCCCACACCTGGGCCGTGAGGGCGGCTGGGAGAAACTGGGAAGATTGCAGCCCATCTGACGAGGTGGGTTGGGGTGCCGCGTGAGGATGGCATGTGAGCAGAGGGACAAGCTGGGGCTCCGGGGGGAAGAGCACGTGGGGTGCCGCTTGTTTGGAAACGGGTGCGGGGCTTCGAGGGCCCTGCTCTGGAACTTTCTCTCACCCCGCCCCGCTTCCCAGTCCACACGCAGTGCGAGGAAGACAACGGAGGCTGCTCCCACCTGTGCCTGCTGTCCCCGAGGGAGCCTTTCTACACGTGCGCCTGCCCCACGGGCGTGCAGCTCCAGGACAACGGCAAGACGTGCAAGGCAGGTGAGACGGGGCGCCGGCGGGGCTGCCTGGCGGGAGGGGGCTCTGCCCGGCCCATCCTGTGGGTCTTCATGCCGGGACGACCCCGACCCCCGACCCCCCGAGGTCATGTAACTGGAGAACGCAGTCTTTAAGTCCATTGTTTCCCCTCCCCCACACACCTTTTTTTTTTTTTTTTTTTCTTTCTCTTTGGGTATTTTACCATCTTTTAATTCTCCCCCTTAATTTTCCGGCACTTGGCACTTCAAGGACTCACCACCTCTGTGGTGGTGTCTGAGCCTCTGAATTTCCAGGTGTCAGGTTCAGGTGTGCTCTTGCAGAAGCGGTGCGAGTCTGGGACTCGGCCTGTCCCCAGGGGTGCCCGGGGCCCGCACAGCTGGGCGGGACTGAGACGGACTCGGGCCCGGCCAGCGAGGGGATGAGAGAGAGAGGTCGGGCAGTAGCTGCCCCTGGGCCCAGTCCCACTTGGGGATATTGGAGGGAGGGCAGGGGGCTTCCTGGGTGGGCTGGCTTGTGCCATGGGCCCCACGGCGGGGGTTCTTTGGGGCAGGGTCTGAGGTGAGTAGCCCATTGGAGGCACTTTTGTCTCCTTTGCTGACGGCTGCCGGTCTGTCACCTGACCTAGGTCTCGACTCAGGGCGGTTTCCTGGTCCCTCTGCTGTCGGCCGGCCAGGGGCTGTGGGTGGGCCTGTGCTCGTGCTAGGGCTGGGGTCTCTTCTGCTCCCTGGCAGGGCTTCTGCTTCTGTGAAGACTTGGCTGTCACACCAGAGAGCCTCTTTCTTACCTTCCCAAGTGACCGTGAGGGGTCTGTGCTCATGGGGAAGCCATTAAGGGAACATGCCTCCATTGGGACCGGGGCGAGGCTGGCCCAGTCCTCAGGGATGTTTTAGAGCGAGTCCTTGGCTATTCAGAGCTTGCCTTAGAAACCACTGGAAGGGCAGGCACCTCATTCACTCACTCGGCAGTGTTTATCGAGCCCTACTGTGTGCCAGGGACTGTTCCCGGGCACGGGGGTCCCGCAGCGAGCAGCACAGACAGGAGCCCTGTCTCCTGGGGCTCACTGCACTTGGGCTGGAACATGTGGGTGACCCAACACCAGTGAGGTGGCTCATTATTAAGCGTTAGAAAGGGGAGTGTGCCGGGAGCCCGGCTCCATGTCCCTTCTGGGTCCTCTGCTGTTCACCATTCGTGTTGGCCTTGAAGGTGACAGGGGGAGAAGCAGGAGGGCCGGGCGTGTGGCCTCGAGCGGTTCCGCGGTACCAGGGGTTCAGACCGAGTGGGTTCAGGGTGGATGGTAGACACCAGGGGCGAGGAGCAGCTCGACCAGGTTGGATTAATGCTCTTACCTTACAGATGAGAAAACCGAAGTAGGCCGTCTGTCTGGGGTCCCCCCGGCAGGCGGCAGAGCGGGTTCTGGAAGGTAGAACCTCCTGGCTCCCACAGGCCTGGGTTTGCTGCCGCCTGTGGCTCGGAGGCAGGTGGTCTGAGCGCTAACATGCTGTGGGCTGGCCCTGGACTCCCTTCTGGAGCTTGCAGGGTACCCCTGCCCCTCCCTGGAGAAGGGGGTACCCCGGCTTCAAAAGCTCCACCGGGGAGAGCTCCACGGTCGCTGACTTGAACCGTTGACTTATTTTCGAAGGGCCTCCACCTTTTCGCTTGGCAGTGGTTTCTGCGAAGGACGTAGCCAGTCCCGCTTGGGGTGCTGGAGACAAACCGAAGGGAAATCGGGGCGGTCTCTTGCTATTTCGGTGTCTGCCGTTTTTCCATGTCTGTCTGTGCATTTCACCCGGCATCGTGGCAGGAGCATTTGCGATTTGCATGCACGCTTCAAAGCACCGGCTGTGGTGCCTGTGGAGTGTTTTATCAAGTGGACACCGGCTGTGGTGCCTGCGGAGCGTTTTATCAAGTGGACGTATCTTCGAGCCACCTTCCCCCGTTGGGTGTTTCTGTTCTCTGTGTTTGCTGCCGGGAGGGAGCTGGCTTGGGCCTGGCCTTGGACTAGGAGGGATCTGGACCAGGTGTCTGTTGCCACCATAAACGGTGGTGCCCGGCTGAGCCCTGTGTTGAATGGTTTTGTGACGTCTGCTCTGGGAGAGTGTGGGGTGTGGCTGGATGCAGGTGTGGTCGCCATCTCTGCTCACTTGGGGTGTCCTGAGCCAAGCTGCACGTGGACATTTGGGGAAAGAGGGGAGGATGGACACAACCCCCCATTGTGCAGAAGTGCTGTCGGGCATTTTGCCCCAAAGGGGCACTTGTGCCTGTCGCCTTTGTTAAGGGGCCCTGTGGGGCCCTCTCATGCATTGGGGTTTGGGCAAAAATGGGGTGTGGACCCTAATAGAATCCTGGAGTCACGGCCCAGTGAAGTCACACAGCTGGAGAAGCCTGGAGTTTCAGAAAGGATGTGCCCAGGCCACCCTGGGCTGAAAAGGGCTGTTGGCCATCTGGGGGTGGACGGTGCCTGGGGCCTTGTCACTGCATGCCTCCCTCCCTCACCTGTGAGGTGGGGTCACAGGCTGCCCCCCTGCAGGGAAGCTGTGGGGGCCGCTTGCGTTGACAGGAATGGAAAGCTCTGTGCAGAGTGGCCGGCGTGTTCGTCGTAGGTGCACCGGACATGGCGGCTGTGGCCGTTCGTGCTGTTGGCCTCTCGTCTCGTCAGGCCCCAGGAAGCTGGGGCAGGTCCGCTGGAGGCCTAGGTTTGCCTCCGTGGTCCAAGAGCTCTCCCCCGCCACCCTCCGCTGGGAGAGGGCTGATTTCCAGCCAGAGGAGGCTGGGGCTGGGGGCTCTCCTGGACCCCCGCCTCGTTTCTGGTTCCCCGTGGCCCAATAGCTGGACTGTCTGAGCCCTTGGAAACGTTTCCCCCTGTGCCCGTGGTTGAGCCCTTTGGCGGCGTTACATGAGCGGTTCTGGGGTTCCCTCTTCTGCTGGGGGTGAAGGCACGGCAGAGTAGAGGAGGCAGCCTGGAGTGGGAGGGCTTCCTGGAGGAGGTGGCATGGGGGGGGCTGCTGGAAGCTCCGTGGTGGGACGCTGGATTAGCAGCAAATCCTGTCCTTCCTGCTGGAAGCTGGGGTGGGATGGGGGGGTACAGTGATCCATAGCACCTGGCAGCCTTCAGCTGAGACCCAAGCCAGCAGATTCCCACAGGGTTCAGGGTTCTGGGCTATGTTCCCTGGTCTTGTATGAACTGGTTTCATCCCCCCACCACCACTAAGAGGATACACTTAACAAATAACTCAGCTGGAGAATGCTGAGTGCACAGAAGAAACACATTTTTCTTGCCGTTCTGGGGGGCCAGCCTGAGTGGGGGCAGCTGCACAGAGGCAGCTCGGGGACCTCTTTCTGCTTCGCTACAGATGTCCTGCCCTGAGTATTCCATCAAAAGGAGGGACAAGCTCCTGCGGGGACGAGGGATGTGAGGGTTTCTTGCTTTGCATGAGAATGTGACCGCTGGGTTCTGTGTTTTTATAGGAAGGGTTCCCACTCAGGACTGGCTGGTTCTGGGGGCTGCGGGGGCTGCTGCCGCTCCCTGCCTTGGACCTGTGAAGTCGAAGTGCTGCGGGCAGCTGGAGCGGGAAAGGGGACACGGAGTTTTCCATGTGTTGAGGAAGAAACCCAGAAGCTTCTCAGAGGCATTTCACCTAGAAGGCTTTCTAGAAATTCTAGGTGGTTCTAAAATATCTCCATATTCCTTCATTTAGAGGCACCCGGGCTGAGTGAGATTCTGTCCTCGAAGGACTTTCGGTCTGTTTAGGGGACCGACGCAGTAAGTCAGAGACGGGACGGAGCGGCCGAGGGCTTCGGGTGTCACGAGGCTCCCGCCGGGCCTGCAGGCTGGGCTGTGGGCTGTGCCTCCCGCCCTCCCCTGCTGATTCTTTGCCGCAAAAGATCTCGTTAAAGGAAAGGGTTTGATGAAAAGGCCGCAATCCTGTGTCACCTGAGCGTGGTCGCTGCTTTATTTTCGTGCCGCCCGTCCGGGCTGCCGGCGTCCGTGCGTCAGCCGCTTTGAATCCGGTGGACGTAACTCTACGCGGCATGTGGATTTTGAGCGCTAACCACGGGCAGGGTGCCGACTGTGCAAACCGCCCGGAGATAGCGAGGGGAGTCTCCTGAAGTCGGGGGGCCTGCTGGGAGGATGGGATTCAGGCGCTGGCAGAGGAGGCCCTGGGGTCACTCGGGGATCTCCTCTTGGCGTGGAACCGGCGAAGTCGGCGTCCCAGGCAGGCGGAGAACAGAGACCACGTGGTGAGGGCCAGGAGGCGGCCGCGGGTTGGAGGGTGGAGGTGGAGAACGGGGCTGTGCCGGGGGAGCTTCCGCTCTTTCGGAAGGAGGGGGTGGCAGAAGCGACATTCAGGATCGCTAACACGGCTGTGGTGGCAGTGAAGAAATTCAGCTGCAGGCAAACCCCGAATTTTAAGCCCCTCATCTTCAGCTGTGTGATGGCTCTCTGCGTCCAGTCCTTGTTCACGGTGCCCTAGCTCAGTGTTCTGGCTGTGCGCTCTTGGCAAACGACTCAGCCTTTCTGTGTTTCGCTTTCCTCCCCCATCAAAAGGGATGATAATAGTATCTGATTCGTGAGGTTCTTGGGAGAAGGCTGCCCGATACGTCGGAGGCGGGCTTGAATTTGATCTTGAACTTGAAGCCAGGCAGGCAATCTGGTTTGATTCAGGAGAGCAATTCTCCGAATATTTGGAATCAGAAGTGGATACAGAGGTGCCACGCGGGGCTGGGCAGAGGTGAAGGGTGGCACCCTCCTCACATGGCCGGGTGGGCACTGGGCAGGGGGGGAGGTGTGTGTCCAGGGTGGGCTGTGCGTGTGACTCCTCGTCCCGTAGGGTGAAGGCCGGTGTTGGCCTGGGGGAGATTTAGGATGGGGGGCAGGGGCCTGGCTGTGTCATAATTCCTCAGACTCTTATGTCACATCCAGTGGAGGCTGAATCTACATGTGACACCCAAAGTGGCCCGATGGGCAGCGGATCCAGAGCCACCAGCACAGCCAGAAGCATCTCAGAGTTTAAAGCCATGGTTTTAGTCATGGCTTTCGGATTTCTGGGGCTCACACTCCAGGCATCTGCTTCATGCAGTTGAAAATGAAGACATTTTTTGTGACTTGTGAGAATCCTATTTTTTCTTGATTTTGAATGAATGGAAGGAAGCCTGCCCTGTGTAGGGAGTTGGTGCCTTCCTCGAAGGAAGAGGCTGAGGTGGTGGTGATGTTTGGACTCCAACATCTGGGGGGTGTGGTGTCCCAGGGGAGTGTAAGTGTCCCCCCAGAAGGGGAAGATAAAATGGGGGTGGGCCTCTTACTGCCACAGCCCAGTGGAAGGGGGTGATCACGTCAGCTCTCTGAGCCATTTCCTTGCCCACAAAGTGGGGAGAGCAGGGTATCTCTCACTTACCACGACTGGGGGGTCAGGTGCTGTCCGGGATGCTTGTGTGGGTTCCACACAGACAGGACGTGAGACTCAGGACTCCCTTTGGGCTTGGGGGTGCAGTGTCTCAGGTACCCCAGCCCCTCCTGAAGTGGCCTTGGAGAAGGTCTTGTAGGTTTTGAAACTAGGAAGGAAGTCACAACAAGTGGCCCCCTCCTGGGCCCAGCTCTGCCAGGGGCTCGGGGAGGCCAGGCTGGGGGACGAGTTGTGGGTCCCTGTGGGACCAGGGAGCTGAGTGACCCTCGCCCCGGGAAGCCAGCACACAAGGAGCCCTGCCTGGCCGGGCCACACTCCCACGCGCCCGCCGGCCTCCCCGCCCCCGGCATCAGCCGCTCCCACCGAGGCGCCCAGCTGGCTTTGGTTTTCCCCATGTTTTTCCAATTATGTGGAATGGGCTAAAAACAGCAGTAGCGGGGCCTTATTTGGGAGTCGCCACCACTGTCCAAGGAGCCTGCTGCTTCCCTCGCTCCAGCTCTCTCTGTGGGCGGCTCTTAGTGGGACGTGTCCCCCTGTTGTCTTTGACATTCCTCATCACTGGGGCTCCCGGGCTGCGCGCCCCCCTGCGCGGGGCCTGACCGACCTGGGCAGGTGGCTCATGGGGGTGTCCAGGCCACGAGGCTTCGCCGCCCGGGGTGGCCAAGCTCTGCTGGGGCGGTTCCCTGTCCCCCACCCAGGCCTTTCCAGATGAGGCCGCCGTCAGGGCGGCGGGAGGCTCGGACATCGTGATTTACGGGTCTGCCTGCCACACCTCGCCAAGAAGTAGTTTTAACAGATGTTCACAGGGTCGGGAAACAAAACGATGGCGAGGATGTGGCCGGCGGAGGCGGCGGCGGGGAGCAGAGGCGGCGCTGTTGGGCCTGACGGGCAGACTGACAACTGGGCGACGTCTTAAAGCCGCTCACATCCACCCGTCTGTCCGGGCGGATTAGCCGAGGCTCCGGGCCGAGGAATAAGGGGTGCGTTTGTTCCCAGTCTGGCTGTCTTGTCACTTATCAGGGAAGTAGGTCAAAGGGAAAAGAAAGGAGGCCCTTGTGGCCCAGGCCGCCGCCTGGGCTGTGATTGGCGTCGACTCTGCAAACAGAAGGCAGCTGCTGTTCTCAGCCGTGGACCGTGAACGTTTAATAGCAAGAAAATCAGATTGCACAGTCCCAGGAAATGGTGTGACAAGCCTGAGCAGTAACTTTTTTTTTTTCTTCTCGGACATCGAGGTATAACTAGCAGACGATAAAGTGCACAGGTTCTAAGTGGACGTTTTGGTGAGCCTGACAGTCGTGTGAACGTGTGTAACCGGCACGGTAGTCCTGGTACAGACGCTTTCTAGCTTCTACGACCTGAAAACCCTCCCCACCCCTGCCCGCCTGTGGCAGACGCCCGGCCCTGACTCTGTCACCAAGGATTAGTCTTGCCTGTTGCAGAACGTCATAGAAATAGAACCACACAGCATGTGCCCCTTTGTGCCTCAGCCTGAAGACTAACTTTTAAATCGAATAAAAGGGGAGGGGAGCGTGCCATGTTCTTAGAAAGAGCAGACTGCCCTCTGGGGCTGTGGGGGAAGTCTGGACGACGCCTCTGGTTGCGGCCAGCTCCGTGTGGATGTCCTGTGTCCTCTGTGGCCACCGCTGACACGGGTCCTGCCTCCCTCCCCACCCCCCAGCCTGTTCTCTGTCCCCCTTGCTCCTGTAGCCTGAGCTCAGCTCGAGCTTGGCCCCAGATGTCCCTGGAGCTCAGATGGCTCCCTTTGCTTCAGAGTCAAGTTCTGGGCTCGTGGGGCCCAGAGAAAGTCCACAGCCACCCGGCCCTGGCGGGTCACACGCCCCTCATGCCCTTTCTGGACCTAGCGATGGCTGCAGATTCCCTGCCTGGGTCCCTCTGACCATGCCCTTGTGCCTCTGCCCCCTTCTGTTCCATGTGCCTTGGGGGTGGTGACCAGACCCCAGAATGAGCTGGGTCGATGCCTGGGGCTGCCAGCTCATCATCAGAGAGAGACTCACAGGGTCTTTTTCCACCCTTTACCTCTGATTCCGACCGAGGGGGCTTGTTTGCTTCCCTCCCTTCTCAGTGGTCCTGACCGGATGTTTGCTCAGGCCTCCCATTCAGACACACCCCGCCCCCCAGCCCCTCTGGGAGGGAGAGAGAGAGGGAGGGATTCTGGCTTCCCACGAGACCCACGTCAGGCCCAGGAGAAGAGCTGGGAGGGTTTGTTAGTCGCCCTCAGGAGCATTTGTCGGTGGAGCAGGAGCGACTCTGGTGACTGCACCAAAAGGGGCCTCCCCTCGTCCCCTCCTTGCTCCCCCCGGGACATGGTTTGGTGGGAATGGGGGCCTCTGAGTCTGCAGCCTTCCTGCCTGCTCGCTGGGAGGCCCGGGGTGGGCTGTGCGGGTGGACAGCTGCTCAGGCCTCAGGTTTCCAGTGGAGCCAGCGCCCGGCCTGGCCACTTCCTCTGTGCCTTGTGACCCTGTGGTCACTCTGTGCGGTTTCCTGGGCCAGGATGCTGGGCTGTGGTCTCAGTGTTTGTCCAACCACTTACCCCAGGGGGCAGTGGAGAAACTTAATCAATTGCTAAAAAACAAAAATAAGCCAGCTGCCTGCCGCTGCGAAGCTGTTTATGACCTTAGAAACTGCGGACTGGACAAGTGGCCCGTGTTGGGACCTGGCTCCAGGCTCGAGAGGTGGCCAAAGTCGGCTCTGCCTTCTGCGGGGCCAGCCCAGGGGAGACAGGGCTGAGGAAGACCTTGGAGCTGGAGGCAGGGCCGTCCTTCCCACGGCGGGCTGCGACCTTGGAGCTGTAGTTGGCTCCGCGGGGTACGGTGATGACGTCTGCTCTGTCTGCTGGGTGATGGGGTAGGGGGCTTGGGGGCCCTTCCTCTTTCGTCTGTGCTGAAGTGGTCGGTCCACACCCTGGGATGGGGCGTTATTTTGCTCATTGCAAAAAATCCCTTTTCCCACATTGGCGTGTGGAAGAAATGATCTGTGAGGACCTTCGGGTCCCCCTCCCTGGGCGACCTGCCAGCAGGGTTTCCCCCACGCTGTCAGGGCTGCATGTCCTTCTGCCCCGTGCCCCGCTTCTGCTGCTCCTCCCTCCCACAGCTTCCACCCCGGAGGCTACATAATCGGGTCTCCCCCGAGCAGCGGCTTCACAGCACGCCGGGTCGTTCATTCCCTGGGTCGCCCAGTGAGAAAGCCCCATCCCCAAAGTCCAGACCCGCCTCCCCATCTGGACCTCAAGATCCTCTAAGCTGATAAACTCATGTTTTCAAGTCTTGTGTTTTTTTGTTTTTTGTTTCCTCCTCGTTATAAAGTGACATTTGTTTTCACCGGGCAGAGGAAAACATCGTAAAAAATAATGGAGAAAATAAAAGCCACCCATAGCTGTGGCACCCAGCGGTCGCTGCCGCCGGCGATCCGCCGTGCTTCTGGTCCGCCTTTGCTCTGCGCATCCGAGCGTCGTGCGTGGGTCTGCACGACCTGTCGTGTCTCGTGTGCGGCGCCACGTCTGGCTGTTCCCGGGGATGGTTTCCGGAGCGTTTCCCACGCCAGCCTCTCCCGGCACCTGCCTTTCCATGGTGTTCAGTGTCGTGGGACATTGAGGTTGTTTACAGGTTCTTCGGTTTGGGTTTTGCCGGTTTTCGTGACGCGATGGTGACTCTCTGTGACCAGGAATCCGTGTGCATTTCTAGCCGCTGCTTCGGGCCGGGTTCTCGGGGAGGGGAAGTTGCTGGGTCAGAGGGTGCCTGAGCCACATTGCCATCCGGGAAGTGTGCCTTGGTTTCAGTCCCCTGGGAGTCAGGGACATGCTGCACCCACACAGAGTATTAACTGCCCGCCCCCCCGCCACCTCCCCTGAGTCGGGAGCGATGGACTGGCTTCTCTTTGCACATTACCTCGAAGGTACCCAAGTCGCATTTTATTTACTGTGTTGTGTCTTCTGTTCACTTGTGTTTGTGGTCTTTGCCTGTTTATTGCCGAGGTTTGAGTGTTTTTCTTGCTGATTTATATGCCTTTTCACTTAAAAAGTTAGCAGACTATTTTCAAGAGCAGTTTTATAGGTTTATAGGAAGATCCAGGGGGGAGGACCAGCAGTTGGGCTGAGTTCCTCCTCCCTCTGTACACAGTGCCTCCCATGATCAGGATTCACTTTCTAATGCTGTGAAAGTCACACGTGCTTCTCCCGTGAGGGTTCGCGACTGCGCATGGGCCAAACGGCTCGCCGCCTGTTTCTGTGCAGCCCGCGAGCTAAGGATGGTTTTTACATTTTTACATGGTTGCAGAGAAAGTCACAGGCAGACTTTTGCGACCTGGGGAAAGAGAGGAAATTTACACTTCGGCGTCCAAACGTGAAGTTTCGTGCGCGTGCATCTGCTTACGCGTCATCGTCTGCTTACGCGTCATACGCGGCAGAGTCGAGCTATAGCAACAGAGACGGTCGAGGTTCTCGCAAAGCCCAGGCTGTGCACCGCCTGGCGCTTCCCAGAAAAACGTATGCAGACGCCTGCTGGGGACGAGCAGGGGACCGGGGAGCGGCCAGAGATAACGCCTGCAGACACCCACATGGTTTCCTGCCGGGCTTTTGTTCCAGGGTAGCGTGTTTGTCCTGCGATGGGCCCCTGCTGTACACACAGCATGCCGTGTGCCCCGGCTTCCTTGCAGACGGGGGTGGGCCCCGATCGCCCTGGCATCCTGCATGCAGAAGGTACTCAAGGAAGAGCTGCCGCCTACGGGGCGGCTCAAACGCGAGGTGGCCACTCAGTCTCTGAGCTCAGATCAGGCCCAGTGGGAGGCGTTGATAGGTCAGCCCCACTCCTGTGCGCCCCACCTGCAGACAGCCCAACGCTCTCCAGCTTCCACGCCATGCCTTCTGCCCGGGCTCCCTCCCCGCACCTGCCTGCCCTTCAGTGGGACCTCTCCTTTCACCCTTTGCTCCCCGCCTGTTGTGGGTTGAATTATATCCCCCCAAACAACGTATTGGAGTTTCAACCCCCCGGAACCTGCAAATGGGACCTAACTCGGACAGAGGGTCTTGGCAGATGTAACCAAGTTACGATGAGGTCATACTGAATTATGTTGGCCCTAAATCCAATGACCGGTGGCCTCGTAAGACGGACATTTAGGCACAGACACTCAGGGGATGATATGGCCGTGCAAAGACAGGCAGAAACTGGAGTCATAAGCAGCCATAAGCCGAGGCACGTTGAGGGTGGCCAGCAGCCATCGCAGCTGGAAGATGCAGGGAGGGTCGGCCCCTAGCCAGCACCTTAACCTTTGACTTCCAGCCTCCAGACAGTGAGAGAACCAGCTTCTGCTGGGTTCCGCCCCCCAGTTTGTGGCAATGTGCCACAGCTGCCTTCTCTGGGTCCTGCCCCCCCGTGTGATCCCCGGCCTGGCACAGGGCCCGCACCTGTGACGGAGTGTGGCTTGGTCTGGACAGCTGAGGCAGGGAGGGAGGATGTTGGACTGGCCGGGTCCATGACATCAGGCCACCCCTCAGATCTGCTTTTTCAGGGTTGAAAAAAGCATCCTCTGCCAGGAAGGCCCGGCCCTGACCTGCGCCCCGTGCCCTGAGCCCTGTGCCCCGCGCTTGACGCCGAGGCAGAGTGGCTGCCCTTCTGTCCTGAGTGTGCGTGGGGAGAGGAAGGGGCGCGGTCAGGAGCCCACGGATGAGGCCCCAGGGCAGCGCTGAGGCGGCCTATTTGTTTAAAGAACCCCAAGGAAAACCGTTCGGCCAAACTGTGAAGTTTCTAAACTGTTTACTTCCCTGGTGTTTAAACAAACTCCCACCCCGGCTCCCTGGCCGGTCTCAGGAAGGGGGTCGGCCTCTCTTCCTCGTGGCCGGGCACAGTGCCCCGCGCCCATCCCCAGGTGACCCGAGGCCAGGGCTGCCGCTCGGACCTTGCTACAAATCACCTTGGGGGTCACCTGTGGGCAGCAGCCTTGGCGAGCGTGCGCAGGCCCCACAGCTGCCATGCCGGCCTGGCTCTGGACGCGCGCCCCCTGCCTCCCCGCCGGGCACGGCCGGCTCAGACCTTCAGGCCGGCGGGATGGGCTGTGGCTCCCTCTCGCTGTTCTGGTTTCTGCGTTTTTCTCAGCTTTCTCGGCAAAGCTCAAATAAAAACCTCAAAGGCTCCGTAGCCCAAGGAGTGTGTGAGATCCCCCCGCCCCTTTGGAGTCAATTAGCACCCACAGATTTGTCTCAGCATTTAATCACTGCCTCAGCCACAGAGATATCATTCTAAGGGATGCTGATAATGGGGTTCCCAGACGGGGGTTTGTGCTCGAGGCTTTGTATTGGCCTGGCTACCGCGGGGCTGGGGCTGGGCATACTCAGCCCCTGATGGCTCTGTGCCCGTTGGGCACACACTGCTGGAATCTGCTGTGTGGTTGCAGCCACGTGAGTGCTAGAGGCCCTTGGAGCCGGAGGCCAGACTCCCAGTCTCAGCCCCTCCCATACCCTAGCATTTCTTCCCAGCACTGAGTCGCCGATGGAGCACCAGGGGGCCAGACCCCACTTCTGTTTCGTCCACCCTGGCCCCCAGTCCCTGGTCCAGGGCCTGGCCAAAAGTAGCTACCCGCAAGGGTGCCGGTGGGGTGGCCGAGCCAGCTAGCAGCACGCCGCCTTCGGGCTTCCTGTGCGTGCCAGCTCCAGCGACCTAAGTGTTCACGGAACCTGTTTTCCCATCGGGGACCGGCGTTTTCTGTGGGGTAGGGGTGGAAGTGCCTCTTGAGAGCAAGTGGGGTTCGGCGTACACTCTTGATGTCTTGATGTCTTGCAGAGTGGGGCTGCCCTGGCCTTAGCTTGGGAGCCCGACAGCCTGTTTGGAAAGTTTTGCAGATGCCCCCAGGGACAGGGCCCCCACCTGCCTGCCCCGTGGTGGCAGATTAAGCCAGAACCCTCTGTGCAGTTTGGTTCATGGTCCGCTTGATGAGAGAACTGGACAGGGACTCAGAGACCATCGGGTCAGGCCGATTCTTCTCTGTAGTTGAGGAAACCAGGACTCGGTGAGGGTTGGGGATGTGCCCAACATCCCACAGCAGGGGCAGGGCCAGGAGGCTTCTGCCCTGAATTCTCCCTGCTTGTCCCGGGGTGCTGGCACCCGCCCTGGGCGTGGCCGTGTGCTGGAGCAGCCGAGAGCGAGGGGGCGTGTGCAGAATCCCCGTGAGCCAGTTACGGGTGGTGCCCAAGCGGAGGGGCAGACTGCGAGTGTGTGGTCAGCCGGGGAGGTGGGGCAGGAACACCTTCCCTGGGGGAGGAGGAAGCATGTGACTTGGGCCTTGAAGGACAGGTCAGGTGTCAACAGAACATTTTGAGAATAGAGCCTAGAGGAAGACAGTCTGTTGGAATTCAGAATTCTCCTCCCCTCCCGCCAACATATATCACATCAGAACCTTCTGGGCTCCGCCTGCCTCCTCGCCTGCCGCCTGCCCAGGCCGCCCAGGCCGTCCTGGCCCTGGGCTTGCGAAACCGTGGCTGTTACGTGTGCGCCCTCTAGTGGAGAGATCGGATTGTGACCTCTGGGCCTGGGAGCAGGGGAGGCAGGACCATTCCTGCCCTTAGTGAAATGCAGGGCACCATTCTGTGGGCTCGGCCCTGGTAGCGGGAAGCCAGCACTGGGGTGCGGGAGACCGTCTACAGCTTGGCCGGGCACTGAGGAGACCCAGCAGGTGGCTGCAGGGGCCAGGCCTGGGGGCCTGGGTGTGAGGGCGGTGCCAGGCTGGTTCTGTTCCTGTCTGCATCCAGGGGGCTGCTGCATGACTTCAGGGGGCTCCTTCCCCATTGTGGGCCTTCCATGAACCCCAGCAAATGGCCCCAAGGTGCAAGAGGTGGTCTTTGGGCCTAATCTTCTTAGTTCTGTGAGTTCTTGAGACCAGAAAGGGCCAGAATGAACACGTGGATGATGGCCCAGCTCTGGGGAGGGGCCACAGACTGACCACTGCAGCTGCTGGAGGTGTCCGGGTCAGGGTCGGGGAGCACCCCAGGGTCCCCGAGTCCACACAGGACTCCATGCGCCCCTTCTCCTGGAAGCACGGATAAATCCCAGCCATGACAGAGTCAGACATTAACACCGCCGAGTGACGGAGGAAGCCTGGGGTGCCTGTCCCAAGGCACTCACACCCGTGTCCACGAGATGGCCATCTGGGAAGGAATCGGACCGTACAGTGTTAGATGCTGTTGCGGGGCATGAAGCTGCCTTGTGGGGTGGGTGGGGTGGCGAGGGCTTCGGGGAAAAGTGGCATTTGAGCTGAGGCACAGAGGGTGAGCATGTACAAGGTGGCTTTGAAGAGCATAGTGAGCAAGTGGGGTCTGGAGCCCAGTGTCCAGGCAGGACTTGTAGTCGGGGCTGGTGTGTGGCCAGGAGAGGGGCTTGCAGGGGCGGGGGAGCTGGGCGTGAGGCGGCTCTTTGGTTGTGTGGTGGTTGAAACCGGGTGGCCGTGTGGCTTTCAGCTTGTCGCCTAACCTCTCCATTGCCTGTGCTTTCTCATCTGTAAGATGGTGCCAGCCTCGTAGAGCTCTTACGAGGATGCAGTAGTGACTGTGGGAAGATCACGTAACATCACCTGTTGTTGCAAGGAAGCACCTGGGGACCTGGCTGAGCCCCTCCCCTGCTGTGCCCACCCTGGGCCCAGTCTCCCGTCCTGCCAGGGGCCTCTGACCCCGCTGATCGTGTGTCCGCAGGGGCCGAGGAGGTGCTGCTGCTGGCCCGGCGGACGGACCTGCGGAGGATCTCGCTGGACACGCCGGACTTCACGGACATCGTGATGCAGGTCGATGACATCCGGCACGCCATCGCCATCGACTACGACCCGCTGGAGGGCTACGTCTACTGGACGGACGACGAGGTGCGGGCCATCCGCAGGGCGTACCTGGACGGGTCGGGGGCACAGACGCTGGTCAACACCGAGATCAACGACCCCGATGGCATCGCCGTCGACTGGGTGGCCCGAAACCTCTACTGGACGGACACGGGCACTGACCGCATCGAGGTGGCACGCCTCAACGGCACCTCCCGCAAGATTCTGGTGTCCGAGGACCTGGATGAGCCCCGCGCCATCGTGCTGCACCCCGTCATGGGGTAAGGCTGGGGCTGGGAGCCAGCTCCACAGAAGTGAGAGGGACCGTGGCTCCGGGACTTCCTCCTGCGTCAGAACCCCCCAGGGGAGGGAGCGTTAAAGCGCAGGTGGCTGGGCCCCGCTCCCCGAGTCTGATTCAGGAGGTCGGGGTGGGGCCAGGGAACTTGCAAACAAGCTCTCGGAGGTCCCTGCTGCTGTCTGGGGAACTGGACTTTGTAGAAAGCCCTGGACCCCTCGGGTGAAGTCATTTCTTCTCCCGGGTTTCAGTCTTCTTGTCTGTGAAATGAAACGGTCCCCGCGGTGATTTCTAGGCTCATATACATAGCGGTGGCGATGGCCGCTGAGCACTGACTGCCGGGCACGTTACTCGCTATGACCCTTTCCCTCCTGTCACCCGTGGGATGAGCACGGCTGTGCAGCGGGGGAAGCTGAAGCCCAGGGAGGTTAAGGGACTGGCCAGGGTGGGGCAGAGGCACAGACACTGCTCTGTGTCGGCTGTTGGAGGGTGGGACCGGCCCCCAAGGGGGGTGGGCGGGGGTGAGAAGCAGATCCCCAGGGTGGGAGGAGCAAGGAGGCAGCTCGCTGCCCGCTCCCAGGAGGGGACCATGGCTTGGGGGCTGCTCCCCGCTCGGCCACCCCTGAACTCTGTCAAGTCCCTGCCTCTGAGGGCCTCACTGCCGTCCTCTGTGAGATGGGGGTGGGGGAAGCCGCCTCCGAGGTCCCTCCCAGCTCTGAGGACCCCCGGGCAGCGGGGCTGGCAGCCAGATGTGTGAGATCGTAGGGTCCCGGGCAGGAGGGGCCGTGACTTGGGGCTGCAGCAGATTCTCCAGTCCTGAACCCTCTGCCCCGGAATAGCCATTCCAGGGTCTAGATTTGTCCCTCGGGGCTACGGAGAAAGTGTCTCCTGCTTTGCGCACGGGAGTCCCTCAACTCTTTGAAGAAGGTCGCGCTCCGCCTTGTCCTCCCTCTCGGCGCTCAGCCCCTCTAGCCCCTCATCACGCATCTGCTGTCCGCTGACCTGCTGGACAGAGATGAGCCCCGCCGGCCCCTCGAGCCCAAGGGCCCCGTGCACTTGAGCCCGCCCTGGGGGTACCGTGTCCCTGTGTGCAGGGCGGGTGGGCGCTCATGCGTCTGTTGGCCTGAGCGCCTCCCACGTGATGGGGACGGGCATCGCTCCAGCCCTGGGGATGCAGCGGGCATGACAGGTGGACACTCTCATGGACATGTGCTTCTTCTCCAGCCTCATGTACTGGACGGACTGGGGGGAAAACCCCAAAATCGAGTGCGCCGACCTGGATGGGCAGGAGCGGCACGTGCTGGTGAACACCTCCCTCGGCTGGCCCAACGGCTTGGCCCTGGACCTGCAAGAGGGCAAGGTGTACTGGGGAGACGCCAAGACGGACAAGATCGAGGTGAGCCGTCCCCGCGGCGAGCAGAGGGCACGGAGCCGCTCGGTGCGGGTCGTGCAGCCCGCTGTCCTCGGGCCCTGAATTTCAGGCAGAAGCCACCTGGCTGTCCCCACAGCAGGCGGGCATCAGACGGGGGCCTCGGTCCCGTTACTCGGCCAACTAGAATCCGGCCTGCAAACTGGCCTTACGGAGGTGCGTGGCCGAGTCGACAGCATCGTGGGGGGTACTGTGGTGAAGCTCGGTGTTACCACGGGGGAGTCTGAGGGGGCCTGGGACCCCAGGGACTACTCCTGTGACTTCTTACGAGTCTCGAACGATCTCAAAATACAAAGTTGTCATGACACAGAAATAGCACTCCCATATCCACTCCCCAGCTTCTGCCATGACGCGTTACAGCTGCGGTCGAAGCCAGGGGTGACCCCTGTCCCGAATTCGGCCATTCATGTCTCAGCATTAACAGATACTTCCTTGCACCACGTGGCCGCCTCCCTGAACCGTACGTGGCCTTGTTCTGCGTGATTTTCTAGGGCTCCTTTAAGTGTGTCCTCTATGTGTTCTTTGGCAACTTGCCTTTGCTCGTGGGTGTGTTTTTCTGAGGGGCCCTTGATGATACAGCACTTAAATTTGTCCCCATCGCAGGGAACTTACTGATGTTCGTCCCTCAGTCCCGGTAACTTCTGGATGATCCTTATCTGCTTCTGGTCACCACGCTGCTTGCCGATGTCACCTTTTCTCTTCTCACGGTCCCACGGGGAGACCGCCACCAAGTACCTTGCGGGGGGAGGGTACAAATGTGTGTCTGTGTCGCGGGGTTTCAAGCCACCCTTCCAAGCAGGAATGTGAAGGGGACTCGGGGCTGGCGGACGCCTCTCCCACACAGCTCCGAGGAGGTTGTAGCCATTTCCTGTTGGAGTTCCCCACAAATGATCGTTTTTAGAGGGATCCCGTCGCGAAGGGGGTTCGAAGACACTTGTCCCTCAGTCTCTGAGCCTGAAGGCGAGACCCTTGTTTCTGGCGGGCTGAGCAGGTGGCTTCATCACCACAGCCGCCATCCACGCCAGGAGCAGGTTGGGACGCGCGTGTCCAGCTGACGCCGCTGGACACGTTGCCGGCACCACTTCCTTCCCTGCCACAGCAGTGGGTTGCGTTTTTCACTGTGGCAAAAACAGCAGCAGCAGCATAAAGTCGACCATTTTAACCATTTTAAGGTGTACGGGTCCGTGGCATCTCGTGCATTTACGGTGCTGCGCGCCATCGCCACTGTCTAGTTCGGGGACGTTTTCATCCCCCCAGAGCCTACACCCAGCTGTCATCGGCCCCATTTCCCCACCCCTCTGCCTGCCACCGCCCCTAGTCTACCGCCCGTCTGCATGGATTTCCGTTCCTGGACATTTCGCGTGCACGGTCACGCACACGTGTGGCCTTTTGTGTCTGGCTTATTCGTGTAGCGTCGTGTTTTCGGGGTTCGTCAAGGTCGTAGCGTGTGTCAGAGCTTCGTTCCTTTTTGTGACCGAGTAATCGTCCATTGCATGGCTGGACCCTTTTCGCTTATCCATCCATCTGTTGCTGGACGTTCGGGCCGTGTCTACCTTCTGGCGATTGTGAATAATGCGGCTGCGAACGTTCGTGTACAAGTTTTTGTTCGAGCACCTGTTTTCAGTTCTTCTGGGTATGGACGTAGGCGGGGAATGGGTGGGTCGTGCAGGAAGGTACGTTTAACCGACGGAGAAACCATCAGACCGTTTTCACAGTCCGCACCATTTTACGCACGTGCTCACCATCGAGACGCGCGTGTGCCGATTCCAACATCTCGCCGACACTCGGAATTTTTCGTTTCCTTTGTAATCGTCGTAACCGTCCTCGTGAGCGTGCGGTGACGTCTCGTGGTTTTGGTTTGCGTTTTCCTGATGGCTAATGATGCCAAACACCTCGTCAGCGGCTTGTCCCACCATATGGTATTTTGAAGCCTGTGGCATAGTCCTCACTGGCGGATGAGAAACAGGTTCGGGAGACAGTACCTTGCTCAGGGTCACACAGTGAGTAGGTGGCTTTTGGTTTTCCAGTTTTATAATCGATCTGCAGTCAGCGCCTCGAGACGGTGTCAGGCTACCGGACAGAATAGAAACATTGCCTGCTGGGGTAACGGAGACCAAAATTAAAACTGAAGGTGGTGACGTCGCTGTATTGGGGGGTGGGGAGGATGTGAGCGGTGGCCGTGGCGACAAGCCAGGCGCACACCCACGGGCCATTTGGAGCTAATCACTAGGAGACCTAGAGAGAGACTGGAGAATTACAGGTGTTTGGGATTCTTCGGTCAGACACGCTTGGGAAGCGTCAGGGCCTTTCCTGCAAGATGCTCTCAAGCGTAAATCGGCTGGGCTTCTGTGAGGGGACGGAGTCGCATGGGTTCTCAGACTCCTCCATCTACGGTTCCTCCCTCGTCCCGCTGTGGCTCAGTGTGGCACTTTGCGAGTGCCGACCCGGGCCGAGACCATCGCTGCCGTCTGCCCGCCTGTCTGGAGGTGCCCCTGGCTTTGGGATGTGTGCCAGATACACCCTCACCCCCGGGAAGCCTCTGCCACAGTGGACGTGGAGACTGTTCTCTGTGTGAATTCAGCTGACTTTTCCTCCTAGGAGCGTGGGAAACACTCCCAGTGAGTGGCAGGTGCATTTGGATCGTGGCAGCTTCTCGGGACCTACCTGGAGCCCAGGACAGACCCTTCTGGCATTTTCTTTAGTGGTGAAGCGCCCTAGGAGCCAGGAGGCTGACCTCTGGGCGAGGTGACCTGAGCATGCTTGGAGACTTGTCCCCACGTTCCTGCCATGGAGTCCCGGCCATCACTCATGGCTCTCGAGGTTTGCCACCGAGCACCCAGTCAGCGCCACCTTCAGAAACATGCCCAACAGAGCAATGGTGACCTTGCAAAGAGTTTTGCCCGGAGACCAGAAATGGCCAAGACAGATGCTAGGGAGCCGGAGCGCCGGCCGGGGCTATGCTTAGCCGCGTCGCCTTGAGGGGCAGAAAGGATTCCGTTTGGCATGGCCAAGTTCATGATCTGGCTCAGGAGGCCGAGTGAGGGCGCCGAGAGAAGGGGCCTCGGTCCGGCACTGAGCTGCTTCCCTTTGAAGGAGGCTCCCGTGTCCCACCCACCAGCCCCACAAGGACTCTGCGGGGCAGCTGTGCTGGCCCCTTGATGAGCTGGGAGGACAAAGGTCTGGAAACGCTGAGCTGATGAAACGGGGGTTCATCAGGACAGCATTAGCGGCACATGGAGGGGGTTACGGAGGGGTGCAGACCAACCCCTTATCTGTGACAGCTGGCCCGGACATCAGGTTCTGGCCAGCCTCAGGTGACCAGCTGGTAGCTGTCATAAGTGACTCGTGGGCGTCACCCCGTGGCTCCCCGTGTGAGTGTGGGCTCAGGGCCACTCCCTGGCTGGCTCCTGCTAGGAAGCAGCCCTGGGCTCCTCTCCCCACATGGCAGGGGTGGGGGTCCATCCAGGGAGGCTGGAGCCTCGTGCGATGGGGAGGGATGGGCACGGGCTGAGGTCCAGGGGTGCAGCCCCCACTCTTCCTCTGCCCTCACTCTGCCCCCTGCTTCTCCACCTCCTTAAGCCTCCTTAATTTCCTTCCCAAATCTAGAGCCCTGGGGGGTTGGAACTTCCTGTTCTGGGGGGGCCCTTAGTCTACACTCAGCCTTTCACAAGCTGCAGCTACACACTCAGGACCAGGCCCCGTTCCTACCTCTGGGCCCCGCACGTTCCCCTCTGTGCCCCTTGCCCAGCTGGCCGCCCGGCCCCTCGAGGCTGTCCCGTCCTCTGACCTGCCTCAGCTCTTGGGGCTTGTGCCGCAAGACGCACCTGTATCTGTGAGAGTAACGAGGACGCGCATCTCCCTAAGTGGTTGTGACGGCCACACGGCTGGGCTCTTCTGTCCGCCCCCTCTGACTGTGCCTCTTGGCGGACAAAGGGTGCGCGAGGGCCCAGGGCGGGTCCTCCCGCAAGCATCTCCTCCCCACCAGGGCTCTCTCCCAAGCCCGGTGCCCAGCTGCGTCCCCCCTCCCTCGGAGGCCCGGGGCCACCTCCAGCCATGCTGTGATCTCCCATACAGGGATGACCGGTCCCCTCCATCCACGCGGGCACCCAGGGTAGGGTCTTCCTTTCCACAGGGGCGACGTGCACGTCCAGCCTGGAGGCGGCCTCTCCCGGCCGGGCCCATGGCATCTCCCAAACCTGCCCAGTGCTTGTGCTCGCTCAGCCACGAAATCATCATCATTGTCCTCACCGTCACCACTACTTGGCTTGTTTGTGAGGGGCCACGTCTCCCCAAGCAGGTGGGAGCTCTCTGAGGTCCAGCGTGAGCTGGGACCTCCTGGGGGAGACTCAGGACACACCGGGTCAGAGCGCCCCTCTGTTTCTCCCTCCCACTCTCCATGGCTCCCCCACTGGCCCCTCACCCGGCCTCCTTTCCCGCAAATGCCGGACGGGTCCCTGAGCAGAGCTGCCGTCAAGTCACCTGTGTCCCAGACCCCACCCCGCCCCCCGCTCCCGGCAGTGAGCATCTCGGCATTCCTCTGCATTCAGCGAATGCTGCCTCCTGCTGGAAAAGCATCAAGGGACAGACCCATGGCCTGGTGGGGTGAATGTTCTAGACGGGGAGTCAGAGTGGCAGCAGATATCAGAGGCAGTCAGTGCTCTAGAGCAGAGGTCCCCAACCCCCGGGCCGTGGACCGGTACCGATCCGAGGCCTATTAGGAACCGGGCCGCACAGCAGGAGGTGAGCGGTGAGCGAAGCTTCACCTGTATCTGCAGCCGCCCCCCCCAGCGCCAGCATCACCGCCTCAGCTCTGCCGCAGATCATCAGGTGTTAGATTCTCATGGGAGCCCCAGTCCCTGATGCCCAAAAGGTTGGGGACCACTGCTCTAGGGAGATGCCCAGGATTGCAAATGGGGGTGCTGGGGAGCTAGGCATTCAAGCCCCCGATGGCGCCCAGCTACCTTTCCAGCTGTGTTTGCTCCGAGGTGCTGCCCCCCCACCGCCATCACTCACGTGTGCAAGTTCTGTCTGTTTCCTGCCGTTTCTGGAGTAGAGGCAGGACTCATGCCCACGAAGCATTTACACGTGCACATGCGTGATCGGGCATGCTCGTGGGTGGTGGCTTCCACTGGTACTGGATGGGGGCAGGGCTGGTCTTGTCCTTTGAAGACTCGAGCTGTCTTTCTGAAGCTTCCTCTCCAGTTGTTTCTCTCAGGATTGCTCCGACCTGAGGATGCAACACGCAGAAGTCTCGCAGGCCACGCCACAGTCCGGGCTCTCTGGCCCATCTCTGTGGCAGGACGTGTCCCCTGTGTGTGGCCGACACGGACTTGCTGGGAGCGCAGGGTGGGGGGTCACCTGGGGTTCCTGTGGTCCCTGCTGTCTCACTTGGCCAGGACTGGTGTCCCTGGCTGCTGTCGGGGACGACTTTCAGGGTGAGAGCCCGTCGGGGCCCCGTACGCTTGGCGGGGCCGCCAGGCCGAGGGCGAATCATGGACTGAGCAGTTAAAATTACACGCACCTGTCGCCTGCTGAGCCGACGGAGGTGACTTCCAGCACAAGCAGAAGCAGCGCCCCTTGCAGGAACGGCTGGTCGGCTGTGTCCCTGCCCACGAGCCCCAGGCAGGAAGAGCGTGGGGCTTCCTGAAACAGGGGTGCATGCGCCCCACTGTGTGTGTGTGCAGGATCTTTGTCACATGAAACAGAGGAATTATGGCAGGTTTTTTTTGTTTTGTTTTTTGAGGCAGGGCAACCCTCGGTCGACCTCACAGATTGCAAGGACCTTGTCAACTTACAATCCCTTATTTTTTATTTTTTATGCCTACAGCAAGCACCTGGTCTTCCTAGGTGGTTTCCCATCTAAGTACTAAGCAGGCCCGACCCTGCTTAGCTTCTGAGATCAGACGGGATCCGGCTTGTTCAGGGTGGCATGGCCGTAGACACTGTGGCAGTTTTGACTTGGGGTTTGTGTCTGATGGAGCGTGATAATCATTCCATCGGAAAACAGAGCTTTTTCCTTGAAACAGGTGCTTTCAAAGGCCTGTTGTTGGGGTTGGATCTCTTAGCATGAGCAAGTCATTAGAAACAGAGGGCTCAGTATAAAGAAACTGCACTCAGGTGACTTTCTGGGGTCGGGCGTTCTGTGGGGTGCCGAGTAGCACAGCTCTTCGGAGCACAGCTAAGGATGAGCTTCTTTGGGGTGTCCCCACCCTTCCTTCCCACTGCACAGCTGTTGATCTGCAAGTTACGTGCTGGACTGGCCAGGGGACAGGTGTTGTCGTCTGGGCTCGCCCCACCTCTCTGCCACTCACCACCCCCCACCTCAGACTGGGGTTCAGGGGATACAGTCAGCTGAGGACTGGGGAGCAGAGCCTAAAAGATAGAGAGTGAGGTTGGCACTCGGGCCTTTGGCGTCTGACTCGACCGTGTGACATAACTTCTCAGAGACGTCCACTTCCCTTTCTTGAAAACAAAGGCAGGGGAACTTCTGGGGTGGGAGTCGAGAAGTGGCCCGCAGGCCAGAGCGCCTGCGTTTGGACCACTCTCAAACTCAGAGTGGTGGTTGTACTTTTAAATGATTTCTAAAAAGCAAAAGAATACTATTCTTTTTTCATGACTTGCGAAAACGATCTGAAATTCAGATTTCAGTGTCCACAAATAAAGTTTATTTTTGTTTTGGCACAAATAAAGTTTTATGGGAACGCAGCCATGCTTGTTCTTTTACATGCTCTCCGGGGCTGCTTTCTCGACCGACAAGGACCATATGGCCACAAAGCTGAAGATATTTACAGTCCTTTTCAGGAATAGTTTGCCGACCCCTATCCTGGAAAATCCGCCTCCCACGCTCTCTCCTGCTGCCAACGTTCTTGGGTGTCCCAGATTCCGTTCCGTTCCGTTCTGAGTTCTGTTCGGATGCATTACCCTCCCAGGAGTCAGATGGGACCTTCTCTACATCTTGTCTCCTCACCTCAGTAAGGACCCCAGGAAAGGTAGGGACCCTGAGCTGGGCCCAGAGATGTCGGAACACGTGCTCCCTGTGGACAGGCCGCAGGTGTCCGCTCCAGGACATGGGAGGGGCCCAGGCCAGTAGGTTCCTCTTATAGACCTGTTGGATTTGGTCAAGGTCTGCTAAGAGCCACTATCAGAAGACCGCTCTGGGATCTTCACTGTTAGGGTCTTGATGTCCTCCCAAGTTGGAGAGCCTGTGCAGTGCTCCACGGGTTCTGTAATCCCTGTGGACCGCCATGAGGGTGGGGAGCGGCTTCCAAGTCACAGGGAGACCCCGCTCCCCAGAGCCGGGCCCCTGCTATTGTGGTAGGTACAGCTGGCCCAGCCCCCAGGGAGCAAGCAACTCCTTGCTGCCTCCCACCTCATTCTGGGCAGCCGGGGAGTGGAGGCAGAGGTGGGGACAGGGGAGGTCCCTCTGCGGGCTCATTTTCATCCTTCTTAAGCCAGGAAAAAATGTACTCCCGCCCCTAAGTTCCCTAGAGCATGTACTTATTTATGTCTGAAATTTAATTATTAAAGGAAATTAGAAAAATATGGAAATAGAGAAGGAAGAAGAATGGCTCTCAAAGAGATGGTGTTGACATTTGAAATATTAAATCCTGGATCGTTTTTCCTGAACGTGGATTGTTTTCTCCGTGGGGTCGATGCACTGCATCCCAGCTCCCACGCCCCAGCTGAGGACCGAAGGTTCGAGCCCTGCGTCTTCACGGGCTGTGTTCCTGCGACACACAGGGCCCCCTCTTCTCCCCCCACCCCCACTTCCTCTCCTGGGGTCCCAGGGCGAGACCCCTTCGGGGCGAGGCTTGTGCCAAGGGTTCTCCCAGGGGCTCGGTGTTCACCACCTTCATGTGTCTCCCCGTTGTGGGGCCAAATGGGGACCAGCACCTAGACCAACGTCTTGGCGCGTTAACCCATCAGCTTCCGTGTACAGTCGACCCTGGAGCAACACGCATTCGAGCTGCGTGGGTCCACCTGCTTGCGGGCGCTTTCAACGACTGAATTTTCTCCTGTATTTTTCTTAATAACGTTTTTTTTCTTCTAGCTTCCTTTATTGTGAGAATACAATACATAATACATAGGACATACGGCATATGTGTTAATGCACTGTTTATATGATTGGGAAGGCTTCCGGTCAACAGTAGGCTATTAGTAAAGTTTTGGGGGAGTTGAAGTTATATGCAGGTTTTTGACTCGTTGGGAGTGGGTTGGCGCTTCTGACCGCCGTGCTGTTTGAGGGTCCACGACTGCTGCCCGGGGGGCCCAGGCGTGGTGCCCAGAGTCCCACACGAAACCCATATAATCTGAGGTCCGCCATCCCTGTGAGGCCAGCAGCTCCCCGGCAGTGGGGCAAGGGTTAGATGGTCCAGCCCAGTGTTCGCACCTGAGCTGCTCATCAGAGCCAGCTGTCGGGAGCTGCGCTCAGGATCCGCAGCTGGGCCCTGGCCTTCCAGCGCTGACTTGGTGGCCCCAGCGTGGGGCCCAGCCATTGTTAGTTCTTTCGTTAAGTTCCCCGGTTGACGTTCGCTGCCCCCCTCAGGTACAGGTGGAGAAACTGAGACCCACTGGGGTTGCAGGGAGGTGCCCCTGGGGCGGAGCTGAGGTGGGGCCCCCGGCCACCCGCCTCTCCCCGCTTGTCCCAGCAGTTTTGTCCTATGCCGTCTGGTGACACAACCAAAATCTTTTCTGCTCCACATGCTCTCGATCTGTCCTGTGCCCGTGTTGCCTGTAAGACAGAGGGTTCTAGTGTTTCTGATGAGCTGGAAATATAATCTGGCTGCAGGGGGCCTGCTGAAACTCGCTTTCGATTCCGTCCTGCCTCTTTCATCCGGGCCTGAAAGCCAAGGGTTCGGATGTTGTGTTTTTATCGTCTTCCTTTTAACATAAATGTCTACCGAATCCTCTGTCATCAGAATCACGTCTTTTCTTGTTTGTGTGTTTCGGTTGGTTAAGGCGTTTTTATATTCAACAGCGTTTTTCTCCTCTGTGGCTTTTGTGGTCGATGCTTTTAATCAGCACTGACTCTTCAAGAAAGCGGTTTTAGCTCGCACGTCTCAGAGTAAACGGCCGCTAGTGTGTCTGCAGTGGAAAGCACCCTAGAGCCACCGGCTCAGACTCAGGACTAGAAGCACCTCAGCGCCCACCTGGTCCTGGCTGAGCTAGAGACCAGCCCACGTCCCAGTGGGAGACCTTGCCCAGGGCCCGTGGCGCCAGCTGTCCAGCCCTTGGAGACCTGACCCCGTGTCTCGGGGGCGGCCCTGGGTCTCCCTGTGCTGCGCCGGGCAGGTTTTGCTGGTCAGCAATGCCCGGGCTCCTTCCAGCAGGACCGCCCCTGGTCTGAGACCCACACCTTGGTGCCAGGCGGCCACCGCCCGCGGGTCAGCAGTGATAAGGGAGAGAATGCCCGTTTGCCCCGCCTGTCTCCACCGCGCCGAGCCTCAGTGCGGCACACACACCGGGGCAGGGGAGGCCATGGGGAGAGACCCTGCGCCAGCCCCCGCTCCCCGGGGAGCCATGGCCGCGGCTTTGTACGATGGCCCGGCGGGGTGCGGACGAAGCCGAGGCTCCTTTCTGGGGGTGAGCCCCCGCTGTTGCAGGCGGCTCAGGCGCGAGGCTGCTTCAGACCCGTGTCTCCCGTCCCTCCAGGTGATCAATGTCGACGGGACAAAGAGGCGGACACTGCTGGAGGACAAGCTCCCGCACATTTTCGGGTTCACACTGCTGGGGGACTTCATCTACTGGACCGACTGGCAGCGGCGCAGCATCGAGCGTGTGCACAAGGTCAAGGCCAGCCGGGATGTCATCATCGACCAGCTGCCGGACCTGATGGGGCTCAAGGCCGTGAACGTGGCCAAGGTTGTCGGTGAGTCCTGTCAGCCTCCAGCCGCGGGTTGGCCATGCCAGCTGGTGCAAGGAAGAAGCGACAAGCTCGTGGATGCCCTTTGGTCCGTGGGCAGCCCAGTTTGGGGCCAAAGCTGGAGGCATAGTGTCCAGCTGGGGTGCCCCACTCTGGGGATGATGGGACAGGAGATGGCGATAACATCTAGTTAAAGACAGGTAGGTGTGAAGGTGGTGTATTGACTGGGAGTAGTTACGAGGCGGTGGTTATGCACTAGCACTGCTGGTAGTAAGTGTTATAATAGTGGCCAACATTTGTTGATGCCTGCTGTGTGCCAGGCTCTGGCTAAGTGCCTTAGTGCCCAAAGCAACCCTACACGCTAATTGCAGTATTGCCCCATTGATGCTGGGGAGAAGGAGGCAAGGCCGCTTAGCTAATGGGTGGCCAAGCTCAGGATTCACGCATGGGTCTGCCACGATCTCACTGCCAGGCTTTGCAGAAAGCTCGCTTAATACAATTTCAAAAAAGGATTTGTAAATGCAGGTGGACAAGCTGCTCTGGAGAGAGTAGCATCCAGGTGCAATGGGGGATGGGATGTGGGGGACTCCGGGCTATGTGGGGACAGGGACTCTCCACCAGGGGCCCCAAGTCTAGTACAGCATCTGCGTATCAGCAAACCTTTGCTGGATGAATGAATGAATCAATGAATGAATGACCAGCAAGGACCCAGTGCTTACCTTCAAGTAGTTTACAGTCTGGTGGGTGAGACACTCCTTAGCTCTACTACCAAGTAGATGGGTATAGCTGAGATGTTAGAGGCACGCCTGGCTTGAAATACGAGGGAGGTCATTTGAACTTGACATTTAAGGAGCAGGTGGGGAGCAGTTTGCCGGCAGAAGAGGCAGCTGAACACAGGCCTGGAGGAGGCCGTGTGGGCTGACTTGGGAGCAGCTACTGCTTCTCTGTCTCTTGGATAGGCCTTTAGTCCCCGCCTGCATTCCTGATACCAAGATGATGGCATCAACGAGTTTTGTTCACCAGCCACCTTGTAAAACATGCCCATCAGCCACTGTGGACCGCGGGGCCCACCTGTGAGTGGTTATTTAAAAAGCAAATAAAACCCCAGAGACCAGGAAAAAGATGTATCCATGGGGTGTGATTTAAAGTTGAGAAACCAGGCTCATCTCCCTCCCTCGCATCTCAGGATTTACCGCAAGAGATGGGGGAAGGACTTTTTTTAGCTGAAATACTTAACATTAAATTAGAGCCAATGTTCACAGCACCCCGTCGATGAGTGAGATTAACAGGCTGGCCAAAAATAAACGAGTGTGCTAAGTACCATCTGCTTAAATGAAAAAAGGAGGCGCCTCCGGCCGTCCCAGGCGAATCTGTTTTCGAGGCCGTCTGGGTGGATTCTCAGGCTCCAGTCCTGTCAGCTGACTGAGACTCCAGGCCCAGGAGGAGTGACTTGTTCATCACTGTCTCGAGGTGTGATTGCGTCCAGCCTGGGCCAGACCGAGGCCAGGAGGCCAGATCTCATGGGTTCTTGTTCCTTGTGAGCTACGTCCTGACTGTGTCACCTTTAGTGACCTCTCTGTGTCTGTTTCCTTGACTGAGAAGCAGGGATGGGCTTGCTCCTCCCTCCCAGGTTGCCGTGCGGGGACCTGCTGTCACCGCCACTTCTGTTCCAGGCCACGGCCCAGGTCTCCTTCGTCTCCACCTCGCGTCCCCGTTTGTGTCTGGCGGACATCAGCCACACGCGGCTGAGGATCCATTGCACCCCCTCTCCGCTGGGCTGTACTGATGTTTAAGGCCTGTGCGTTTACTTCCAGGAACCAACCCCTGTGCGGACAGGAATGGGGGCTGCAGCCACCTGTGCTTCTTCACGCCCCACGCAACCAAGTGCGGCTGCCCCATCGGCCTGGAGCTGCTGAGTGACATGAAGACCTGCATTGTCCCCGAGGCCTTCCTCGTGTTCACCAGCAGAGCCGCCATCCACAGGATCTCCCTTGAGACCAGCAGCAACGACGTGGCCATCCCACTCACGGGCGTCAAGGAGGCCTCCGCGCTGGACTTTGATGTGTCCAGTGGTCACATCTACTGGACGGACGTCAGCCTCAAGGTACGTCTGCTGGGTCCCCGCGCACGCCTTGCCTGCGATGGGACTGGCTCATTTTTCCTAAAGAACTATATTTATTGTCACTCGAATCGAGCCAATAAAATATTAGAGAATCTATTTTAATAAACTAGCGTGAATGAGCACAACGAGCAGATCGAGACACGCAAATGGGCTTTTCAAGAGTGATTGTATGTCCGTGAAACGTTTGTGGCACTGTCTTTAGATTCACCCCACCTTCTCCCTCCCCAGGGCCCTCCTGCTTTGCAAACACTTTCTTCATTTATGGTGCAAATATAAACATCCTGGATACAACAGGATTTGGCAGGGTTTGGCAAATCGGTCCATGGGCCGGCCTCCTCCTTTTGTAAATAAAGTTTTATTGGAACACAACGATGTTCACATGCTTATGGATTGTCTAAGCCTACTTTTATGCCACTGGGTGGAATTGTTGTCACAGATCCATGTGCCCAGTGAAGCCTAAAATATTTACCGTTTGCCCCTTTACAGCACGAGTTTGCCGACTTTGATTTCTAAAGTACAGTATTGAATAACCGACATAGTTTAATCATCTGTCTTTTATTCTACCATTTACATTACATGTCTCGTAAAGATTTTCTGATTTTAAAAGTCACAAGCGTTCACTGTAGAAAGAAAAAAATAGAAACACATAAAGGAGGAAATAAAGGTCACCCTAACCCCACTAGCCCAAGTCAATTATTGCTGACATCTCACTGTATTTCCTTTGAGTTTTTTTCCTGTGATGGTGTTTTTCACAATTTTAATCATGCGCTACATAGAATTCCATATCCTGGTCTTTGCACTTAACATTATAACAGGCATTTTTAACCCATTGTAAATTCTTTAACGTAATTCTTTGAATGTGTAAAAATTCCCACTGCACAGCTGTTTCCCATTACGCTTAAGCATTTCCTTATCTTAAACGTTCGGGTTTCCAACTCTAAACAGTACCGCAGTAAGGAGCATCTCTGTGTGCAAAGCCTCTTTTGTACGTTCGCCCTCGTAAAGGACGGGTTTATCTGTGAAATGCAGCCATTAATAAAAGGAAAAAGAAAAAAAAGAGAAAAAAAAATTCGGAAAGCCTGGCGTGTCTGGCTTGGGTGCCCCTTCTCAGCTCTCTGCATCTTTTATGTTTTTATTAGTTCCCCTGGACGAATTTCGGGAGGAAGATTACCAGGTGGAAGGATACAACTATTTTTAAGGATCATGATGTTTCTATAATGTATTTTTATTTAATAATCATATAAAGTATAATTATTTACTTTTTAAAATAAAACATATACGTAAATGTAGCCAAATTGTTTTTTCTAAAAAGGTTGTGTTTTGCTGCATTTAAAAAGTCTCGTGCACACCGCGAGCGTGTGGGAGGAAACGCCCACCCCGCCTTCAGAGATCCAGTTCTTAAGGGGAGACGGCAACATCCATGGGTCAGGGGTAGAAGTGGAGGGAATTAAAGAGGGGGGAAAAAAACCTCTCGGATGGTGGTGATCTGGCCCCAGGTGCGGTCAGTGGCTGCTCCAGGTGGCCGAGCATCTCACGGTTAGGTGATCGGTTGCCTTCACGGTTAGGTGATCAGTTCCTAACCAGCGGCCTGTCTCCCCCACCTGCTCCCAGACCATCAGCCGCGCCTTCATGAACGGGAGCTCGGTGGAGCACGTGATCGAGTTTGGCCTCGACTACCCGGAAGGCATGGCTGTTGACTGGATGGGCAAGAACCTCTACTGGGCAGACACTGGGACCAACAGGATCGAAGTGGCCCGGCTGGACGGGCAGTTCCGGCAGGTCCTCGTGTGGAGGGACTTGGACAACCCGAGGTCGCTGGCCCTGGACCCCACCAAAGGGTAAGGGCCGTTTTTGTCTGGCTTGGGTGTCCCCTCCCAGCTCTCTACATCACCCGGCACGGCAATGACCTGAGGCCAAGGTGGGTGGCTGCTCACCTGGCTCTCTGCGATTAGAGCAGTACTGACCGTCAGCAGTACTGACCCTTGGAGGTCATCTGGTTCATTTCACAGAGGGGACACAGGCTCAGAGCAGAAGGAAGGAAGGAATGGTGGCCACTTTATTGTGCTCCGCGTTGGGCTCTTTTCTGTGGTTTGTCCCATTGCATCATCCAGGGGGCCTGAACGGGTGGGCATCTTTGTCTCTGATTTTACAAATGTGGAGACAGGCTCAGAGAAGCTGAGTGACTTAGCCAAGGTCACGTAACCAGTTAGAGCTGGGCTGGGCCGAGAGTCCTGTTCTGGGCTCCTTCTCTCGCCCTGTGCCACAGACTCCACCATCTCAGAGCTGGCTCTGCATGCTATGGCCAAGGCTTATTGCTGTGCTTTTGTCTGTTGGCGGCCTGGGCCCTGCTTTGGCACCGAGGCCAGAGGGGTCTGATGTGAGGTCTTTCTCTGCACTGGAGTTTTCTGAGCTGCTGACACAGTGCTCACCCCATAAAGCATCAGCAATGTCTTTGGAGCACCCCGAAAGTCCACCTGTCTCATGCCCTGTTAGGGCAGGAAAGATTTCTGGATGGCAAAACAAAGAGAAAGAGCTCCAGGTTTTAGCAAAAGGGCCGCTATGACGTGCACAATTCCGGAACGGGATTTTCCTGGGGCTGCCGGGGTGCGGCGGAGCTGTTTGAATCCCGGCCCTCAGGATCTTGAAGAGGGATCTGACATCCCGCTTTGCCCACGTTCGTCCTGGTTCCTCTGTCACAGCAGACCTGTCCAGCTTAGTTAGCGTTTGTCCCCGACAAAAGCATCCCAGCCTGGATGTTCCATTACACGGTCACCTCGTCTGTGTGTCGGGTTTGTCTGTCAACTGGGTGATCACACTTACCCTGCAGGGGAACTGTGGTGGGGATTCAGGTGACAGGAGGTTGCAGGGTGAAGCCCCTGGACAGATGTCGGGGTGGCGGGGGCTCAAGGGTCTCACCCTCTTCCTGCTTCCTGAGGGATGTCGTGGATGCGGATTCCTCTGAGATGCGGAGGGCCAAGCCTAGGAGGTGTCACCCTGCCCTGCGGTTACAGTGGACACACCTGAGCGCACCCTCCCCTTCTCCCCGTGTCTTCCAGCTACATCTACTGGACCGAGTGGGGTGGCAAGCCGAGGATCGTGCGGGCTTTCATGGACGGGACCAACTGCATGACGCTGGTGGACAAGGTGGGCCGGGCCAATGACCTCACCATCGACTACGCCGACCAGCGTCTCTACTGGACTGACCTGGACACCAACATGATCGAGTCATCCAACATGCTGGGTGAGGGCCGGGCACAGGGTCACCCCTCAGCCCCCTCTGCGCTGTGCTCTCTGGCCTGCGAGTCCCCAGGCCCTACAGGAGGTGTGGACAGGCCGCGAGTGCTCATCCAGCCTCTCCCTCTCCTGGGGGGTCCCTTTCCGCTCTGTGCCGTTGCTGTAGGCAAGTCGACAGAGGTCCTGGCGACCGCCATTTTCTGCCCATCTATTGAGAGCCGGGTCCCAGCTAAACCCTGAGCTAGGACTCGGATTTGACACTACGCTACATGGCATAGGTTTTCACCGATGGGGAAACTGAGGCCGAGAGAAGTCACAGGGCTTGCCTAAGGTCACAGAGCGCCACTCAGAGCCCAGGGTGACCCTGAGCACTTCCTATGTACTAGGCATCGTTCTAGGACCATTCACAGGCCATACCTGACACCCTGGGATTGGGGGGAAAAAAATCCCACCTTGCTCCAAGTCACCCAGCAGTAGGGGCAGGATTTGAACCCGGAACACCAGCTCTGGGCTCTGTACTGCTGGAGGGGCACGGGTCTGTCTGCACTCTCCATGATGCGCCTGGTGACGGGGCCACCACGTGCAAAGAGAGAATCTGGCTTTCTCCCTCATGGCTTCTGCTGCCGCTCGTGGTAGACTTGGCTGTGCCCATTTCACAGATGAGGACCCTGAGGCAAAAGTGGGCTGAATGGCTTGTCCCAGGTCCTGTGTGAGGAGAGCTGGAACCCCAGTATCCTGGGCTGCACTCTCCACCCCCAACTGACTGTCCTGGTTTTCGAGGCCATTGGCCAGTTTTGAATGTGCCTTTGAGCCCGCCACCCTGCAGTGACGCTGGTGCCAGACGAGAAGCCATCACAGCGCAGCTGGGGTTGCCCGAAATAATTAAGCTCCTTAATTACCCCAGAGTGAAGACACACTTGGACGGAAGCCAGCGAAAGCGCTGGGCGCTCACACGACCTTGCAGATCGAGGGTGGCCACATGTGTTGGGTCTGGCGGTCACTCTGCCGGAGCATGTTTCCCACTTAATGACAGGTGTTTACTGAGCACTTGCTAACGTGAGGCCCGGCGTGTGCAGGATGGATAATGACGTCCGATGTTAGAGCCAGGCGTGGAGCACGGACCTGGGGCCTCGCTGCCTGCTCTAGTCCTGGCCCTGTCACGTATTAACTGTGTGACTTTAGCCGAGTTACTTAACCTTCCTACGCCTTGGTTCCCTAATGCTGACAGTACCTTCCTCCTAAAGCAGCTGCCATGCGAATTAAGTGAGATACTACGGGTAAAAGCTCTTCTCACCGCACCTGGCTCGCAGAAGGTGCCCTCTGAGTGTTTAGTTGCTGGGAAACTGCCTGTGCCCAGTTCAGGAACCCGGGTGTGCGTGCGTGTGCGTGCGTGCGCGTGCACGCGTGTGTGTGTGCATGTGCACGCATGCATTGTGTTTGTGTGTTTGCCGGAGGCATAAGGAAACATCTTTGTTTAATAACTGTTGTTTTCCTAATGACGAAATCGATTTAGAGAATGTCCGAAAATAGAGAAAAATAGGAAGAAAAATTATAATCATCAGTAATTTCACCGCTCAGTGGTAACCAGTATTCACGCTGGTGTATTTCTTTCCAGTTTCAAAATTTTTAATTGAGTTTTACAGTAATATTCTTAATCGTTACAGAGATTTCTTTTTACTTTTAAAAAATAATTTTTAAAACGTCATTTCACATTCTGCCACGTGAAATTTCCGTTCCGCTTTCTCGTACTCCCGTGTACGACGAGCCTGGTCTTAACATCGTGAACATGTTTTCATTGGGACCATTTTTATGATGAAATAGAACATGCGTGCAGGAGCCTTCACGTGACACAGTTTGACAGGTGAAGACTTGGAACCGCACCTGGGTGGAGGGACAGAGCCGGTGTGTTGCCCAGGCCCTCCGCGTGCTCTCTCCCTCTCCCGTGGTGCAGCCCCCATGGGCACCCTTCCCATTGCGCCCTGTCCTGCCCGGCTCTGAGCTGGCTTGTTCACCGTTGTACCCTCAACGCAGCCCAGGGCTTGGCGCACAGTAGGTGCACATACTGTGCTCGGTTTGCAGCTGCGCTATCAGGTGACCAGGTTACCCCCGGTTTGATTCACGAGTCCTCCGCTGCTGGCGTGTGGGGCGACTGCTGCCCTGACCTCTATCTCTGTGTACTAGCTTTGCGGTTCTAGAACTTTCTATGGATGTGTTCGCACAGCAGGTGCTCTTCGGTGTCCTACTTCTTTCAATCTAATGACCGTGAGATTCGCCCCCACACTCTCGATCTTTATCGCTGCGTCATTTCTGTCACGTGAAGACCCCACCGCCTTTTCATTCATTCTGCTAGTGACCATCGTGAGGGTCATTTCCAGCTCGTGGCTGCTCTCGCCGTCTCGTCCCTGCTGCGGTGATGCTGTGTGCGTGTCTCTGCGGGAGGGCGTGGGGCTGCCCGGGCACGGGCCTGCGGCACATCTGGCTTCGGTGGATCCTGCTCGTTTTCCAAAGCGGTCGAGAGAGCTTTTTGGCCCTGACGCGGGTTGCCAGGCTGCAGGGTGAGCCAGTTCTCCCGATAGGGTGCCCGGGGCTGTGGCTGATGCCCTGCCCGTGTGTCTCCACGCAGGTCAAGGGCGGGTCGTGATCGCCGATGACCTCCCGCACCCCTTCGGCCTGACGCAGTACAGTGACTACATCTACTGGACAGACTGGAACCTCCACAGCATCGAGCGGGCCGACAAGACCAGCGGCCGGAACCGTACCCTCGTCCAGGGCCACCTGGACTTCGTGATGGACCTCCTGGTGTTTCACGCCTCCCGCCAGGATGGCCTCAACGACTGCGTGCACAGCAACGGGCAGTGTGGGCAGCTGTGCCTCGCCATCCCCGGGGGCCGCCGCTGCAGCTGTGCCTCACACTACACCCTGGACCCCAGCGGCCGTAACTGCAGCCGTAAGTACCTCGCTTCCCCCTGCACCTCACCCCCATCCTCCAGGCGCCCAGGTCGAAAGAAGCTTCTTCTATGCCTGGATGGTTTGGCAGGTTGTGTGCTGCACAGGCTGCGTCGTGTTACCAGGAGGCCCGGGCTGGGTGGAGGGCCTGTTGCTTCATCAAGACACAAGCATAAGGGCCAAGCCCTCAGCTGGCACATTCCATGGGAGGATCTTTGGATGTGAAGACCGTTTGGGGGGCAGGGAGGGCACTCACCGAAAGGGCAGGCTTTGCTCTAAGTGCTTTCTATGGAGTTCATTTAACCCCTGAGCCTTACAGGGCAGGAAACATCGCTGTCGCCAAGTCACAGGTAAGGAATTTCAGGCACAGAGATGCGTAGTCACCCACGCAAGGTCACGCAGCTGGTGAGGTTTGCACCGGCTTCGGATCCAGACAGGCTGGCTCCAGAGTCCCTGCTCATGACCCCTTGCCACGTGGCCTCACGGTCACACGCGTAACCCTCACACCGACCCTCTGAATTAGGTAGGCTTTTTTAAAAAGTTCTCATTTCAACGATCAAAGAAAGTGAGGTTCAGAGAGCCTGAGAGTGGCTTTCCCACGGGCCACAGAAAGAACAGGTGCGTCCTGTTGGCAGGCTTGTCTCCTGTGACGTCAGTAGAGAGCTGGTTATAATTCAGCCTCTGTGCAGCATCTGACAGTGGCCACGACTGGTGGCCTCCTACACGTTCTGAGTGACGCAGTTTCCGTGCCCAGGCAGCTGTGCTCCTGGCATCACCGTCGGCTCCATACGGTTCTCAGCAGTCCCCTTGAGCACACAGAGGCGTAGGGCGCATTCCGCATCATCCGAGCGTGAGCCGCTTCTGTGGGTGGGAGTTTGCGGCTTGCTGCCATTCCCCTGCGTCCATCGTAAGTCTCGATAACTTAAAAATGAATCGATACCCGTTTTTAAAGTAACACGTGGACTCATAAGATAGTGAAACAACGGAGACGTGTCACGTGGAGAGTGAAGTTCACAGTCTCCCTGTAAGAGCGAGCTCTACAGCTTTGCTTCCACGAGCATCTACTCTCTACAATGAGGCGGAGTCCCGTCTCTCCTGCCGCTCCCCTCCGCTCCCAGAGGCTGACGCGCAGCCCCCCATCTGTTTGCCTCCCCCCAGCGCCCAGCACCTTCTTGCTGTTCAGCCAGAAAAGTGCCATCAGCCGGATGATCCCAGATGACCAGCACAGCCCAGACCTCATGCTGCCCCTGCACGGGCTGCGGAACGTCAAAGCCATTGACTACGACCCGCTGGACAAGTTCATCTACTGGGTGGATGGGCGCCAGAACATCAAGCGGGCCAAGGACGACGGGACCCAGGCAAGTGTGCCTGTCGGGGGGCAGTGGGGGGCGCTTCTGCGAGGAGCTCACCCTGGGCTCTCCAGGCCTCCCCCATCTTCTTAGCAGAGGGGGTGCCGACAGAGCACAGTTTGGGGTAAACAGCGATTCAGGCTCCGGTGACATCATTATGGGTAGAATCCCAAGCATTGTACAAAGCTGAGGCTATGATCGTGTGTAGAAGCTGAATTTTATAGGTTTTGAAGCAATAGAGGGGGAGGTGTCAAACCCTGTGGGATTTTTTTTTCCTTCCACGGTGGTTTCGTACAAGGTGGTTGGTATCACTTATTCTGGATTTGTTCTTATTTCGTAAGAGTGGTGTAGTCAGGTCCGCGCTCATGCAGTGTGTGCGTTCTGAAAATCACCACGCTTATGCAGAATCCCACGGCACAAATCGCAAAGCGTGTGAGGGAAAGGGGGCTGGGGCACAACACTCGAAACTCTGTCCCCAACACACTAATAAAAAAGGAACCAGTAACACAGGAGCACCTTCACACACGCGAAATGGCTCAGGGCACAGACGCTGCAGTGGAGACAGCACTTTGCCTTGAAGAGGCCTGAAGCTGGCTGAAGGCGTGGGCAGAGGAAGGTTGCAGCCTGCGGGTTTTTGCAAAACAGCAGAATGAAGACTTTCTGCCATGGGGTGGAAAGTCATAGCCCCTGTGTGTCTGTGGGGCTCCCAGGGACGGGGAGAGTGTTGGGGGAGGGGGTTGTGCTTTCCTACGAGGCTCCGTGCAGGGTGCCGTCACCTGGTGCTTCTCATGGATGAAATGCACGTGAGCAGATGTGAAATCTGGGTTCTGCTCACATTGTCCCGGATCCAACCCCGCATTGGAACACATTCGTGTTTTTAAAGTGCGTGTTCTAGCAGGACTGACAGCTTTTCCGGGTGATTCCAGGGAGGACGGTCTGTGGCGGCCTCGGGGCGCACTCAGTGTCTCCATGTGGTACTGTGGCCGGTGTCTCTTCCGTCACTGTGGCATCGAGACGTGCTTGGTTCGCCCTGCCAGCTTCCAAAGCCTCTTTTTACAAAAGCTGCAGCTCCAAACTGTCTTTCTCAATCCGATGTCAGAGTAGGGCTCACGTCGTCATTGTGAAGTCTCGATACCGATGACAGCGATGCAGGGAAATGCTCCTTGGTGGAGATTTTCAGATGATTTTCGCACATGTAAAGTAGATTTTGCTGCTTCCTCCCCTGAACCGGATGCTAGTGCTGTCTGGATGGGCCGCATGTCACATTCAACAAAACGCTTCACCTTGCAGCGACGTGAAGTTATGGGTCACCCTGTGAGGGCTGTGTCCCCAGCGGAGGGTAAAGCTCCTGGGCATCCGTCATCGTCGGCTCTGCAGGTGCAGGGCCTGGTGCATAGGGTGGAAATGGGTTTTTTTCATCCTGCTCAGCGCAGGTGGCAGTCGCTATGAATCCCTTGGGGAATGGGGAAGTGTTAATTGAAACTCTGCAGCTCCCCTGCCGAGAGTGTTACAGGGCTCGAATTGCCTTAAAGTCTCATCCAGTCTTTCATGGGAAAGACTTTGAAGAAAAAGCTCCTTAGGGACAGCTTCTGGGTTTCCACTTAATTTGGGAACACGGTTCCCTCTCGTATCTGTGGCTAAGCCCCACCCTCTGGTTTTTATTCTTTTTTTGGGGGGCACCCCCCCAGCCCCCAAGGACGATGTTTTAAATTATTATCTACGTGGTTACGTTTTCTTTCATATTTATTTTTAATTTTTTATTGGGGTCAACAGGGATAACATTTACTATTTTAACCTTCTTTAAGCGTACGGCTCAGTGGCATCAGTCTTGTGTGGCCGACGCCCTCATCCATTTCCAGGACTTTCCATCTTCCCAAACTGAAACTCTGCCCTATTAAACTCTACTTCTTCACCCCCCTCCACCAGCCGCTGGCACCCACCATCCTTCTGTCTCTGTGAACTTAACTATTCTTAGTACTTTGTGTAAGTGGGATCGTGCGCTTATGAAATCCGCGTCTTTTTCTTTCTAGCATTTTTCATTGAGCAAAACGTCCTCAGAGGTCCTCCCTGTCATCGCACGGGTCAGAACCTCCTTCCTCCCTGAGGCTGACTGATGTTCCTTGTAAGGATGGACCACACTTTGTTTGTCCATCATCCGCTGATGGACACTTGGGTCATTTTCCCCTTTGGGTCATCGCCAGTAGCATCGCTGTGAACGTCTGTGTTTGAGTTTTCGAATGCGCGGACGGTGCTGCCGTGAACGTGACCGAGCAGCGAAGCAGAGCACATCACGGGGCCAGGAGGGCGGCGCTGGTCACGCCGCGGAATAGGGTTCGAGTCGGACACTTCTCACTGGCCCGAGTACTGTTACATACGTTAAAATTGCGGTTCGGGGTTTATAAAACTGGCTAGTGTTACAGTTTGTCTCCTGGGGAGGGACGGGGGCAGCCTGTTGCTTCGCACCGTGCGGTTCTCAGCTGGCTCTGTGGACGACTGGTGTCCCAGAGTCTGGTTTTAGGCCTGGCTCCAACTGCACCCTCACCTGGCCCTCACCTGGCTTTCCACCTTCACCTGGCCCTGTACCCCTGGCCTCTCCCTTAGGGACGAGGGTTGTGAGAAGTTAACTTCTGTACACTGTCTTGGTACCCTAAATTAAAAAAAAAAAACACAAGATTTGAAGGTCGAGATCCAAAACGTGAGTCCAACGAAATGAGCAAAGGGAGAGGAGATGCTCTGAGAAGGGGCCTCCGGCCCTGGCTCGACTGCCCGGCTGCCAGGCGGTCCCTGCGTGCCTGCAGGAGAGTGGCCGGTCCGGGAGGCCACCCGCGGGGTCCAGCGGAGGCCCTGATGGGTGGGTCCGAAATCCGAGCGAATGGGCCAGGGCCCTTCTTGGGCTGCTCAGGAGTCCGCGGTCCTCCCCAGGGGGCATGTGGGGGGAGCCGGGCGCGCAGGTTGGAACCACGACCTTTGGCCACACTCGGGCGCTGAGGCCTCGCCCTCCTCACCGTGGCTTTAAGCCGGCGTTCGCTTTCTCCTGTTTTACAGCCGTCCATTCTGACCTCTCCGAGCCCGAACCAGAACCCGGACAGGCAGCCCCACGATCTCAGCATCGACGTCTACAGCCGGACACTGTTCTGGACGTGCGAGGCCACCAACACCATCAACGTCCACCGGCTGAACGGGGACGCCATGGGCGTGGTGCTTCGTGGGGACCGCGACAAGCCGAGGGCTATCGTCGTCAACGCCGAGCGAGGGTGCGAGGCCATGGGGTGGGCGGGCACCATGGTGTGGGGGGCCTGACGCCCTCTCGGGTTGGGAGAGTTTTCCTCCCCGGACATCACGGTTCGTCAGACGGCCCCCAGGGTCCCCGCCACAGCAGCCAGACAGGACGTGGAACCGTTGACTCAAGGGAGGCCTCCCTGGAGGCAGGGGCTTCTTAGCAGGTGGGCTGAGTACGCGTCCCTGGGGCTGTTGCAACAAGTGACCGCAAACGGGGAGCTTAAAGCAGCGGATGGTTATTCTCTCACTGCCGGAGACCGGAGGCCCCAAGGCAGGCGTGGGCCGGGCCTCATCCCCGCCGGACGCCCCGGGGAGGGTCCTTCCTGCCCCGCCGCCTCCGGGAGCCCCTGGTGTTCTTGGGCTCGTGGCTGCGTCCTGCTCTTCTGCCCCTGTCTTCACAGTGACTTTCTGTGTCTCTGCGTGGCCTCCTCTCTCTCTTTCAAGGACACTCATTAGGTTTAGGGCTCACCCTGACCCAGAGCGGCCTCATCTTGATCCTTAATTCCATCCGCTAAGATCCTCTGTTCACATTTCTGAGGTTCCGGGGAGATATGGATTTTGGGGGGACACTATTCAACCCAGTAATGGGTGAGACCTTCTCAGCCACAGGGGCCAGCCCCGACAGGCCAGGGCCACGTGACCGGTGACTTTCTCAAATTCTGCTGGCTGCCCGCAGGGCCGGGAGCTGGTCTGGGTCTGGCTGGGGAGGTGGCACCTGCCCCTCACACGCCCCTGCCCGCAGGTACCTGTACTTCACCAACATGCAGGAGCTGGCGGCCAAGATCGAGCGCACGGCCCTGGACGGCACCGAACGTGAGGTCCTCTTTACCACTGGCCTCATCCGCCCTGTGGCCCTCGTGGTGGACAACGCGCTGGGCAAGCTCTTCTGGGTGGACGCGGACCTGAAGCGCATCGAAAGCTGCGACCTGTCAGGTGCGTGCCCTGGGTGTCCCTGGGGGTCGGGTCCCTCGGCAGCCCACGGGTCTGGCCTTCCCAGGGTCGCTGACTTCCTTGTCATCAGTAACGGTGGTGGCCGTGACCATGGCTGTCAGGGACCTGCTGCGAGTGGGCCCTGTGCCGGAGTTCCACGTACACCCCGTGAGATCTGGGTGCAGGCCCCGCACGACACCCGCGTGGCAGAGGCAGACGAGGCTCAGGGAGGGTGTGCGAGCTGCCCAGAGCCCCACAGCATGGGGTGGAGCGGGACTTTGTCCCCAGCCTGTGCCTCCAGTGCCAAGGTCGCAGGTGGGCCGCCTTAGACCAGGAGGCCCCTGGGCTGGAGGAGCGAGAGTCAGTGCTTTGAGGGGCTTTTTTTTCCATAAGCTGAGTGGGCTGGGGGAAGTGGGGGCTCTGTGTTTACCAGAGCCAGCCCCTGGGGCCCGTAATTTCGGCCTGTGGCTCTGAGCCTGAGGCTGGCTCAGGGGCGAAAAGGGCTGTCTGGGTACTGGTCTCGCGTCTGCCCGATTCTGGGGAGCCCGCCCCAGGCTCCTGGCTGCCCTCGTCCTCCTGCACCAAGCACGGGCTGAGCTCAGGGCCCCGTCCACCTCGCAGGGGCCAACCGCCTGACGCTGGAGGATGCCAACGTCGTGCAGCCCGTGGGCCTGGCCGTGCTGGGCAGGCACCTGTACTGGATCGACCGCCAGCAGCAGATGATCGAGCGCGTGGAGAAGACCAGCGGGGACAAGCGAACACGAGTCCAGGGCCGCGTCGCCCACCTGACCGGCATCCACGCCGTGGAGGATGTCAGCCTGGAGGAGTTCTGTACGTAGGGTCCCCCAGGGGAGGGCGGGCACGTGCCCACAGCATGGCGACCCCCGAACTGGCCCCCTTGGGAGGAGGAGGGGGTCGGGCCTGTGCGAGAGTCTGGGCCTGAGGCCCCGCATTCCTTCTGACAAGCCGGATACCGCTCTTGGCTCCGAAGGCCACCGTCGGGTCCTTGCCCCGTGCTTCTCTCCATCTGAGCGACAGGTCCGAACCTCTCTGACTTCCTCTGCTGCCGGCGGAGAGCCTGCCCCACGCTTCGAGGGCCCCCAGTTACATTCGGCCCCCCCTTTACACTAGTCTCCCTTTTGATTGACACCACATCAACCAACTAGTAATCTTAACTATACCTGTCAAGCCACAGGCACGAGAGCTCTTCACGTCCCCCGTGCTGGGGGTGAGGGCGGGAGACTGGGGGGCACGTAGGGTGCTGCCAGCCGCAGCCTGCCTCTGCCCCGGGGCCCGAGAGCCAGGGACGTCTGCCTCAGGGACCTTTCGTCCCTACGTTTTCTCCACACATGGCTGTGTAGAGGCGCGCGTGCGTGTGTGTGTCTGCCTGTCTTTTCATACACGTACACCTGGGCTGCTAGTGGCGTGAGCAAGGCCATCGCCGTCCGTATCCTGTGACGCCTGCAGTCCGGCCACCTTCACGGTGCTCACCTCAGGGCCCTGGGGGATGTCCTGCTCGCCAGCCCTCGCCCTCCCGCTGGCCGTGTCCCTGCTCCCAGTCCCTCTGATCACCTTCCCTTCCCTTCCGTCTGAGTAGCTCCTGCTGACTCATCGGCTGTCACTCGGCTCAGGTGTCCCTGTCTCAGTGGACGAGCTTCCACCCTTGGACCCCACCACCGGCCTTGCCGTGTCGTGATCACCCTGCCTCCAGGCCCTGTGCTCACTGCATTACTGCATTATGTATATCTCACAGTCATCCTATACCTCTGAGGACAGGGGGCTCAGGACAGCTGGTACCTTCCCCCCCGTCGCTGGCCGATGAATGTGACAGGGCTTGGACTTGAGGCCAGACCCCATGTTTTAGCCACTGGGCTTGTCTGTTGCTTACCTTCAGTGGCTGGGCAAATTGGCACCGTGTTCATTGGAGACACCCGCGAGGTGTGCGCGTGAGGTCGTGGGGCTCCCCGCTCGGAGCGGGGCCTGACCTCTGACGCAGTGAGTTGGTCACTTCGGTGTTGACCACTGGGCAGCCGGTTTCTGCCCTTGTGGGTTCTTGGTTGGGTCCTGGATAAGGGACGTCGTCAGGTGACTGAGGCATCTGTGGATACGCGTCAAAATGCCGAATGCCCATGTTTGCCTGGCCCCGTACACGGCCCTCAGCGAAGTCACAGGTTGCTGGGTGTCACGGCCTTCAGAATCACTGGCAGATGGTCACAATGGTGAACGCTGAGCCCACGAATGTCCAGACTTGCTGGTGTCAGCAGAGAGCCAGGCACACTGATGGGCAGCTCCTTGGACCTGAGGGGACAGGAGGGCCCCGAAACGTTTAGTGTGCAGAGGTGAGGTCGGAACCCGGGACTGTCCCCATGAACGCTGATGTACGCTGTCTCGGGTGACATGAAGCGGCTCCTCGTTTTGAGTGAGGGCAGGAAACCCCACGTGCATTCAAGACATGGGTCACCGAGCCCACTTCCGCACGAGACCCCACGGCTAAACTCTAAACCAGGGTGGCACGACGCAGCCCGTGGGCCACAGCTAGTTTTGTGACTAAAGTTTTATTGGAGCACAGCCACACGCACTGGTTTATGTGTCATTCGTGTGTCATTCATGGCGGCTGCCTTGTCATTACAGCCGAGGAGCTGTAACGGACAATCTGGCCCGGAAAGCCAAAATTATTTACTTTCTCGTTCATAGAAAAAGTTGGCCGACCCCTGCTCTAACGCGTGACTTCTGCCGTTTTAAAGACACCTAACCCTCGAGAGTGAAGAGGGCCAGCTGCGTGATGTTTCAGTGGGGTCGGGGGCGGGGAGTGGGGGGAGTGGTCACCGTCATTTCCTCCCACCTGAGGGAGGTCGGCCGCCCTCCCAGGCCCCTTCCCCCTGCTCAGGTGTCCGGCTTGCTATTTTAACCCCCATTTTTATGAGCTTCCTGTGGCCGCTGTCACAAGTCACCATAAACTGGGTGATTTAAGTACCAGAAATGTGTTTTCCCACAGTCCTGGAGGCCAGAAGCCTGACATCAAGGTGTCCGCAGGGATGGGGGGTGGTTCTTAGTCCTTTCGCTCTCTGGTTGGTTCAGCCGTTCCTTGTGGCCACATGGCTCCAGTCCGTGCCTGTCATCACATGGCCTTCTCCCCTGTGCCTTTCATAAGACACTTTTCACTCGATTTAGGGCCACCCAGATAATCCAGAATGACCTCATCTCCTGGTCCTTCACCTGATTTTGTCCACAAAGACCCTTTTTCTAAATAAGGATATGTTCACAGATTCAGTCTCCTAGAGGGACAGACAGGCAAGCAGTCTAGAGTGACAAGTGTAGGCACAGTGGGAGCTGGTGCCAATGGGCTGGGGTGTGATGTTGGGCAGGTTCTGTGACTGCTTTGGGCCTGTGTTTCTTCATCTAGAAAATGCAGTGTAACGAGAAACAGACTCCATAGGCTGCCCTGGGAATTAAGTGGGAGGATCTACAGGGCCCGGCCTACAGGAGTGCCAGTTCCTGTGAGTTCTCGCCTGGCCCTCACCCCCGGCCACCCTCCAGGTTATAGTCCTGAGGTGTGGGAGGCACAGCCTGACCCCTGCCTCTTTGTGTCTCCACAGCGGCCCACCCATGTGCCCGGGACAATGGCGGCTGCTCCCACATCTGCATTGCCAAGGGTGATGGGACACCACGGTGCTCATGCCCAGTGCACCTGGTGCTTCTGCAGAACCTGCTGACCTGTGGCGGTAGGTGTGACTTCAGTGCTTTCTGTCGGGAAGTTAGGGACCGGATTCTCTGCCTGCTGCTCACTGCCTGGCATCCTTTTAAAATCACCGTCCCTGTGGCATCCCATCTCCAAAGCAGACGGTCTTTTCATTCACCATCCTGTCTTGTCTAATGTATGCATTCAGGGCTTTGAATTTCCCTCCAAGCACTGCTTTTGCTGCATCCCACACATTTTGATAAGTTGTATTTCCTCTTCAGTTAGTTCAAATATCTTTTACTTTTTCATTTGATTTCTTCTCTGGCTCATGTCTTATTTAGAAGTGTGTATGTAATCTCCAAATAGTTGGGGATTGTCCAGCTATCTTCCTGTTACTGATTTCTAATTTTATTCTGCTGTGGTCTGAGGGCATTATATGATTTTTATCCCTTTAGCTTTGTTTAGGTGTATTTTATGGCCCAGCACATGTCTGTTTGGGTGACTGTTCCATGGGAGCTTGAGAAAAATGTGTCATCAGCTGTTTTGGGGTGGAGTGTACTATAAACGTCAATTAGATCCGGTTGATTAATGGTTTAGGTTGTCTGCATCCTTCCTGACTGCCTATTTACACTGTCGCTTCCTGATGGGGGTGTTGAAGTCTCCAACCCCAATAGTAGATTTTTTCTACCTCTTGGTGAAGTTCTGTCTTTTCTCCTTCTTCCATCCTTGATCCTCTTTTTCTCTACGTCTTCGAGGGGAGTGGTCAAGAACGTGAGTTTTAGAGTCAAACAGACCTGGGTTGAAATCCCAGCTCTGCCACTTCCCAGCCGAGTGACCCCAGAACGGCCACTTGTCCTTTCTGAGCTTCCACTTCCTCCCGAGTGAAACAGAGAGGTTGAGAACACTTCCCTATCGGAACTGTCATGGGCATTAAGTAACAGAGCACTCTGTGTGATCCCCGGTATGTGACGCATGGGACTGCCAGCTACGATTAGTTGTGAGGGTAGCAGTAGTAATAACCATGACGAAGCCAACCCCCCAGGGCTTCCTTTCTCCCACCCTCAGGGTCCCCTAGGTGACCTTGGATCCTCCCCTCTCCCCTTCTCTTCTGCGAGCTCCTGGGAATCGGGCTTCACCCTGTTCTCACGCCCCACCCCACGATACCCTCCCTGTGTCCTGCATGGCAGATGCTCAGCACAGGCCCGTCAGTACATGGCGCTTGTTCTCCGGAGCTTGCCCTGCCCGGGTAGAGGCTGGTCCTTGCCCGGGAGCTCGGGGAGTGGGACCATGGGGTCTGTCCTTCTGGAGCTTTCTCTGCCCGGCCTCACACTAGGAACACCCACGGGCTTGGCTGAGAGCAGAGGGTACATTCTGTGGCCATCCCCTGGTGGATGCCGCCTTGACCTTCCCGAGCTTCCTCGTGGCTTTGTGGCCCGAGAGTGGCCGTGCAGCCCCCACAGATGCCCAGGCCGCCCTGAGGAGACGGCCTGGAGAGAGCTGTGCGGCACGCTCGGCTCTCCCTCGGACTCAGCCGCGGGCCTCCACACAGAGGACGCGTCCCGTCCCCCTCCCGCTTTCCCGGTCTCCGGCCCTCCGGGCTTGAGGAAGCCAGGCCCCTTATTCACAGCCGAGGTGTGTATTTACTGTGGACCGCTTGTGGCCACTTCTCTGGGGAGGTCACGGAAGGCTCAGTGCTCGCCGAGGTTCTCCAGAGGCGATGTGCACCCTCGTGAAATGGCAGGAGCCAGATGGGCAAGGTGTTGGCATTCTCAACAGCGCCGCCACTAACGCTGTTTGAGCCCCTCCCGAGCTAGGCGCACACACACCCACATACACACACGCACACATGAGCACACACGTGTGTGCGCTTACCCTACTCCTTGTGACAAGCCTGTGACCCTCCACAGGAGGGTCATGGACCCTCTTCATCTTAGCTGGGAGGATCAGTCAAAACCACAGACACGGGGCCTTTGGGGGCTGAAGCTCAGGAGTGGAGTAGGGCCACTATCCACATACACGTCTCTGTGACCAACCCCTGTGCATGTCCTTCGTCGGTGGCTCAGCACGCAATCAGTCACTGGCTCCCTTCAGACACCACGGGCACCCAGACTCCTACTGTCCTTGGTGTGTCCTTCGTGTCCGGGCCCAGTGGGGACAGCCAGACTTCTTTGGCTGTTTGCTCACATCCCCTCCCCCACCTCACGTCCTGTGCAGCTTGGCGGGAACGGGCGGTTACAGGGGAGGCGCACGTGTTCCTAATGTGGAAAGGCTCAGGTGCGTCGTTGCTGTGAGGAACCGGAGCTTCCTCCCGTGACCAGGTCTCAAGGGCGTTGAGGGCTGCTGTTAAACATTAAAATGACCTTCTGGCCTGTTTCCTGGCCTCAGTTTTCTGTGACTTTCCACATAAAGGAGGGGGGATGGTAATGGGAGCCCCAGGAAATGGGGCGGCCCGAAGCCGAGGGTCTCTTCTTGCTTATCTTTGCTGGTGCCTCTGCCTCTGTGCCCGTCTGCGTCTCGGTCTCTCTGAGCGCTGCTGCTCGTGGGGCCTGCACTTGGCTTGTACTGAGGAAGTCGACTCCAAGGGCTGGACTGACCCCACCGTGGTTCCCTGGTAGGAGGTGGCCCCAGAGGTCCTGTCCTTTGCTCTGCACGAGACTCCCTCAGCCGGGGAGCCTTCCTACCCCTTCCTCACCCACTCCCCTCCCCCTGCGGTATCCTCGCCCGCCTGCCTCTCCTTAGCCCACTCTTCAGCAAGGGGCCCACGTCCTCTGCCAGCCTCCGCTGTGCCCATGGGCATGCCGGCCATCCACAGAGGCCCAGCCCTACTGCTCCAGCTGCCCAGCTCGTAACAGGTGTGGGTGCTGCCTTCTGACCCTCCGGCTCCCGACCGGGTGCAGCGGGTACTCAGGCGTGGCGAGCCACGTGCACACAGTGCAGTCCCAGCTGCTTCCCAGCCCAGAACCTTCCCCGCTGTGCTTGGCGTGGTGCCTGCTGCTTGCAGGTCAAGGCCCCAGTCGGCCCCTCTTTTTCCACAGTGAAAACAACAACGAACATTCATGTCTTCTTTCAGCAAACATTTATCCCCCCGCCTTCCTCTCCAGCAGGGCTGGGGCAGCAGACAGGACGCACCCAGTGCGCACGGAGCGGGCGCAGCACCAGACGCGCATCGTCCGTTTTTTCTGCGCCGCGCAGGGCGGCGTGTGACGGTCTTTCTGTCCTCCCCAGAGCCTCCCACCTGCTCCCCCGACCAGTTCGCCTGTGCCACGGGGGAGATCGACTGCATCCCCGGGGCCTGGCGCTGCGACGGTTTCCCTGAGTGTGACGACCAGAGCGACGAGGAGGGTTGTCCCGTGTGCTCGGCCGCCCAGTTCCCCTGCGCGCGGGGCCAGTGCGTGGACCTGCGACTGCGCTGCGACGGCGAGGCCGACTGCCAGGACCGCTCCGACGAAGCTGACTGCGATGGTGAGGCCGGCCGTGCACCACCACGCCCGCCAGGCCCCGCCCACCGCCCCGCCCCTCATAGGCCCCCGCCCACCGCCCGCCCCTGGGCCAGGCCCCGCCTCCTCCCTGGAGCAACGCGATTCCCCTGATCCACTCGTCCTGCCCTCCAGGATGCCCTGCTGGGGCTCCTTCTGTCACACTGGGTAGGGCCTCTGTAAAACTGTTGCCTGGGGAGGAATCACCAGGTCCTCCCTCCTCAGCTTGGGATGCACAGAAGTTACATTTTAGGCCCAATGGGAAAACCTTGCCGTTTCCTCCCATGCTGTCCTGCCAAGCAGTTCGGCTTGAAGGCAGGGACTGTAAAAGTCAATCTCGCCTTTTCTCATTTGGTTAAGAGTTTTACAGGACCGCAAGGCGAATCTAGTGGTCGGCTGGATTTCCATGGCTGACACCTTGGTAAACCTTTGTCCCTAAAGACAGTGCTGCCCCCCACCAAGCAGTCTGTGCGATAACCTTCCCCGGCTTGCTTCTAGCACCCCGTCGGTCCAGGAGTTACAAAGAGATTTGCTTAGTCGTCTCAGGCCCACTGTGGCCAGCAGGCTCTTCCTTCAGACCTTGACTATGATACGTCTGTCTCTGCTCCCCTTCTGAGTTTTTCTTCTATAAGTGACGTGCTCAGTTGGTTCCTGCCACATATTGTCAGCACCGTGACTGCCACTGAGCTGTTCATGGGTCATTCTTACTGCCTCTCCCATAGCCACTGGGTCCTGTTCTTGGATAACTCAGATGCTGTCTGGTCACCGCCCACCATCCCCATTCATAATGACCGGCCATTTTGTGGAAGACGAGAGCCTGGGGGTGTCATTCCCTAAATGTTTCTATAAAGCCTCAGCTGTTAAATCTTTCCAGCCAACAAACCTTTTGAGAATTTGATGGAGGCCCTAGACCAAGGATTAGCAAATTGGCCAGGGAGCCAAATCCAGACCACCACTTATTTTGGTAAATAAAGTTTGGGACACAGCCAGGCCCGTTTGTTCCTGTATCGTCTGTGGCTGGTCTTTGTGCTAACAAGGCAGAGTGAGCGGTTACAGTAGAGACCTATGGCCCACGAAGCCTACACACCGACTGCCCGGCGCTTTGCAGGAGCACCGGCTCAGCCCTGCTATGCCCCTCCAACCCAGCACCGTGTTTTGGCCGCCAGCCCAGAGGATGGCAGGACCCCATTTGGGGTCTGTCCCCTCCCCCCTCCCACTGTAAACATTTCTCCAGAGCCACCCTTCATGCAGGCTCCGGGCTCCACCCTCTGTTTTAAAAGCTTCTTCCCCTGCTTGGTCACCAGCAAATAGTGCCACCTGTTTCTAGGACAGGGTCCCCTTGTCTTCAGTTCTCAAAGCAGGGCATCGTGGGGAGCTTAGCTAGCAAGTATGCCTGCCGGCTGAGCCCCCGGGTGGCTGCCTCCCTGGTGGGGCTGTAGCTCCTGACAGGACAGCACGTGGGAGCAGGAAGGGCGGTGGCAGCAGCAGTCAGGAGCCAGCCTTTCTCTTCCTGCCACCCCAGAGGCCGTGAGCTGCGCCGGTCACTTGTGTGGGCCGCCACTGCCTGCAGTGGAGCGCTGCTGAGATATCGCCAGTCCCCTGCCCCACCCAGTCTAGGAGCCTGATCCATACCTCCCAGGGGTCGTCGGGGTCTCTTTCCTGCCAGTCCTGACGCCAGCATTGCAGAGGCCTTGGTCATCGAGGGGAGGGTGCAGAATGGATTTGCCATGACCGCTCCCCAGCCCGGTCGTGGAAAGGGGCCCCCCCATGGGTCCTCTCTGCATTTGAAACCCAGAACTTTGTGGTTGGCCCGGGGGGGGGGGGC